>NC_133151.1:19597592-19945092 GCF_048418815.1 Hemitrygon akajei
AATGCACAGCTACTTTCGCATTTTACTGTCGTATTTTCTCAATACATTGAAGTAGGAGTTTTGAGCTCATCTACAAAACGTTGTCCATCATGCCAAATCAAAAGAAAAGTCCCAAAACCTCACACCAATTCCTGAAATGTGAAAACCAAAATATAACGCCGGGAAAGTGTCCACACGCTTTGTAATTGTCACACTAGCATTCTTTTGGTGCAAAATATTGTATAAAATTACCAACTCACCCAATTTGCTGATGTAGAAATTGGGAGGGTCATCTGTTTTCAATGAATTGTAAAGGAATCAATATCTTGTCTCTCTGTAATGTAATGGTAGATTTCATCTGACCAACCAAAAATGAAGCTAAAAGAACATTCACAACAGGTCAACGAAAAGATAATAGACGAACCTGGTGATTCATTGTTGTCACTGTTAGGATGGGACGTGAAGCAATATATTTGAGACCTGTCCTGATGTAGTCCTCGTGAATGTTCGTGACAAGAAACGTCGAATATTTATTCTTCTACGTAGATGCTGCCTGAAATATTGAGTTCCGCTAGCATTGTATCGGTGATATTTTCCTGTTTGTCCATTTTGTATTTCTTTGTAATATATGTTTAGGTAATACCACATTATTAAATATAAATGTATCAAATAACTCAACGATATCCTCATGTAAAATTAAACCATTAACATTAAACGCGAATTACATCCAGTTTCTAAATGTATGCCGTAGGTTTTTTGCATCGCCCAATAACCGAAAAAGTTGCACAGGCAGCACACGGGTCTTGGGAATCAAGATAGTTAATCTACGATGCCGCCACCGTAATATAAAGACATAACATTACCTGGAACACAGAGGGATGGAAGATCCGGGCAGTAAACTCCGACCAAGTTGTAAATTGCGGAATATACCATTTTCAACCGGAGCAGCGAACAGTTGTACAAATTGCCCCAACTGCCTGCATGCACTGATTCAAGGTTTTCTTCTACACCTGTCGGAACCAGGATTAAATCAGTTAGCTTTCACTTTGGTCTCCTTAGAGACCAGTAAGATGAAGCGTGTTCAATGTACGTGGACTATGCGATAAGCGACCTTGGGAGTGGGCGGATTAGTCGCAGTCTTGTCTTTCCAGAGCCGTTCTTGCTTCAGCCGAAAGCATGAGCTCGTTAAATGTTCAAAAATAATTTCATTGCATAACTCCGAGCAGGCAACACAGAGGGTTAACAGCAAGTTGTCGTGCTCCTCAATGGATCTAAAAAAAGAGGGAAAAGGAGAAGGAGAGGGGGAGGGGAGGGGCATTAAAGTTGTGATGGGGACAGGGAAAGCGAAGGTGAGGAGAGGGAGAGAGAAAGATGCAGGGAGTGAGATAGAGAGAGAGGGACAGAGAAAGTCTATCATGTTCGTTCTTTGTTTCGTGGCTTTCAGGAGAAAACAAATTTGAATATGGACGCATATTTTAATAATAAATGAAAATCTGAAACTTTGAAAATTGTAGTTATGGAGATCAGCTAAAGTGTAACATGGGCCAATATCAATAAGGTGTTATATTTGAATGCACGCAGTATATGGAATAAGGAAGGTGATCTTGTGGCGCAGTTAGAGATTAGCATGAACAATAAATTGGCCAGTTCTGAGTCATGGCTGAAAGTAGATCGTAGTTTGCAGCTTAACATCCAAGGATACACATTTGTACAAAAGATAAGCAAATGGTGTAAGATAGATCTCTCGGTAAAAAAGAAATCAAATCCTCCGAAAGAGGTGACATAGGATGAGCATAAACAGAAACTTCAAAGGATGAGATCAGAAACTGAAACGGTTAGAAGATCTTGATGGTAGTGAAACATAGAACTACAACCAATAGCTAGGAAGTCAGATTCAAATTAGAACAGGAGATTTAAAAAAGGACTTAAAAAAACAATATTTAAATTACAATAGTCATGGGAGATTTCAATGTGTAGATGGCAAAAGGCAAATTAAAAGCAAAGTTGGAAAATGTGTGATTGTGCACTTTGGTAGAAGAGATAAACGTGCAGACTATTTTCTGAAGGGGTAGAATATCCAAAACTTTGAAATATAAACGGACTTTGGAGTCGTTGTGCAAATCACACTAGAGATTAACTTGCTGTTTGATTCCGGATTGAGGAAGTTAATGTTACCATTCATTTCAAGATGTCTAGAATAATAGAGGATAGATATGATACTGAGGCTTCATAAGATACTGCTTAAGTTTCTTCATGAGCAATGAGAACGGTTTGAAGCTCATTATCTGAGAAATAATGTGCTGCTGGTATTAGAGCTGGTTCAGAGAAGGTTCTACAGGAAGATACCGGGAATGAATATATATGTATCTATACTGAGCCTAAATGAGAGATGGTTGACTGGTGAAGATGGACAATTATCGCACAGGGATCAGAGGGAAACACACAAAATTCTATAGAAACTGAGCACATCAGGCAGCGAATATACAGCGGACTAACGAGTTGACGAATCCAGTCGAGACACTTCATCAGGACCGCAAAGGAAGTGGGGAGAAACCGGAGGAATAAAGTGGCCGGAGGGGAAGGAGTAAAAACTATAAAGTTCTAGGTGAAAAGAGCTGAGGGGAGAATGATGGGGGGGGGGGGCGATTGGAGAGTGAGGTGAAGTGAGAAGCTGGTAGGTGCCACGTGGAAAAGGCAAAGTTTGGACAATAGAAGAGGGAACCATGGGAGGAAGGGAAGGCGGAGACCAGAGAGGCGATAAGCAGGCGACGAGAAGAGAGGAGGCAAGACACAATCTGTCTTGGTCTGGTCCGCATTCCGCTTCATGGTGCTGTCCGCGGACTCCGGACTCCGGGTCCTCCAGCTGTCCCTTGTTTCGGTTGGACTTAACCACAAGCAGCTGATGTTCATCTTGGGGTTGGGAATATAAGTGGCCCTGGGATTGAGTGTGGTTGGGAGGTTGTCTTGTCAAGATTCCCTGGGTGCAAACGGCCGGTGGAAGGCTAGAACGACCACTTGTCATCTTTAGGCCGCGTTGGATAACCATGGCTTCTTGGAGCCTTGCTGTCAGTAGTCGGAGCTGTCGTTGCGGTATGGATTCGGCCGTTTCCCGGGCCAACTGGGTGGCCGTCAGCCACTCCGAACTAGACTGAGATACGGTTGTTTCCGTAGCCAGCCAAGGTTGCTGGCCGTAACTGCAACTCGCAGAAACCCCGATGCATAGATGGAACTGTCTGTCGTTCTTCGGTGTTTGTCTATTTCTGTCCGCGCCGTGTGGGGTAAGTGAGGCCGTTCTGCCGTTGCCCTGCGGGATGATCTGTCTTGTCATGTTCTCACCTCCGTGGGGTAAGTCAGGCCGACGGGTGGACCTGCCCCACCTTGGTGTAGATTGAATGTTGTGTCCCGGTTTGTCGAAGGATAAGGCCCGGCTCTCTGTTTATTTACTGTCTAGTCTCATGTTAGTGTCATGTTAAAGATGAGTCTCGGCTTGGCGAAGAATACGTCCCGGCTCTATGTTGATGTACAGTTCTTAGTCTGCCTCCAAGAACCCAGCCTCAAGCCTCAAGACACCAGCTTCAAGCCTCGAGCCACAAGACCCCAGCCTCAAGCTCCGAGAACCCAGGCCTCGTCACATCTTCGGCTGGTTTGGGGTCCGAGCCCCAGTCAAGACCCAGGTTCTGGGTCCTTGTCCAGTCTCGGTCTCGGAGTCCACGTCCAGGCTCCTTTTTTACCCAGTCCCTCGTCCTGGTCCTGCTTGCCTAGCCTAGTCTGCGACCTGTCCCGTCCTTTAGTTTCGTCCCGTCCTTTTCCTAGTACTTCAGTGTCCGTGTCCTGCATTTGGGTCCATTCCCAACGCTCCTCAATATGACCCAATCAAGAATGGGGAATCGAAGAAAAGAGAGGGAGAGGGAGGGTAAAATTGACGTGTTAAAGAAATCAAGTTTTATCCCGTCAGGTTGAAGAGTACTCTGACATTATCTGAGGTATGCTTCCTCCAACCAGGGAATTGCCTAATCGTGACATTAGAGGTGGGGTTGTACGGTTATGTCGGATTTAAAATGGATAAGGGAGTTAAAATGGTCGACCAGTGGGAAATCCTGCACATTACAGATGAAGCGAAGGAATTCGACAAACTATTCCCCCAAACAATTTTGGGTCTCATCAATGTAGCGATGGCCGCACAGGAACTGCAGGAGACAGTAGATGACCCCGTTAGTTTATCTGGTGAAGTCATCGCTCAGCTGGAAGCAAGTTTAGTGGCCTGAAGGAGGTCGTGAATGGACAGAATTTCCGTTCGTATGGTTAAATGCCAGGAGGGAAATCGGTGGGTAGGAAGGAATTCTGTACGTAATCACGGAGGGAGTTTTCTCTGCAGAAGAAAAGACCGTGATAAGGTTTACGGTAGGTAAATATGCGATTTGTGGTAGAAACCTGTTGAAAACGGCGGAAGTTATGGACAGTGACGTGCTGGATGCGGAGTCTCATGGAGTGGTAGTTAAGTACAAGAGCAACTGAGACCCTGTTAGGTAGGTGGAAAGACGCATTTAAGACTGATGGCCGTGAATTTAAGGAGAAATGAGTACGCGCAGCATTAATGTCAGTGGACGGATAATTCCATTCGCTGAAGAAGGATCCAGGCAATTACTCAGACCATAAATTCTGTTTGTGAATGTTCTCACTATCAGACATTGAGAACATAATGGCGGCGTCTCCTCTGACCAGCACCTCACGCGAGGAGTGGATGAATTGAAAAGGTTTCCTGAAACATCTTCTTTCTGCGTAGGTGCATTCCAATGAGACATGGAAAGGATGGTAGGGTGCAGGAACAGTGGTGTGCAAAGGCTGTTGTAAATTTAGTCCAGAAGTAAAGAAGAGCTTACGAAAGTTTCGAAAGACAACAGGCTAGCAGGAAGGACCTTAAGAATGAAATTAGGAGAGACAGAAGAGACCATCAGATGGCCTTGGCGGACAGTATTAAGGAAAACACAAGAATGTGAATAGAATAGAACCAATCAACTGTGACGGTGGAAAAGTGTTTATGGAACCGTAGGAAATAGCAGAGATACTTAATGAATTCTTTGCGTCAGTGTTCACTACGGAAAATATGTTGGCGTTTGTAGGGATGACTTGCAGCGGAATGAAAAGCTTGAGCATGTAGATATTAAGGAAGAGGATGTCCTGGAGCTGTTGGAAAGCATCAAGCTGAATAGGTCACAGGGACCTGACGGGATGTACAACAGGCTACTGTGGGAAGAGAAGGAGGAGATTGTTGAGCCTCTGGCGATGATATTTGCATTATTAATAAGGACGGGAGAGGTTCCGGACGATTGGAAAGATCCGGATATTGTACTCTTATTCAAAAAAGTGAGTAGAGATAGCCCAGGAAATTATAGGCAAGTGAGTCTTACTTCAATGGTTGACAAGCTGATGGAGAAGATCCTGAGAGTCATGATTTATGTACATTTGGAGAGGCATAATAAGATTATAAATAGTCAGCATGGCTTTGTCAAATGCCTGATAGAAATTTTTGAGGATGTGACTAACCACTTTGATGAAAGTAGAGCCGTAGACGTAGTGCATCTGGATTTTATCAAGACATTTGACGAGGCTTATTGAGAAAATAAGGATGCATGTGATCCAAGGGGCCATTACTTTGTGTATCCATAACTGGCTTGCCCACAGAAGCAAACAGTGGTTATAGATGTGCCATGTTCTGTCTAGAGACCAGAGACCAGTGGTGTGCCTCAGAGATCTGTTCTAGGACCCTTACTCTTTGTAAGTTTTATGAATGACATGGATGAGGAAGTGGATGAATGGAATAGTAAATTCCTTGATGACACAAAAGTTGAGTGTGCTGTGGATTGTGTGAAGAGCTTGCAGAGTTTACAGCGGGACATTAAAAGGATGCAAACCTGGGCTGAGAAATGACAGATGTAATTTAACCCAAATAAGTGTTTGGTGGTTCATTTTAGTAGGTCAAATATGATGGCAGAATATAGCATTAATGGTTGCCCTCCTGGCAGTGTAGAGGATCAGAGGGATCTTGGGGCCCGAGCCCATAGGGCACTCAAAGCCGCTAAACCAGTTGACTCTGTGGTTAAGAAAGCATGTGTTGCATTGGGGTACGTCAATAATGGGATAGAATGTAAGAGCCGAGAAGTAATGTTGCAACTATATAGGACCCTAGTCAGTCCCCATTTGAAGTACTGTGCTCAATTCTGGCTCCCTCACTACAGCAAAGACGAGGAAACCATAGAAAGGATGCAGAGCTGATTTACAAGGATGTTGCCTGGTTGAGGAGCATGCCTTTTGAGAATAGGTTGAGTGAACTCGGTCTTTTCTCCTTGGAGCGACGGAGGATGAGAGGTGACCTGATAGAGGTGTACAAGATAATGAGAGACACTGAGCGTGTAGTCAGAGGCTTTTCCCCAGGGCAGAAATGACCAGCAAGAGAGAGCATAGTTTTAAGGTACATAGAAGTAGGTACAGAGAAGATGTCAATAGCAAGTTTATTTACATAGAGAGTGGTGAGTGAATGGAATGGGATGCCGGCGGCGGTGCTGGAGGTGGAAATGATAGGGCCTTTTAAGAGTCTCCTGGAAAACTACATGGAGCTTAGAAAAATAGAGTGTTATGGTAAAGCCTAGGTAGTTCTAACATAGGGATATGTTCGGCACAGATTTATGGGCCGAAGGGCCTGTTTCTATGTTCTATATTTCTACGTTTCACGTAGGAAAACGTGCAAGCCGATTAAGCGTCGTTTTCATTTAAGCAAGAAAAATAAAACCTTTGGTATGATCCTGTGAGCCCTTCTGTGCGAAACAGCCGATTGACAGTTCCCCCTTTTCCACTGGTTTGCGGTTTTGAATGTGAATTGCATTAAATCCGGTTACGGAGGCTGTTGACGTAGTCTTGTGTTATCTGTCTCGGTACATACAACAACAAAAAAGTGTTTCTGAAGATAGGTAAGTCAACTGGACCAGATGCAGTTTATTGCAGTTTATGAAAGTGGTGGCTGAAGAGATCGTAGCGGGATTAGTAATGACCTTTTAAGAATCACTTGATTATGGAATGGTTCCCGAAAGCTTAAAAATTGCAAAAGCCATTACACTCCTTAAGAAGGAAGAGAGACAATCCTTTCGAATTCCTTGAAGAAGTAACAGAGAGTATAGACAAAGGAGAACCAGTTGAAGTTGTGTACTTGGATTTTCAGAATGTCTTTGACAAGGTGACACTCATAAGGCTGTTTAACAAGCTCAGAGCCCATGTACTACAGAAATTATACCAACATAGATAAAACAATGTCGTTTGTGCAGGATGCAGAGTTTGGGAGGAAAAGGAGCCTTGTCTGGTTGGCTTCTGATGACCAGTGATGTTCCACAGGGGTGTCTTTGGGACCGATCCTTTTCACGTTATATGTCAGTGATTTCGATCAGAGAATTGATTGTTTTGTTGCAAATTCTTACGATTTATGGAAGAATAGGTAGCTTTTATGCAGTAGAGAAGGTGCTGAAGGACTTAGACAGATTAGGAAAATGGGCAAAGGAATGGCAGATGGAATACAGTGTCGTGAAATATATGGCCATTCAGTTTTGTGGAATAAATGAAATGGCTGATTATTTTCGAAATCAAACACAATACAAATAACTGAATTACAAAGGGATTTGGGACGTGCGGGATTTCCTTAACGTTAATTTGCAGGTTCAGTCTGTATGAGAAAGGAAAATGCGATGTTAGCAATCATTTCAAGAAGATTCCAATGTAAAACGAAGGAAGTAATGTTGAGACTTTATGAAGCACTGGCGAGGCTTCAGTTGGTGTATTCTGAACAGTTTTTCGTCCCTTATCTCGGAAAGGATAGACTAAAATTGGAGTGTGTTCAAAGGAATTTCACCAAATGATTTCAGGTTTGAATGGCTTATCTTATGAATAGTGCTTGGTTGTTCTGGGGTTGCATTTACAGGAATTCAGAAGAATGAGGGGTAACCTCATTCAAACGTATCAAATAATGAAAATAAATGATAGAGTGTATGTGGATAGGATATTTCCTGTGGTGGGTGGGGCAAAGACCAGAAAACACAACTTCAGAATAGAGGGGCGTGCTTTTACAAAGATTTTGCGAGAAATTTCTACAAACAGAGTGGTGAATCTGGTGCATTCTGTGTCACAGGCAGCAGTGGATGCAGTCTTCATTATATTTACGGCAGTGGTCGACAAATTCTTGATTTGTCAGGGCATGAATAATACGGAGATACGACTGGAACTTTCAGCTGAGAGGAACATTGGATTAGCCATGATAACATGGCGGGGGAGATTCGATGGATACAATCACGGAATTCTGCTCCTCTGCCTCACGGCCTTGTGGATAAGTTTACAGCAGCAGGTTTCTAGCTTTTATAACCAAAACGTAGCATCAGACGAGTAGCTCGCAATAAGTTACATCAAAGGGGTCAGCATTACCGTAGAACAATGACCAAATCCCAGCAGATCACCTCACATTCGTGACTGGTAGGTGTAAAGGTACAATTGCTTCTTCGCGATTCCGGACAAATTACTGTGAGGGGGGAGATTATCCAAATCATTTTACAGCTATTAATTGAGGTTACCGAGCGATGCTGACTCTCAGTGATAATAAACTACACAGAAATGCCATAAAACAGATGGAAAAATAATTTCCGATCATGCATGTATTTATTTTATATATTATGAATGTTTTATACCTTGCGGAGATTTTATCAACAGTGTGATTACTGAAAGGATCAGATTGATTCCGGGTCTAATGCTCAGATAGCTGGTAATCAACAATAGACGATAATTTAATGATTCAATAATTTTCCGTGAAGATAATAATAATTCGGCCACTGCTGATTTATTTTCGCTGATCGGTTGTATCGTGAAATCACTAAATACCGGTCCCATGTAGCTCAAATCAAATAACGTTCCAAATAATTGTTCTGAATTTGCAAGAAAGAATAATAGTGTTTGCATTTTATTTGCAAGTCTTCCCCGTTGCTACAAATAGATACTTCAGTCCATATTTCAACTCCTCTCTGAACTTCCTCTGTGTCAGTCCATAGATACATGTGTTGGTACAGGTACTGAGAGACGACAACACGTATGCACACACCTGGAAGATATAGCTGGGTTTGCTGAAATATCTGTCTGTATAAGCATAGTTTTCGACTTGCCAGTTCATAGAAAATATGACATAGGGCATCCAAAATAATATAAAATTGGCTGAAAGAGCGAACAAAAGAATCATTGATTTTCTACGGTTTGCCACCTCTGGATCATCACGATTTTCGCTGCTTTGTCGAAGGTTCTGGCGAACTCTATTTGCCGCTATAATCTGTTTAACGGTTAAAACATTGAACAGCAGAATTAAACAGATTGGTAGTAACGGTGTTGTGATGCTGTCAAATACCTGGAAGGCTTTCCATAACGGCGACGTGAAGTATTCAGCTACGGAGACACAGCTCCATCGATCCACTGAAAAGTAAAATGGAATGTCCTCGGCACAACACGCTGCACTCACTGTTGCCACCACCACAGTCGCTGTTCTCTCGGTGCAATATCGGTTGCGCAGCTTCGGACAGCAGATGGCGACGCAGCGATCGAAAGTGAAAGCAACCGTCAACCAAATGGAACAATCCCAGGTTGCGAGACTCAGGACAAGTAGCACGGAACACGCCGGAGTGACGAGCAAGAAATTCGCATACAAATAGATATAATTTATCCTCTCCAATATAATAACAATGATAACCATCATCAGATCGGCTACTGCCATGGCCACGAGGTAGAGAGTGATGCATTTGGACAGACCGCATTTCCCGCGGGACAAGATCACAATCGCCGTTAAATTAACTGAAATCAGTTATAAAAAAAACAATTACTATCAGCGCAGTGCGATTTATGTGAATTTATAGCGTAGTGGATCGGGCCATTTTGTGTAGACTCTGCCAGGGTAACAGTCCACCTGCGCTGATGGCCCAATCAATCTGGTTCTAGGTTATAATGAACCATTTACATCTCGGCAGTTTCACATCCTTAAGATACCCATCATAAGGAAAGCCGGAAACTGACAGCACAGCGCCTCAGGCGCCTGTGTTATGTAGTGAACAGAGGGCCGGATGCCATCCCTGTAATGGGAAGGATATCAAGATCTGTCCTGAATAGTATAACGTCTTGCCGAGAAGGATATAGGTAAGTGCAGAGACTGGTTTTAATTTCAGTCGAAATAACGCTATTATGCTTCTTTAAAAGAGTTTATTTAATTTGCTTACATTTCAAATGAAATTATTTGATAATTATATCATAAAAAGGTAATGAATGCATTTTAATGGAAATCGGGAGAAATTTGAAGACGGCGGGGCAGTCTCCTGTTCTAACTGGATGTGAAACGTCTCACAGGGCTGCCTCACGGAGAGGCGAATGATCTGTCTCATGCAAACAGATCATCAAACTTAAAGACAGGCGTCTTATTCTGTGCGCTCTCTGTAGAAGAACGGAGACGCTAGCATGGTGCCCAACATTTGGGTGCCATGCTGGTATCTCCGTTCTTCTACAGCGCACGAAGAACGGAACACCAAAATTGCGAAGGGGTACCGCACGAGAGTTTAAAAGTAAGCCACACCTAGAGAGGCGCAATCAGTAAAACATTCGTCGGAAATCAACATGCTCATAGAACAGTTAATATGAACTTGAAGTCAATGCCCGGACATTAAGTTCCGCATATTCAGTAGATAGTTGGTTGCATTGTTCTACTGAAATTGTAAAAAAAAAGAGACAACTAACGGACAGGAAGATCATGGTAATTGACAACAAGACCATAAGACAAGGAGCAGAATTACACCATTTGGCCCATCCAGTCTCCGCCTTTTCATCATGGCTGATCCATTGTCACTCTCAGCTCCAATCTCTTTGCTTTTTTTCCTGGATCGATTCCTGCCCTTATCAATCAAGAACATCAACTGGTCTGAAATATAGGAAAGGGCCGGCCCTCCACATCACCTGTGTCAACGAGTTCCACAGATTCACAAATCTCTGGCTGAAGCAATTCCTCCTTATCTCCGTTCTGAAGGGACATCACTCTATTCTGAGGCTGGACACTAGTGTTTCAGATTTTCCCACCATCGGAAAGATCCTCTCACCCAATCTATCAGGGTCTACCTGCAATCCATTGGTTTCAATGAGGTCACCCCTCGTTCTACTGAATTCCAATGAATACAGACTCAGAACCATTAAACGCTCTTGATATGACGTCGTTCAATCCTGGAGTAACTTTTCTGAGCCCCCTTTGAACCCTCCCCAGTTTCAGCACATTCTGACCTCGAGTTACCACCTGACTTCGATTCTCTGCGGAAAACGGACCCGCTTTTTGGGGTTTGACGACTGGCCGTTATCCGACATGCCAAGGGCGTGGCCTAAGAGCTCAACCCGCCTTTGCAGGCCTGGGATCTCGGGGCTCTAGAGGCGAGCAGGTCGAAGGTTGGTGTCCCGACAGACCAGTGCGTCTACCCGGCTGAGCGAGTAGCCTTTCGAGTACTGCAAATCCTTGTCTTGGTTTGCTGCAGGCGTGAGTGCTCGTGGTGGGTGCCGATGCTTCTCTTTTTGCTGGTCGGTGGAGGGGGGGGTGGAATCATTGCCTGTTGCCGTTTACGCGCGGGATGGACGGGAGCTGGGGGCGGACTTTGGGATTCTGACATTTAACTGTCATTCATTCATTCATTCGGGCACGCCTCTGTTTTCATGGATGGTTGCGAAGAAAATGCATTTCAGGATGTATATTGTATACGTTTTTCTGACATTAAATATACCTTTAATATCTTTGAAACCTTTGAAACATTGCACCCTTGACTTAATTTTCTCGTTCTCTTGAAATGAATGCTAACATCACATTTGACTTCCTCACCACCGACTCAGCCTGCAAATTAACCTTTAGGGAATCCGGCACAACGTATCTCAAGTCGCTTTGCACTTCTTATCTTTGTATTTTCTTTGCCTATTCTCCTCATCTATCTGAGACTCTCAGTGTTCTCTCTATTTACTCAAACTACCTGTCCCTCCATCTCTCTTCGTACGCTCAGAAAATCTTTGCAACAGAGCCATCAATTCCACCAACCAATTCATTGGTGTATAATGTACATTGAATCGCTCCCAACACAGATCAGAGTGAAACACCAGAGGTAAAGGCTACGTTTACTTCCAGTCTTTGCCTCTTGCCAATCAGTCACTGCTTTATTCAGACTAGAGTCTTTCCTCTAATACCACTGGCTTGTTACACTGCCTCATTTATGGCATCTTATCAAAGGTCTTCTGAGACTCCATGTACAGAACATCAACCGATTCTCCTTTGTCTATCCTGATTGTTATTTCGTTAAATAATTCTAACAGACTGGTCAGTCTAAATGTTTTCCTTGAGGAAACCATGCCTACTACGATGTACTTTATCATGTTCCTCCAAATATCCTGGAAACATATCCTATAAAAATGCCTCGAACATCTTCCCAACCACAGAGCTCTGACTAACTGGTGTAAAAATTCCCGTCTTCTGCCGCCTCCTTTCATTTGCTATTTTCCAGACTGTGGAACCATTCCAGATTCTGTGATGATTCAAAGATGATCATTAATAACCCCACAATTTATTCATAATCTTTAGAAACACTGGGGTGTATACCGTCTGTTCCAGGTGGCTTATCTTTATTCTGACAATTCAGTTTCCCAAGAATCTTCCTCTTATTTGTGATAACTTCACACATTTCATGACCCCGACACTTTGTAACTGATGACAAACGGTGAAGAGCGTTTGAAAATACTTTTATGAGTTAATTCACCATTTCCCTGTCCAGTATTACTAACTCTATAGGATCGTTTTCCTGCAGTCCGATATTGACTCTCACCTCTCTTTTCCATTTTATGTATCTGAAGAAACATTTGGTTTGCTCTTTAATATTATGCCTATCTCACTTTCGTATGCCATATTTACCTTGTACTTGCAATTTGATGGTTCTTAAAAGCTTCCAAATGCTCTGAATTCCCACTACTTTTTGTTCCATTATCTTTCCTGTGTTTGTCTTTTATGTTGGCTTTGAATTATCCTGTTAGCCACGGTTGTGTCATTTTTTTTTTCCTTTAGAGTACTTCTTCCTGTTTAGGATGTGCATATCCTATGACATTCCGATTTGGTTCGAGAATTGCATCCATTGCTGCTCAGCCGTCATCTCTGCCAGAATTCTTTTCAAATCAATTCTCTCCAACTCCTTTCTCCCAGAATAACTGGTCCCTTAGTATGCTCAACCTATCCTAACAGCTGCCTGCAAAGGAAATGTACCCTTTTCGAGTTCTTCCATAACAAGTCTCCCTGCACCAGTTCCTCAAACAGGCTATGTATTTCTCCTGATGCTGAGAGTCACCCAGTTACCTGTCTCCTGCAGTCCAGGTCTGATTATCTCCCACTAGCCGCTGTCTACCGCCTACTCATTCTCCCGTATGAGTCGTAGGTTAGCGAGCGGAACAGGACACATTATACTCCTCCCTTCATCAGACGGTCGTACTGGATGGGACAAAGAAATGGAGTAATAGCTGCAGCCGCTGATCTAAGGAGTAACCTAGTCTTGTTTGGAGAAACGTAGGTGAATAATTGCCAGAGTATTCTTTAAACTCCCAATTCATTTGCATGACTGCGTTTTCTCCGCTATTGGGTAGAACCGATGAGAACGAGTCATGTTCGTTGCTTGAACATCAAATGGCGGATAGCAAGGTAACTCAACTGAAATATTCATTATCGAGGTACCTGTCAACGTTGGCCACGTTTTTATGTAAAATAATTGCAATTGTAAAACGGCGTGAACCGGTATTGTCATTTATATAAATCAGTGAATAACATTACACAGAATCATTTTGCACCTTAAACCTAAACCACATGGATCACATTCAGACGATATATCTTAAATTCCCTCATTCTCCTCGAATCTGCTCGTCCCTGCTGTAAACGTTAACGGTATCCTGAGCGCAATTGTGCCGGGACTGTCCGGTTCAGAGAGAGAAACCTCGGCGCAGAGCGGGCGAAATGTGATCGGGCCTGGTGAGTGATTGCTGCAGTTGTCAGGACGGTCCGTGAAGTTGTATCTTTGCAACCTTTCCTAAAGTAGTCGCCCTGAAGCGTCTCGACACGAAACTACCTGACCTACTGTGTCCGCCAGCATTTATGTGTACAGTATTTTCCTGACTGTGCGTTTTGTTTAAGCATACTTAAATATAAATGTATCAAACCCCTCAACAATACCTCCACATAACATTAAACAATTAAGTTAACACGAATTGCATTTGGATTCTAAATTAACTGTGAAGGATAGTTTTCATCCTATAATAGCAGAAGCAATGCACTGGACAACATATGCGCACTAAGATTCAGTTATTCTGAGATACCCCGAGCATAATACAAAGATGTAACATTACCTGGAACACCGAGAACAGCAAGCACCGGGTAGCAAATTCTGACGAAGTTGTAAATTGCGGAATATCCCATTGTTTGCTCGTAGCAGCGATCAGTTGTACAACTTATCCCAACTACATGAATGCACTGATTCAAGGAGTTCTTATACACCAGTCGGAACCATGTTTAAGTCAATTAGTGCTCCCATTGGTCTCATTAGACACAATCCACTGAACAAACACACAGTGTCAACTGACTTTACTCACTGTGTCATTGTCAATCACATTTAGCTCTTCAAGAAGAATTACAAGGGCATCAATATAATGTCGCTGCAAAGGGTCAGTGCAATTTTGTTTTGCAATGCTTGAATTGTTAAACATACTTCGTATCGTACTCAGCATTTGTGTTTGGAAATCAAACGCTCTCTCCTTCAGCTTTGAAGAGTTCATAGATATCTCATGATGTCAACAAGACCTGCATATCTGATCAATTGCAGAAATGCTCCACACAAGCAACCACAGATTCACCACCTGTAGGCTTGAGAAATCTCTCCTCATCTTTGTTCAGAAGGGACAAACCTCTGTTCTGGCCACATAGAGCAGATGTTGAGTCAGGTGCACAGTAGATTCGCCTTATCATAGAGGCGTTGGAGGTGTTCAAATATCGTGTTATAGTTATGCTACTTATTAATTGGGTCCCCTTTAGATCACCGTTTGCAGTTGTGCTCACTACACCGTAGGACGGATGTAATTAAGCTGGAGACGGTACACTACAGTTACAGTTGGATTTTGCCTGGAGTGGAGGTGTTGAGTTGTAGGGAAAGGGAAAGACTGTATGGGTTGGGACTGTTTTCCTCTGTGGTCAGCGGGCAGTGGGGAATCCTGACCGAATGATATAAGGCACGAGAGATGGGGTTGGAGTTAGCATCCTTTTCCCGGGGTACAAATGCTCAACACTAGAAGTTACAGCGTTATAGTGAGTGGATGGGTAAGGTTATATATGTGCAGGGAGAGACGACTTCTCTACGTTGAGACTGGTCGATGCCGGAACACTTTGACATAGGGAGCGAAGAAGCGTTTACGATAGTAACATGAAGCGCTTTCAGGTAGGCACATGGGTATGTCGGAAATGGAGGCGCCTGCTAATACACAAACAGTGGAGATTTATTTTTATTTTTATTTGGGATTGTGATCAGCGCGGACTTCGTGACATTCATGTGCAATAATGCTCTCTGCTGTCTGTGCGGCGCAATGATATCAGCCAAGGGCATACATAGCTTTATCTGTGGCAGCAAATAGGACAGCAGGATAGCTCTAGTGCAATGCAGGCACAGGCGCGGGAGCAGTCAGATGTCGTGGTCCACAGTCACATTCAACAAGAGAGGGAAACTGAGATTGTGTGTGTGTGTGTGTGTGTGTGTGTGTGTGTGTGTGTGTGTGTGTGTGTGTGTGTGTGTGTGTGTGCGTGCTTGTGTGTGTGTGTCTGTGTGTGTCTGTGTGTGTGTGTGTGTGTGTGTGTGTGCGTGTGTGTGCGTGTGTGTGGGTGTGTGTTTATGTCTGTGTGTGTGTGTGTGTCTGTGTGTGTGTGTGTGTCTGTGTGTGTGTGCGTGTGTGTGTGTGCGTGTGTGTGTGTGCGTGTGTGTGTGTCTGTGTGTGTCTGTGTGTGTGTGTGTGTGTGCGTGCGTGTGTGTGTGCGTGTGTGTGTGTGCGTGTGTGTGTGTGTCTGTGTGTGTCTGTGTGTGTGTGTGTGTGTGTGTGCGTGTGTGTGTGCGTGTGTGTGTGTCTCTGTCTGTGTGTGTATGTGTGTGTGTGTCTGTGTGTGTGTGCGTGTGTGTGTGTGCGTGTGTGCGTGTGTGTGTGTGTGCGTGTGTGTGCGTGTGTGTGTGTGTGTGTGTGTGTGTGAGTGTGTGTGTGTGTGTGTGCGTGTGTGTGTGTGTGTGTGTGTGTGTGCGTGTGTGTGTGTGTGTGGGGGGGGCGGGAGGGGGGCGGATTTGATAGAGAATATGGGGATTAACTTTTAAGTTTAGAAGGAGGTCATCTGTAATGTTGCTTTCAGGATTACTTCCTGTTTGTTTACACAGTTAAATGTTTGGCAGAGACGTTGGTGACGTGAGATAGTTCTAGACACAGGGATTATTGTGCTCTCTTACGGAGCAGGTGAGACCGGCGCAATGACAATAGGTTACTACGTGGATGAAGTAAGTTGGCTGCCAGCACTTCGGAAAGTGTATAATTGCGTGGTGATGCAGTGGGAAACAATACTGCAGATGAGCAGAGACTACTCAACGGACTGTAGAGGCTAGGTTGAGTGTTGTTGAAAGGAAGTCTCGTTGTGGCTATGATAGTGGTGAGACTGATATGCTGAAACATTGATTTAGTTATGTCGAACAGAGTGGATTTACAATACTAACCACTCCGTTGTGCAGATGAGACATGCACAACCGACTTTACACTGTGAACTGTCAGGCCAAAAAGACCACACTCTACTAAGTGTGGTTAGGGACGTTTTCACTAGACTGAATCAACACGAGGAGAACATATATCTTCATTAACCAGTTTAAGGCTGTCCAGAGGCGGTCCAGCATCATTCCAGCAATACACATCAAGGAGTTAGACATATACAAACAAATCACTTTCCAGCGGGGTCACAATACTTCTGTAAAATGGTTGTGGTGGGGACCAACGTATCACCTTGGAATAACTCCCAGCACCCCCATCCCCAAACCACTCCGACAAACACACATTACACTGTACGGAAGTAGTTATGATTTTTCTATAAGGACAATGAACTATACAAAGCAAGTCCTTCACTAATAATATACAGGCACACTGTATATAACTCAACGCGCTACGCAGTGAGAACTCCGACTTGCACGCACTCAGCACTCTACTCCACTGTTACAACCGAATACAACCTTCGCATTCAAGTACATAAATAAGTAAAACGCTGACACTGGAGTGCAATTAATTGAAACGGGCAATCACCTGCCTCCCACTGAGCATCTTTCAGGATATACAGGAGAGAGGTCATGCAGAGGATCCTCATGACAAATTCAAATTCACTTAGAAGACATATTTCAAGTCTCCGCATGAGAGATAGGTGTATAAACAAACAAACAAAATTTTAAAAATAACAACAAAGAAATCGTGGACATGTTTTGGCATGGATTGAAAGCGATCCTTTTCGCGAGAAAAGAGAGTTGGAATAAATTTTCCACCGAGGGAGATGTAACTTCCTGAGCCCAATAGGGATACCAATGTGGCACTGCGAACAGGCTGGAGGGTTCATGCAATGTGGCACTATAAGGTGGAGCATTGGAATAGAGAACGTAACCCACACAAAATAAAGGAATTCCGCAGGTTCAGGCAGCTCCTATGGAGAGGCATAAATAGTCGATGTTCGGGCTGGAACCTGCTTCCTTGTGTTCAAGGATAGGGAAGGAAGAATGTCTGTGATCCCCCGAGAGGACCAGAGCCTTGCTGTAGGAATTGGAAGTATGCGTGTTATATGCCTCGGATTCAGGGACTTGTGCCTGGACTCTTGGTATAGTCACCCATGTCAAACAGGTCAAACGGTAAAGGCCACACTGACAGTCGTCCAACCGTGTTCCAGTTTTGGGTGTTCAGCTCAGGGTTAAAAACCATAACTGGTAAAACAAAAACTGAAACAGACAGAGATGGAAAAACTTCAGCCTATCTCATTCTGATTACCGAGAAGCCTAGCTGAACTTCGTTTTCATTTCCCTGCTCCGAGTCTATCATGCTCAACACCTTCTGTCCATGTAATTGCCAGATATCTTTTAGGTGCCGTAACTACATGTGTCAGTATCACCTCCTCAGTCATCAACTTCCATATGCACAGCCAATTCTGAATGAAAAGCCTATCTCGCAAGTTCCTTTGGGTATTCACTCTCACTTTAAAGCCACGATCTCTCGACTTGGAATACACTACCCCGAAAAAAAGGTATTCACGACCCAGTCTGTTTCTATAATGAATTGATTCATCTCCTTAAGGAAACTTACATATCAGAGATATGTCCGCCCATTCAACCATTTATTTCGAGAAGAATAGGATATAAAATAAATGATATAATATTCAGACTTAAAAAAGATAATATTGTTATGTCCACATCAGGAGTAGTCTGAGCAGTTCTGGTCCCCACTTGGATAAAGAGCAACACAAGACAGTGCAGGAAATACCGCACACGATGCTGTTGCGACACTTTACGCTTTCCAGTTCATGTATCCTGTCAGCAATATGTAAGCGTCTGCGGAACACAGAAATGCAAATATAACCCCCATCATCACCTCCACTCCGTGGTCGGTATTTCATGAACCGATGTTTAAAATTCAATTACATCTTCGTATAGGATGCTTTCTTACACGGAGTGCGGATGATATCAGGAACGTCCTGCCGGTGGAGGTGGCAGCAGGAGCTCCAACTACTATTAACCTGGTCTGGGATTTGTTTTTATTAGGCCAATCGGGGAAAAAAAGATAGGGCTTTAATGTGCGAACAGGTACAAATGTTTCCTGAAGTTTGTGATAGGGGAGAGTGTGGTTCTGATGGTAGAGGGGATAAACTCCACTGTTCACGTATCCAGTAGTCGCGGGCAACCAAGTTCGGCTCCTCACCACATGTGGCTTCGCTCCTAAAGAGCAGAGACAAAGGCAGGTTATCAGCGCTACTTATGTGGGCTTATTTGGGACTAAGCCCCGACGGGAAATCAGGAGCTGGAGACCCGAGGGCAGTCTTAAGTTGAGTTGAACGCTGACGCTCCGTAACGGTCTCTGCCGTTCCTCTGCGTGAGGAGCGGGGAGTGGGACGTGGTGGCTGCTACACGGGTAACAGCTTAGTACCCACAGCGTACATCCCTGGTTTGCATATCACGGAGTCAGCTGGCATGCAACTTCGCTGGTCAATCCTGACCAACGGAGGGAATCTGAATTTATCCCGTATCTCTCTTCAGAGAACAAGTGGGTGTTTTTGGCTTTAGCTTTTCGCCCTTTCTTCAATATGAAGCCTCGTCGTTTGCTTCAGTAATCACTACGATGAAGGACCTTGGTGATTGCAGAAATGACTTACAACGGACTGAAAAACTTGAGCACATATATATTAAGAAAGAGAATGTCCTGGAGCTTTTGGAAAGCATCAATCGGATAAGTCACCGGGACCGGACGAGATGTACCCCAGGCTACTGTGGGAGGGGAGGGAGGAGACAACTGAGCCTCTGGCGAATATCTTTGCATCATCAATGGGCACGAGAGAGGTTCCGGAGGATTGGAGGGTCGCGACTGTTGTTCCATTATTCAAGAAAGGGAGGAGAGATAGCCCAGGAAATAATAGGCCAGTGAGTCAGGATGTATGAACATTTGGAAAGGCATAATATGATTAGGAATAGTCAGCATCGCTTTGTCAAAGGAAGGTCGTGCCTTACGAGCTTGATAGTTTTTTTTTTTAGGATGTGACTAAACTCATTGATGAACTTAGAACAGTAAATGTAGTGTATATGGTCCGAGCCTATAGGAAACTCAATGCAGCTGTGGTTAAGAAGGAATACGGTTATTGGCCTTCATCATCAGCTGCGATTGTGTTTAGGGACCGAGAGTTTATGTTGCAACCATATAGGAACTTGGAATGACCCCACTTGGAGTATTGTGCTCAGTCTGATCGCGTCACTACAGGAAAGCATGTGGAAACCATAGAAATGATGCAGAGGGGATTTACAAGGATGCTCCCTGAATTGCGGAGCATGCCTATTGAGAATAGTTTGAGTGAACTCAGACTTTTCTCTTTGCATCGACCGAGGATGAGAGTTGACTTGATAAATGTGTATAAGATGACGAGAGGTATTGATCGTTTGGATAGTCTGAGGAGTTTTCCTCAGACTATCTGAGGAAATGGCTAATCTGAAATGGCTAGTACGAGAAGGCATAGTTTCAAGGTACTTTGCAGTAGGTACAGATGAGATGTCTGTTTTAAGGTTTTTTTTACACAAATTGGTGAGTGCATGGAATGGGCTGCCAGCGACTGTAGTGGAGGCGGATTCGATAGGGCCTTATAAGAAACTCATGGATAGGTACATGGAGCTTAGTAAAAATTAGGGCAATGGGTAACCTTAGGTAAGTTCTAAGGTATGGCCATGTACGGCACATATTTGTGGGCCGAAGGGGTTTAAGTTGTTTTAACAGCAGATCCCAACTCGTACCAGTCACAGGTTACTGCGAAGGGCTCTGGGCCGAAACAATATGGCTAAGGTTCAACTCGCTTCTGGCCCATATATTATCACCCAGCCCGACGGCCGTCTCAAACATTTCTACTTAGCTCGGCGCCCAGAGCGATCCAAACTCGCACCCAGCCCAACTGTACGATCCCCGAACTCCACCGGCCCAACCTCTCTTCTCCTAATAGCTCACTCCATCTGCAACAACATATCGCTTGCTTCTTTACTATTTGCGGAGATAATTTAACCTCCATCAGAAAAAGGTGTTTTTACTGATTTTAGTCGTATTTCTAATTAGCAGTGAGTTGTCTCATGCACTCGCT
Source organism: Hemitrygon akajei (assembly GCF_048418815.1). Taxonomy (NCBI): domain Eukaryota; kingdom Metazoa; phylum Chordata; class Chondrichthyes; order Myliobatiformes; family Dasyatidae; genus Hemitrygon; species Hemitrygon akajei. The sequence goes on from NC_133151.1 coordinate 19,618,552, forward strand.
AGCGCCCTCCTAAACACAATCAATCCCAAGGAATCTCCTGATCCTTGATATACCGATAAAATTCACGGTTACCAGAGTTGGTATACGAGTAATTGCACCCGGCTCCCTATATATATGAGGCCTTCGCTCTGCACTGAGGTACTACGTTTTGGCAAATTATGGTGAATCTTATTTATCTGTCTCTTCAGCTAAGGGCAATGCCGAGACCTTGGAGAATATAGGTAAAAGCGGATTCGTCTGTCGTGTAAGATGGATCCAACTGCCATCGTTCCTGGCAGGTTTTCTGAGCTCAGATACTTGTTTACGATATCTCCTTACACTTGTTCAAGCAATTTGACCATGGGAATCTGCCTATCCCCTCCCGTGTCGCGTTTTGGAACAGATGGAGTGTCGTTACTGCGGTCACACACCACTGACCAGTGCACTTTAAGACAAACTCAAGAATAGTTTATTATTTGTTTAATTACAATCAGACTCAGAAAATTATTTAATGTTACCGGTAAAAGCAGTGGTATTTAACTCAGCAGCAGCAACATACTGCAATACATGAACATGCAGACACGAAAATTCAATAAGTAGTCAACAATCTTAAAATAAAATGTAGCGAGGTCGTGTTCATGAGTTTAAGGTCCATACAGAAATCTGATGGCAAAGGGGAATAAGTTCTTCCTGAACCGTTGCGTGTGTGTCCTCAGGCTTCTATGCTTCCTTCCTGATGGTAGCAATGAGAAGAGAGCATGTACTGGGTGGCTGGGGTCCTTAATGATGGAGACCCGTGACCATAATAGAGCTGCCTAAAACAACACCTCTCTGTACCTTCCTTCGATCCAGTGAAGCAGCCAGCTACGACACCCGTTTCCCGCATAGCAGTACATCTGCCAAAATTTTCGAGTTTTAATTCCAATTTCAACGTGAGCATGAGCATAAAACGTGAGATAAACTGCGGATTAAGTTTTTATTACCCTAATGATTACTACATGTCTGTCCCACATCGGAATACTCGATCAATGAAAATGTATCATATCGACGGTAATTTGTCACATTCTTTCAGAGGTACTCTGAATGAGTAAGATCACCACAAAGAAATTGCGCATGCTGCAGTCACGAATCCCAGTGATTTTGGAGAACTTCAAGTTGAAACTTTTCTTAACAAACATTTCGGCACATCGAGAGGAGGAGCATGCGTATCCGGAAAATGTCAGCGACACATCTTATGCTCTCAGTGAAGTATCGACCTACAGCCAGAGGGCACTAAGGAACCGGGTAAGTTTCACAGAAACTTCTCCCCACGGGAATGGGTTCTACGCCATGCTTTGCGTAGTAGCTAGTTGATCTAGATCCTGCAAAACAGCCACAGAATACCCCACGGGCATTTACTAAAGGGTAATATAATGGGAGACATCTGCGTTCAGTGGGAGTTTGTATTAGGGACGTGTTCCATGTACTGTGTGCATACTTCCTGGCTAAATTAATGTAAACGAGTCGTTTTCTGGTAGTATTCTGTGTTCTGTTTGCTGGTGTAACAGTTGATGAATTTTACAAATATAAGAAGACCACGGAGCACAGGAAACGTCCTTGGAAACGCCTCAACAACCAGCCTCTCGCTTAAAGACTGAACAGATTGATGATTCTGCCAAAGAGACGACTCTTACGTACCCGTGGGAATCTTGTACTTGTCACGTGACAGTGGTGTTGAAGATATGCTGGACCTAAGGTAGTGGTCTTGTGATGGTGGAGTGACGTCATTTTCCCGCCTGTAGAGGTCGTGTGACAAGTTTTATTTTTACAGGGTATAAAAGGAGGACGCCTCCCTGTGAGGAAGGGCAGTTCGTGGCTGGATTTGACATTTTGACTCCATGCCACTGCGTGATTTAATGTTATGACGCAGTTTGGTAGAAAGGTGGTTTTATTTAATGTCTAAAGTTTAAAAGGTCATTACTGGTAGGTTCTTTGTAATACTGCCAGTTAAAAATCAGTGGATATCGGAGTTCGGGAGCTAAAAGATGGAGGAAAGTCGATTTCGACGGTGAAACAGGTTCGACCTTGATTGATCCTCATTCGGCAGGAATTCATTGGCCGTGTCCGGGTTAACCCCTGCAAATAATAGCAGGAAGGTTTCGGTACAGATTTGTAAAGGAAAGGTCAGTGCCTTTAAGCCGTTTCATTTCCATCTTCGTAAATTCTTCGGGGAAAAGTATAGTTCGACTGGGAACCGCAATAACACGACGTGAAAGAGAATTTAAATCGTCTAAAAAGTCTCCTTTAATGGACTGTAAGCATTTTGAACTTTTGCAGTATTGCTTTGAAGAACTGTTGTCATATATATTGTATTGCATAGTACTCTTTTAGTTTTAGTAAAATCTTTAAAGTGTATTCTGTTACGTACCCGTGACACGTGACAGTGGTACCCTTGTCACGTGACTGGGGTTGAAGTTATACTGGACTTGAGGTAATGGTCTTGTGATGGTGGAGTGATGTCATTTTCCCGCCAGTAGAGATCATGTGACAGGTTTTTTTTACAGGGTATAAAAGGAAGACCCACCCTGTCAGGTGGTGCAGTTCGTGGCGGGATTTGCCAAGCTGACTTCATGTCACTGCGTGATTTAATGTGATGACGCAGTTTAGTTGAAAAATGAAGTTTTATAAAATGCCTAAAGTTTAAAAGGTCATTGCCAGCGGTTTCTTTGCTGGTGGAGAGTGAAGATAAAAGTTTGGAAGATAAAAATCGAGGAGAATCGATTTTCGACGGTGGATTGGTTACGACCTTATTTGATCCTCATTCGGAAGGATTTCGTTGACTGTTCTCGTGTTAATCTCCGCTGGGATAGCGGGAGATTGAGGACAGAGTGTGGAAGAAAGGTCAGTGTTTTTTTAAACCGTTATATTTCATAAAATTCTTCGTGGGAAAGTTCGACGCCGGGGAATCGAAGGACATCGACGTGGAAGAGAATTTAAATCGCTTTAAAAAGTCTCTCCTTTTAAAAGGACTGTGAGCTTTTGAACTTTCGGCATACCGCTTTAAGAACTGTTTGAACTGCAGCGCTATTAAGAACTGAGTCTGCCGCACAGCAGCTGAATTCCAGTTGAGCTAATGTTTGTTTACTTTTGGGGGGTTGGTTTTCAGTGTTTAATAAAGGTGTTATTTGTTATGAAAACCCTTGCCTAACTCATCTATATTTATTGTTGCCTGAGTACGTAACAATTCCATAACGTTATCTGATGTGAGTTTGATATGGTGTGTGTGCGCGTGGCATAAACTTGATTCCCACAGCATCTGCGTGAACGGGAGGTGGGGTTCGTGAGTAGCTGGATCTCCTTTCCCCTAGACATATACCAGCCTGTTGGATAGGTGTTACACTTTTAACTTTTATTGAGAATAAAGTATGTTTTTAATTATCTGCACCTGACTGTGTACCTGTAGGATGTTGTGCGTATAGATGTGCATAGTCCAGATCTCATCATAAAGTGCATTTATGTATTATAATTCATTTGCCACTCTCTGGCCCTCTTCTCCAAATGATCAGGGTCTCCCTGTAATCTATAATAATGTTTATGAACTGGCATTTAACTCTCTAATCTTCCTGACACTATGTCAATTTGCATGCCGCTCAGGTGGTAATGCAAAGATTACACCACCTTTGATCTCCACTTTAATTTTGTCCTTAGCTGCTCAAATTCCCTTAGTAGATTCTCTTTCTTCGTTCTACCTATCTTGCTGGTATCCACATGGACCACCTCAACTGGACTTTTCTCCTTCCACTGCAAGTTCCTCCACAGGGCAGATAAGATGTCCCGAACCCGGGCATACTCAGGCAACACAGCCTGTGACTGTGCTACAGGTTCTTCGACCATATCCAGTATACATCAGTAAGCAGGGGCTAAAGCATGCTCACTTGTGACCTGTAGGCCAGTGGCGGGAAGGGGCGCCTTATTTCTACTTTATTTGGTCTATCTGCACAAAAATAATTCCGGACATTTTTCAGTGGTGTGGTGGTTAAAAAAAGAAACTAAAATATGAAAAGAGGTGCAGCTTGTATTCAGTGATACAGATAATGGAACACACAGGGGAACATAAAAAAATCCAGTTTCCTTCACCTACAGCTTTATACAACTGCTTCTTTTTTCTGACCTCGCATACTGCCAAGAACATTATAACTATAATTGTTAAAGTATCCCGCATTGAGGTCAACATACATAAGGTAGTCAAACAATCAAAAATATTGTGAAGAATGCTCCAAATAAACGTTCAGGTTTATGTTGTTCGAAGCAGGCTGTGCAGAACAATGAGAATTAATGCACATCGCTGGTCAGATTAATTGCAGTCAGCAGTAGACGTAGGTAACCCGTTGTAGTTCAGCACATGCAAAAATGTGGGATAGTCCACATGATGGTATAAAATGAAAACAGGACACATTATTGTTAAAGGTTTTGCAATAAGTATAATTGTTGCTCCAATAGGAGTAAACATTCCAATGAAGATTTCTCTGCAGATGGGGAAGGATGTGAAACGAAGAATGATGAATCTGCCCGATATCTCCACTAGTCACATTCAGACTCTTCTCTCTGACCTCCTGGAGAGCCACTTCCTGGGAAGGAACTGCAGAATAACAGACACGAACAGACACATTGTGTGTTATGCCTGAACGTCAGAACGGTTACGGCCATTTGTATTCAATATGCAAAATGTTCTGTACTTTCAAAGCACGTCACTGACCACTCTGATGTTGTCATTGCTTCTCTAGATCTCAGCTCACTGAACTGAGTTGATGATATCAGTGCAGGCGAAACTGCCGACGGCATTACTATTCCACGTCCACCATTGACCATGATGATAATATCGTTGTCTCTGGAGCCTTAACACTGACCACAGTGGTAATGTTACAGCGTGTCCTGGTCATTCCAAAGACATCCATATTTTAAATTCCTCCTTTTTGCGTAGATTTCAATTTGAGAATTATCAAATGAGTGTTCCCTGCAGTCCCATGATCGCGATTATCTAGCTCAAAGGCACCTATATATGGTGTGCACTGCTGCTCCAGTTGCGCTTGTTCGCGCCGTTGCGCTGTTCGCTTGGCTATCCTGTTTCGACCCACGCTTGGAGTACCCACTATTAATCATCTAGTTCTGTAAGTCCTTTCTTGTAGTCACCCTGGACCGAACTCCATTCCGATCCCTTGCCTCCGTCGGGTAAGCAGGCCGGACTGCCGTTGCCCGGCGGGGGACTCAGACACTTTCCTACCCCTCGCTTCCGACGGGTGGCACCCCGCAACCTGCGCAGGTGCTCCGCATCTTGCCCAGGCCCCCGTGTTCCTGCCTGGGATGCGGCCCGTCCAGGGGGCTATCCTCCCAGCATTCCTTGTCCCATAGACCCATCCTTTACCCTGGCCAAGGTCCCGCCTTCGCCATGAACTCCAGGGTCCCGCCTTCGCCATGAACTCCAGGGTCCTGCCTTCGCCATGAACTGCCCGAACCCAGGATCACCGTTGCATTCCACGGTCTCCCCATCTTGTTCTATCCTTTAGTTGTTCCTGTCCACCCCTAGTACTTTTGTGCCTGCGTCCTGCATTTGGGTCCAGTCTCCACGTCCCCTTGTGACAAAAGATGTCGTCTGCCTCCTCCTCTTCCGTTCGACCGCGCTGTTTGCCTGTGTTAATTCAGTCAAGCAACAGCTTACAATTGTGTATTCTAACTTCTGTTACCGCGCCGTTTGCATATGTGAACATTGTCTCCCGACCGCTTAGAATTCTGTATTCCAAATTATTTTACGCTCTGTTGCTTTGCTGTTATAACTCTGTTTCTCCATGATAACAGGGTCATGGCATGCCGCCCGCCGTTCTTCCACAGCCACGCTCATCCCCTTGCCCGCATCCCTGCTCTGCCTCGTCCAGCCGTCCGCCTACACTCTCCGCTGGCTCAGTGGTTAAAATTCCGCCTTCGTACATTAGCGACCGGGTTTCGATCTCCTGTCCAGCCTCGCTCACTCCTCGGCTTTCCACTGCCTAATCCTCGCTCCCGGGCCTTCACTGCAACTATTAAGAAACACTCCTCTGTTTACACAACCATCGGTTCGCCCGTTCTCGAAGCAACAGAACGTGGACCCAGCGGACAGAAACACCACAAAGAGCCAGCCAGAGTTCCGCCCAGAGAGCCTCGCGTACTACAGCCACAGCACAAGTTCGACGAATATCAAAGGAAAGTAGAACAAGAGGTTGAAAAGACGCGCAGTTTGGAAAAAGGGGGTTCTATGTTAAAGGAGCAATTTGAAGATTTCAGGAAAGTGACTCAGAGCTCCCAGGTATCAAATGAGCGCATTATGCAATTAGAAAGACAATGAGAAGATGCCAACGTTTTGTTACGAACTGAATCATACTTCAGAGCAAGGAATAAGGACTATCGCCAGTTGACAAGGTAATGGGTGGTATGGCACGGTCTGTTACGAAATACACTCTCCGCTGGCTCAGTGGTTAAACGCCGCGTTCTTACCGTAGCGACCCGGGTTCGATTCCCGGTTTAGCCGCGCTCACTCCTCGGATTTCCACTGCCTAATACTCGCTCTCCGGTCTTCGCTGCAACCATTAATAAACACTTTTCTGTTTAGGCTACCTTCGTGTCTACGTCCTGCGTTTGGGCTCACTCGTTCTTTGTTGCAACATGAACAGGAATGTTATAGTATAGTGTTAAAGCTACCCAAAACCATGAGTGCACAGGCAGCAGAATTGGCAGCTGTAGCATTTGTGGTTAGCCACCCAGAATGTTTTCCACCTGGATCAGTCAAAAAAAAAACTATTCAGGTAGATAGTTTTGGCCACTCTCAAATTTACTACAGTCTTTGCTGATCCATGGTACACATAGATGAACACAATACCCTGTGAAATCCATAATATACTGAATATAATTTATTCAGTAGATCAGACAGCATCTGAGTAATGTTAATGTTACATATGGAGTCTTTCACTCGGCTATCGTTTCCACAGTGTACTGTGTGTTTTCATCATTCCCAGTTTTGATTTTTTTCTTCATTGTATCCAGTATTTTTGTCAAGTTTTGACATGACCCGAACCACACCAACCCGTTACAATCCTCCAATCCCCACCCACCTCCACCACAGTTTGTGGCTGGACTTGTGCTCAACAGAATCTCGCCGTTTTGCTTCCCAGTACGTCTATTTATGAGCCCCAGAAATCCTGCTGGCCGAATCTACAGAGATACTGAGACTTGGAAATGCTGCTTTACACTGTTCAAGTTTGCTCTGATGTTTCACTGCTCTCAGTGAAACTGCTACCTGCAACGGTAATGTGAATTCTGTCTGTGATATATGGCATCTGACCTTATGTTACATCCAATTTGCCATTCTGAGGAGAGCTTCTCAACCGGTAACTTCGTCTTTGAGAGGAGGCGAGGTAGCTCTACCAGTGTTATTTGCGCAAAGGAGGAAGTAATGTGTGTGTGTGGCCAGGAACAGGGAGTTAGGATGGAAGTTGAGAAGCAGGACCGCAAGGATTACTGCTTATGCCACGCGACAGTGAGAATAGGAATCGAATGACGTGGAAGATAAATGCGTGACTGAGGGATTGGAGCAGGAGACAGGGATTTCTGGATTTCTAACCCTCTAACTATAGAGTCCCCTATCGCTATTGCCTTCCTCCTCCTTTCCCTACCCTTCTGAGTCACAGGGCAAGACTCTGTGTCAGATCGATGGCACGGTCGCTACCCTCAGGTAGAGATTTCTGGATCATTGTGATTACTTTCGGGGCAGGTGTGACCTGTACAAAAAGGACGGGTTGCACTTGAATCCCAGGTGGACCAATACCTGGCAGGGAGCTTTGCTGAGGCTACTGGATAGTGCTTAAACTAGAATTGTTGAGCGGGGGTGGGAACCGAACTGACGAGATTGGGGAAGAGGAGGTTGGCTCACAAATACAGAAAGCATGTAGATGGTCCGAGTGGGAGGATAGGCAGGTGATAGAAAAGGGACGCGCTCAGACCGAAGGTTTGCGGTGTGTCTCTTTTAACGCAAGGAGTGTTGTGAACAAAGCGGAAAAGCTTAGAGCGTCAATCTGTACTTGCAGATATAATGTGTTGGCCATTACATACACTTGGATGGCTCAGGGACAGGAATGGTTACTTTAAGTGCAGGGTTTTAGATGTTTCAGAAAGGACAGGCTGGGAGGCAAAAGAAGTGAGTGTGTGGCTCTGTTGATTAGAGATAGTGTCATGGCTGCTGAAAAGGTGGACGCCATGATGGGATTGACAACGGAGTCTCTGTGGGTGGACGTTAGGAAAAGGAAGGGATCAATAACTTTACTGGGTATATTTATAGGCCGCCCAATAGTAACAGAAATATCGAGTAGCAGATAGGGAAACAGATCCTAGAAAGGTGCAACAATATGAGTTGTTGTGATGGGAGATTTAAATCCCCAAATATAGATTGGCATCTCCAGACAGCAAGGGGTTTAGATGGAGTGGAGTTTGTTAGATGTATTTAGGGTTTCTCCTTGACACAATATGCAGATAAGCTTACAAGAAGAGAGGCTGTACTTGCTTTGGAATTGGGTAATGAACCTGGTCATGTGTCCCATCTCTCAGTGGGAGAGCATTTTAGTGATAGTGATGATAATTCAATCACTTTTACCATAGCATTGGAGAGAGATAGGAACAGACAAGTTAGAAAAGTGTTTAATTGGAGCAAGGGGAATTATGAGGCTATCAGTCAGGAAATTGGAAGCTTAAATTGGAAACAGATGGTCTCGGAAAAGAACGGAAAAAAGGTGGCAAATGTTCAGGAGATATTTGTATGGAGTTCTGCTTAGATACGTTCAAATGAGACAGGAAAGGTATGGTACAACACAGGAACAGTGGTGTACAAAGTTTGTAATAAATCTAGTCAAGAGAAAAGAAAAGCTTACAAAAAATTCAGAGAGCTAGGTAATGTTAGAGATCTAGAAGATTATAAGGCTAATAGGAAGGAACTTAAGAAGGAAATTCGGAAAACTTGAAGGGGTCATGAGAAGGCCTTGGCGGGCAGGATTAAGGAAAACCCCAAGGCATTCCACAAGTACGTACGGAGCAAGAGGATAACACGTGGAAGAATAGGACATATAAAGTGTGACAGTGGGAAAGTGTGTATGGAACCGGAGGAAATAGCAGAGGTAACTATTTCATACGTTATTTCAGAATACACTATGAAAAAGCAGCTTCGTGATTGCAGAGATGACTTCCAGCAACTGAAACGCTTGAGCATGTAGATATTAAGAAAGAGGATGTGCTGGAGGTTTTTGAATGCATCACGTTGGATAAGTCGCCGGGAACGGATGGGATGTGCCCCAAGCTACTGTGGGAGGCGAGGGAGAAAATTGCTGAGCCTCCGGCGATGATCTTTGGTTCATTAAAGGGAACCAGAGACGTTCAGGAGGTTTGGAGGTTTGCGGAATTTGTTCCTTTATTCAAGAAATTCAGCAGAAATAGTCCAGGAAATTATAGACGATCTGTGATTCGCATAATCTTATAAACCACTATCAGATCTCCCTTCAGTCTTCGTCGCTCCAAAGAATACAACACAAGTTTACCCAGCCTCTCATGATAGCAGATGCCTCAGCCTACTGCTAAACCTCTTCTGCCCGCTCTCCAACGTCTCTGTAGAATTCTTATAGTGGGGCGACCAGAACTGTATGTAATACTCCAGATGAGGACTAACCAGAGTTGTTTACGTTACAGCATAACCTCTTGACGTTTGAACACAATGTCTCAACTAATAAAATCAAGCATTCCATCGGCATTCTCAACCACATGATCAAGCTGTGTAGCCACTTTCAAGTAGCTATAAACTTACTTTCCAACGTCTCAGTGATCAGCAGCACAGTTGAAGATCTTGGCCTTAACTGTTTACTATCTCCTTGCATTTGCCAGAACAAGATGCAACACCGCACATTTATTTGGGTTCGACTCCATTTGCCATTTCACTATCCATTTCTGCAACTTATCTATAACATGCAGAGGTCCCAACGCAGATCGCCGCAAAACAGCATTAACTACAGACATCCAGCTCCAATAAGTCTCCTCGACTGCTACCGTCTATCAATTATGTACAAGCCGGTTTTGAATCACATCAGCCAGTTCACCTTGAATATCATGCATCTTCATCTTCTGAATTAACCTCCAGAAAGGGACTTGTTAAACGACTCTGTAAAATCCACCTAGACAAAATCCTCTGCCCTACCTTAATCAATCTCTTTCGTCAGCTTATCAGAAACCTCCACCATGTTTGTAAGACACGATCTGCTTCTCAGGAAGCGATGCTGGATCTAACTAATTAGACCCTGGGTTTGCAAATGCTCACATATCCAGTCTCTAAGAATTATTTCTAGCAATTTCCGTACAACCGGTTATGACCTATCGGTGTATACCTTGTAGGGTTTTTCTTTTGTTTCTTTCTTAAATGGAGATATAACATGAGCCACTCATCAGTCCTCTGGGTCCTCGTCTCTGCCTAGATAGGACACAAAGATATTGGTAAAGGCCCCAGAAAGCTTCGTTCGTGATTCTCTCAATAACCATCAAGTCCAAGCGACTTATCAAATTTCACTCATTTGGGGACACAGCTCATCCGCCTTCTTAAACTCCAAATGCTCAGACATATTTATACAAACCGCACTGAACTCCTGGTTCTCCATCTCGTTTTCCTTGGTAAATACTAAAGCAAATACTTGTGAAGCATTTCACTAATATTCTCTTCATCCAAGCAAATTCTCCACTCTTTATCCTAGAGTTGTCCTACCCTGTCCTAACTATCCTCTTGTTCCTGATGTATCTATAAAGCGCCTTGAGCCTCAGCTAATTCTACTTGACAAAGACTTTTCATCTCTCATCCTGGCTTTCTTAATTCCGTTCCTTGTTTTTTTTTTTCTTTCCTCCCTTTGGTTTCTTTATAATCCTCATCTACTCCATTTGATCCTGACTTCCGAAACTTCTTGTCTAAATTAACCACCTGTCTGGACATCCCAGGTTTTCTTATATTTCCGTCCTCGACCTTTATTATAAGAACAAACAACGTTTCCTCTACTCTGTGCAATTGGTCTTTAGTCGCGCTCCGTTTGCATGATGTGAATTTGGATTTGCTGAAGAAAAAGAAACCCTCCTGAGTTCCGGCCTAATGCTCCGGTAATTTGCCATGCAGTTGTGATATTCTCTCTGATTAGTACAGCAACTCGCACTTCTTCTATATTCTTCTCGATCTTTTCTAAAACTTCAAAATCCTGGTACATTGTCATTCATCCCTGCCTATCTCTCAACCGAATCTTTGTAATGGCCAAAACATTGTAGTTCCATGTACTGGTACATGTTCTCTATTCATCAGTTTTACTCATAATACTCCTGACATTCAAATGCACGTCCATCAAACTATCTGTCTCATCATACCTGATAATTTGATATTAAATGTCCATATTTTCCCCGACATCTACCATCGTCTCCCGTCCTGCACCTACCAACCTGGTTCTCCGAATCACTGACCCTGCAAAATTCGTGTAACCCCTCTCAAGTTACATTATCAAACCTCCTGAACTGCATATTCGTTCACCTCCAGTTCAGGTGAAAACGGTTCCTCTTCTACAGGTCACCCCTTGACCAGAAAAGGTTCCAATGATACGAGCACTTGAAACCGTGCCCCCTGATCCAACTCCTCAGCCACGCATTCGTTGGTACTGTCATCCTACACCAGCCCGCGGCGCCCGGAGTAATACGGAATCTACTACCTTGGAAGTTCTTTTCTTCAGCCTCTTTCCTAACTACGTACTCAGTGCGTAGGTATGGGTGATGTTTGACATTTAAATAAATTCTGAATGTCATAGACAGATGGATAACGGGAAACATTTCGATTTCAGGCTGGAGGGTAGATATCTATACTAAAGTGAGGCGATGCATGCAGAGGTGCGAGCATGCCCAGGGGTACCCAACAAATGGTGGATTGTGAAGAAATATGGAGAGCCAGAGGGACCGTGGAAACAGGTAGTGAGATCTCTGAAGATAGGGCTTAGTTCAGTCGATCTTTTAACGGACGATTTGAGACTTGCCTTTGTTGGGTGAAGGCTCTAAATGCTGGAGCAGGGTCCTCTACTGGAACAATAAATTCATAGGTTGGGCCGCACATGAAGAGCTGTGTACAGTCCTGGCCATTATATCAGAAGGACATACAGACATACCAACGTTACAATTAAGAGAAAGAGTTCCCACTTCGCTGTGGAAGCACAATTCTCCACTCAGTATCAGGCATAAATTCATCAGAACTCACGATATACGTTCACCCCTTTACTTGTCACACCAGCTAAGTACTGTCTGAAAAAAATATATAAATCTACGCTCCCAGCTCCATTATCGGGGAAAAAATAGTTGCACGGACACGGGAATGCTGAAGAAATCACTCTGAAAGCACATACCACGGGGCTTAATGGGAACATTTTTCACACTTTTATAACACTATGATAACTCGGCCTCGCAATCTGCTAACTTATGATTTTCCACCTCATGATTTATATTTCTCCGTTGCTGTTAGACATTATTTTGCTTTTTGTCATTCTGTAACTGTCATAGTGGGAGACGAAAGGAGTGGACCGAAAAGCAAGACACAGACACTGAACAGCCAGGAAGAGGACAAGGCATGAGAAGGAAGCAAGGGAAGCCAAGTAGAATGGGCGCTGGACATAGCAAAGGCCCCGGACGAGGGAAGGAATCCGGGCCTGGGCCTGGGCTTGACAAGGATAGCGGAACCAGGGCATGGAACTGGGAACTAGGAGGCTGGGATTGGACTCCGAGCCAGAGACTGGACAAGGACCCAGAACCTGGGTCTTGACTTGGGCTCGGACTCCAGATCCTGGCGAGGACAAGACGTGGCTACTGGACTTGGAGAGGCACAGGACTGGACGTGAGACTCCTGGACAGGACATGGCAACCCCAGCACAGGACGAGGTAATCCCAGCACCGGGATGGGCAAGGTACTACTGGGTTGGCCGAGGCACATCGACCAGACGAGAACACAGAGCCTGGGTCGAGACGGAACAGAAACGCAGAACGCAGAGCCAAGGGAGAGACAGGAACATGGAACACCGAGCCAGGAATCCTCCTTGGGTACAGAACTTAGGGCAGGGACTCATCACACAGAACACAGAGCTGGGACCCCTCCTGGGATACAGGACGTAGGGCCGGGACTCATTACATCGAACTCTGAACACGACGAGAGAGTTCCCAACGCTAGGTAGCGGCAAAACGGCCGTACCTATCTAGCGAAGGTGTGGAAATGGACAAACAGTTCCAAATAGGGCGAGGCTCAGACACAGGCAAGGCTGCAGGCAGAGGCAAGGCGAGGCGAGGCTCCCGGCAGAGGTTGCAGCCAGGGCGTCAGAGGGAAGGAGGGGAACTCCAGCTTCAGGGTAGCGGCAATGACGGCCTGACTAACCCAACGGAGGCAAGGACAGGATACCGAAGGGATAAAGCCACACAGAAGCACAGACATGATACTGACGAGACGAAACCCTCAGAGACAAGGACTGGATGCAGACAAGACGAACCAGCAATCAGTCTCGAACCCAGGGCCTCTTCCATTCTCGGTCACAAGACGAGAATCAGCTGCCTACAATTAAGCCCAAATGAGACAAGGGAATGCCGGAAAACCCGGAGTTCAGAGGTCACGGACCGGTCCATGAGCCGGAACGTGGACTTCACGGTCCGGACCGTGACAGTAGCTTGTACTGCAAGAATGCACCAGATATTACTCAACAGTATACAAGACAGTTTTTTTACTCCCCTTCAGCACAACAATAGAACTGTATCCAGTGGAGTACGTTAATAATTAATTATGTGCAGTGACATTGTAAGCCAGTGGTCCTCTTTCTGACTCAACGACTTCGTAGTACAAATCCAATATAACCAGCATTATTCAAATTGACATTATGCTTAGTGAACTGAAGTATCAGCAACAGGCGGTCGGGGGTTGTTAAATGTAGTTGGTCGCAGATTGTTGTTAGTGCCGATGGCGGAGGGCATTTTAGATCAGCGAGTTTGGTTACTTTTCTTATCAAGCTGCTGAAATAGGTTGATGTATTTTCTTTCAGTAACACACATGGTCCTTCTGTATTTAATGGCTATCTGCGGTAGGCAAATCACAGAATATCTCAATATTCACGCATACTTTGATAACTAATTACATCTTTGAAACTTTATACCTTCTTTGAAACTTGACAAATAGATTAACACACTTGTGCAAAATGTAGTTTGAACAAGCCATGGAGATTGTTAAATATGATGATTCAATAACAGATTTAAGAAACAAGATGCAAAAACAAGACTGTAGTAACCCTGCACCATCACACTGTACCAGAGACTGACAGGTACAGAATGAACCCCACACTCTCACATTGTACCAGAGACTGACAGATACAGAATGAACCCCACACTCTCACATTGTACCAGAGACTGACTGGGACAGAATGAACCCCACACTCTCACACTGTACCAGAGACTGACAGGTACAGAATGAACCCCACACTCTCACACTGTACCAAAGGCAGACAGGTACAGAATTAACACCACACTCTAACACTGTACCAGAAACTGACAGGTACAGAAAGAATCCCACACTCTCACACTGTACCAGAGACTGACAGGTACAGAACGAACCCCACACTCTCACACTGTACCAGAGACTGACAGGTACAGAATGAACCCCACACTCTCACCCTGTACCAGAGACTGACAGGTACAGAACGAACCCCACACTCTCACACTGTACCAGAGACTGACAGGTACAGAATGAACTCCACACTTCCACACTGTACCAGAGACTGACAGGTACAGAACGAACCCCACGCTCTCACACTGTACCAGAGACTGACTGGTACAGAATGAACCCCACACTCCCACACTGTACCAAATCCAGACAGGTAAGGAATTAACACCACACTCTAACATTGTACCAGAGACTGACAGGTACAGAATGAACCCCACACTCTCACACTGTATCACAGACAGACTTAAAGACCCCAAACTATCACAGTGCGTGTTGTGTGTGTGTGTGTGTGTGTGTGTGTGTGTGTGTGTGTGTGTGTGTGTGTGTGTGTGTGTGTGTGAGAGAGAGAGAGAGAGAGAGAGAGAGAGAGAGAGAGAGAGTGAGAGAGAGAGAGAGAGAGAGAGAGAGAGAGAGAGAGAGAGAGAGAGGAGCGAGAGAGAGAGAGAGAGAGAGAGAGTGTTTGTGTGTGTCTGCGAGTGTGCGCGCGCGGACGCGTTTGTGCTCTTGTGCTCTGCTAGGGGAGAGTTGAATTAGTGAAGGACATTTCAACATGGGAAGTGCAGAGATAGAGTGTTTGGTCGAACTATTCGTTGGTCACCTTTCATAGTTGAATAGTTAGTTGACAATAAAGTGAAATCTATAAACGTAGCGGCTCTGTGCCAAGGTTTAGTGTTTGCAATTAATTCCATCGCCCTCATTGCCTCAAGTCACTGCTGATGTAATGCCCGAGAATCTTAATGGTCCTGTATTCAATCGAGAGAAATAAATACTTCAGAGTCAATGCCGTTGAATTAAAATGTTTGTTCAAACAACTGTAACTAAGAAAGATGGTGATGCATATAACCGTATCTCTGGAGAGTGATCCTCTCTATAAATCTGGGTCGTTTTGATTACATCAGCTCAGTGGCTGCCGGAGCTGTGAATTCAGGAACAACAGGAATCGCAGATTCTCAGTGAAATGGTGTATCCAGTCATCTGGCGGATAGAAGAAGTTTACTATCCTTTTATTTCTGCCTTTGGAATTCCCGGTAAGCCGCAGTGTCAGCTGCCGTTAGTGGGCAATGAAGTTTAGTTCTAATGTCGGGGTACTTTCTGTCCCAGCTTTCCACAGTCACCTGTCCAGTATCAGTGTTCCGTATTTCAGGAACGGAATGGAAACACCGGGATTCAGGATTCAAACCGCTGCAAAAAACTGAGCGAATTGGCGAGCATCTGTAGAACTCAGCCGCTCAGGCAGCTTTCGTCCAGCAGTTTGTGATCATTAATAGTGTGTTCGGTTTTCTGTGCTTTTGCAAATATTGTGTTTATGTCGCCCGCGTAGTCTATACCAGGTGATTGCAGCTTTGTATGTGAGCTGTTAGAGGTGTATAAGATAATGGCAGGCATTGATCGTGTGGAAAATCAGAGGCTTTTCCCAGGGCTGAAATACTTGCCACAAGAGGGCACAGATTTAAGTTGCTGTGGTGTAGGTACAGAGGAGATGTCAGGGGTAAGTTGTTTTTTTTTTTAACTCAGAGAGTGGTTAGTGTGTGGAACAGGCTGCCGGCAACAGTCGAGGTGGAGGATACAATAGGGTCTTTTAAGAGTATTTTGGATAGGTACATGGAGCTTAGAAAAATAGAGGGCTATATGTAAGCCGAGTAATTTCTATGGTAAGGACATGTTCGGCACAACTATCTGGGCTGAAGGGCCTGTATTGCGCTGCAGGTTTTCTATTTTTGTATGTTTCAGATACCTTCCATAGTCCAAAGCCCAGCTGGATGGCAGGTTCACTGGCGAGTAGGTACGATACCCTCTGAACATAGAGCATAGAACAAACCATCGAACATTACAGGACAGGAACGGACGATTCAGTGCAAAATGTCGCGTAAAACGACTCTGTAAAATTCACCTAGACAAAATCCTCTGCTCTACCTTAATCAATCTCTTCCGTCAGCATATCAGAAACCTCCACCATATTTGTAAGACACGATCTGCCTCGCAGGAAGCTATGCTGGATTTCACTAATTAGACCCTGGGTTTGCAAATGTTCACATATCCAGTCTCTAAGAACTATTTCTAGCATTTTCCGTACAACTGGCTATGACCTACCGGTTTATACCTCGTAGGGTTTTTCTTTTGTTTCTTTCTTAAATGAAGTTAAAATGCTCTGCACAGTTTCCCTGTGACGGATTCAGTGGGAGGCGTTATGTCTGTCTGTGAGGTTGTGTCAGACTGGGCTGTATTTATTGGAATCAGTAAATGTTCTGTTGTAAAGTCAGTGAGATGGCAAATGCTGGAATAGGAAACAAACTCGGGAAATGCTGGAAACATTGCGACCCAAGCAGCCTGTATGCAGAGAGAAACCAATTATCACTCGTGTCAGGGGTCTCTCTGAGAAAAGTTCAGAAGAGAGATAGTTTAACTATTTTTCCACATATTCTGATTTGCCTGGATGAATGTTTCCAGCATTTCCTGTTTTTTTGTTCCGTCCTTCAGTAGCTCTGTCAGTGACAGGGATCGCCATTGAAGTTGATAATTGTGTAATGGAAGAATCTCTCTATCAGCGACCGGAAATATTCATTTCAAGGTGTCGGTAGAAAATGTTCCATCCGGTATATGAGTCTCAGGAGGTAGTTACCGAATTTTAAATTTCCGCTGCCACTTCATATTTCTGCTGTCAACAAAGAATCCGTATTCTTATTACATTCTCTTTCTTTTACAGTGTAAGCCCCTTCTCTGTCTCAGCCAGTTCTGCACCCTCTCTCGACTAAATGCAAAATGCAACACTAAAGTGGAGATATTAAAGCATCCCCTCAAACTGCTGCATTGGCTTCTGCTCAGAATTGTCTCAACTTGCTGTTCCCTGTCTCTCTTCCAGCGAACTTGGTGGCGATTGTGATCCTGTCCCGGGGAAAGTGTGGTCTCTCCAAATGTGTCACTCGCTACCTGGTGGGAATGGCAGCGACCGACCTCTTGGTCGTTATCTCGGATCCGCTACTGAGGATGACTGTTTGGATTCATTTTCCTCCGTCATTCCTTAACATCACTCCTGTGTGCAAACTCGACTTCTGGTTGGTTTTTGCGAGCACTACGACCTCTGTCTGGTTGACTGTCGCTTTCACCGTCGATCGATTTGTGGCGATTTGCTGTGAGAAGCTGAAAACGAAATATTGCACCGAGAGAACGGCGGCTGTGGTTGTCGGGACAGTGAGTGTGCTTTCCTGCTTGCTGACTGTCCCCTGGTGCTTTATATACGAACCCTTTGTAATAATCGATGGTGTTCCCTGGGGCTGTGTTCTTACACCGAGCTACATATAAACTCCCCCTCATGGGCAGCATTTGAGTTATTTTTCCGCAGTTTAGTCCCTTGTGTCCCATTCATTTTGATTCTGATGTTCAATATTCTGACTGTCAGGCGGATTCTAGCGGCCAGTCGAGTCCGCAGGGGGCTCCGGGGACAAAAGAGTGGAGAGAATGACAAGGATCGGGAGATGGAGAACCGACGGAAATCCATCGTTTTGCTCTTCAGCATAACCGGAAGTTTTATGCTGTTGTGGGTAACACAGGTGGTATTTTATATCTATCAAAGGATTTCAAAGAGATCTGGTTTTCCTGTCACGGATCCGCTTTATGTTGTAGAACACACTTCAGGAATGCTGCAGATTCTCAGTTCCTGCACCAACACGTGTATTTACGCCCTGACTCAGAACAAATTCCGAGAGGAACTAAAGAATGGGATAACATACCCACTGAATCTGATTTTGAAACTCAGAAAGCGTTAGAAATAAATGCTCTAAAGTATCACACTTCATCTCTCTTCATGCTCCCTATTCTATTGCTCTACTTGTCAGTAAATTTAAACAATGTTGTGAACAGAGTTGCAAAACCAACACCAGAAAATCCACAGCTGCCCGAAATGCAAAAGAATACACACAACATCAGATCATGTTGAATGTCTCGACCCAAAACGTCGACTGTTTTACTCTTTTCCACACACAAAGTGCTGGAGGAACTCAGCAGGCTAGGCAGCATCAATGCAAAAGAATAAACTGCCGAGGATTTGTCCCCCCCCCCCCGTTTCTTCATCAGAGTCCTGTTAATTGTTTACTCTTTTCCATTTTGTGTTTTCCGTGGAGATACAAAGCAGCTGTTTACAGCCGATCTCGACTGTTTTACTGGCCTCACCATCTCAGAGAAATCCTCTCTGTAGCTCATGTCCTGCCCTGTTGAATTGAATCCTCAGGCGAACCTACATAGCGTAGCTATGACCGTGACGAAATTCCATCTCGAGGATTGGAAAACGGAGTTCAATTCTGGCTTCCTCTGTAAGGAGTTCTGATGTCCTCCAGGTGACAGGTGTAGGTTTTCTGCCAGTTCCAAATACAGTAAATTAGCTGGTCATTGTATATTGTCCTGCGATTAGGCCTGAGTAACATTTCGTTTGTTGGGCACTGTGGCTCATTGGGCCAGAATGTCCTGTTGCTCGCAGCAACTTAAAATAAATAAATTACACGAAGGGTGCTGGTGTTGTGCATAGTGTAGAATGTGTTCATAGGTTGCAATAGGACATTGACACGGTGCCGAGTATGAGGTGATTGCTACGAATCCGCAGGTTTCGTTAACTATGGACTGTCGCTTTATGAGCGCCTAAGTGCGGCGAACTATGACGTCAGCCATAGGCTTCCGTGGTCTGTACAGATTAAAATACAGAGAGGGAGAGAGGGAGGGAGGGAGGAGAGAGAGAGAGAGAGAGAGAGAGAGAGAGAGAGAGAGAGAGAGAGAGAGAGAGAGAGAGAGAGAGAGAGAGAGAGGAGGAGAGAGAGAGAGAGAGAGAGAGAGAGAGAGAGAGAGAGAGAGAGAGAGAGAGAGAGAGAGGAGAGGAGAGAGAGAGAGAGAGAGAGAGAGAGGAGAGAGAGAGAGAGAGAGAGAGAGAGAGAGAGAGAGAGAGAGAGGGAGAATGGGAGAGAGAGGGTAGAGAGAACAGCTACTCTTGCAGTCTTCGCAGGACTTGGAACTATGAACTGCCGGGGCAAGTTTGTTCCGGTATTGATGTCTGTCACTTCATATAATCCATAGTAGTGGATTTTGGGATAGCTTGTGATAAACCTTGCCTGGGGATGTTGAGTGGTAATCACTAGAAGGCGTTATCACTATGACAGGTCAATTTCGGTGATACTTCGTATGTGGATTTGGGACTATACGACGGGCAGGATCTACGGAGATAGTGATCTCGTTTTCAGCGTCGAACTTATGGAGTACTTCACACTTACGGTGGCATGCAAAAGTTTGGGCACCCCTGGTCAAAATTTCTGTTACTGTGATAGCTGAGCGACTAAAAGTTTAATTGATCTCCAAAAGTCATAAAGATAAAGATGAAGCAACGCACACTAAATGCTGGTGGAACGCAACAGGCCAGGCAGCATCTATAGGAAGAAGTACAGTCGACGTTTCGGGCCGAGACACTTCCTCAGGAATAACTGAAAGCAAAGATTGTAGGAGATTTGAAACAGGGAGGGGGAAGGGGTGTTCGGAATTGATAGGAGACAGGAGGGTGAGGGATGA
Organism: Hemitrygon akajei; assembly: GCF_048418815.1. NCBI lineage: Eukaryota > Metazoa > Chordata > Chondrichthyes > Myliobatiformes > Dasyatidae > Hemitrygon > Hemitrygon akajei. The sequence continues at coordinate 19,638,872 of NC_133151.1, forward strand.
ACCCAAGAGCTCGAAAGTTAATTGATAAAAGCAATACACACCTTGATAAGGGAAAGGGTCATGGGACGGGAGTCTGAGAGAGAAAGAAAGGGGGAGGGTGCACCAGAGGGAGATGGAGAACAAGCAAGGAGTGATTGTGAGAGATGCGGAGAGAGGAAAAAAGAAGTGGTGGGGGGAGAGATAGGTAAGTAAGCAAGTAAATAAAAATAATTAATAAATAAATACATACAATAAATTAATAAATAAATAGATAGATAGATAGATAGATAGATAGATAGATAGATAGATAATGGATGGGGTAAGAAGGTTTAGAGGGTGCATTAACGTAAGTTAGATTAATCAATCAGGTTGGAGGTTACTCAGACGAAATATAAGGTGTCGTTCCTGCATCTCGACAGTCTAGATGGCCATTGATTCACATATCAGAATGGGAATAGGATGTGGAATTAAAATGTGTGGCAACTGGAAGATCCTGCTTTCTCCGGCGGACATAACGTAGGTGTTCATCGAAACGGTCTCCCAGCCTGCTTCGGGTCTCACCAATATATAGAAGGCCACACCGGGAGCACCGGACGCAGTATACTACACCAGCCGACTCACAGAGGCAGTGTCTCCTCACGTGGAAGGACAGTCTGGGGCCCTGAATGGTGGGGAGGGAGGAAGTGTAAGGGCAGGTGTAGCACTTGTTCCGCTTACAACGATAAGTGCCGGGAGGAAGATCGATGGGAAGGGATGGGGGGACGAATGGACGAGGGTAAGGGATGGGGGGACGAATGCACGAGGGTGTCGCTTAGGGAGCGATAACTGCTCTTCCCTCCCACCTCTTTCTTGGTGGGATCCCGTTGGACGTGGTGGAAGTTATGGCTAATTATATGATGTGCCAAGAGGCTCATGGGGTTGTGTGTGAAACATTCTTTTCAACATTTTAAGCACGATTAGAGTATTAATTTTGCTTTGTACAATTTTAGAGTCGCAAAAGGGAAAGGAGAACCATGCAAAAGTTTGGGCACCCCTAGAGATTAGAGCTTTAGATAACTTTTACCAAGGTCTCAGACCTTAATTAGCTTGCTAGGACTATGGCTTGTTTGCAGTCATCGTTAGGAAAGGCCAGGTGATTGAAATTTCAAAGCTTTATAAATACCCTGACTCCCCAAATCTTGTCCCAAATATCAGCAGCAATGGACTCCACTAATCACACTGAAAATTAAAATAAATAATGTCCACAAAGCAGGAGAAGGCTATAGGAAAATAGCAAAGCGTTTTCAGGTAGTCATTTCCTCGGTTTGTAATGTAATTAAGAAATAGTAGTTCACAAAAGCAGTGGAGATCAGGTTGAGGTCTGGGAGAACAAGAAAACTTTCTGAGAGAACTGCTCGTAGAATTGCTAGAATGGCAAAGCAGAACCCCTATTTGAATGCAGAAGATCTTCAGGAATATTTAGCAGACTCAGGACTGCTGGTGCACTGTTCTACTGTGCAGCGACACCTGCACAAATAAACATCCATGGAAGAGCCATCAGCAAAAAACCTTCCCTGATTCCTCATCACAAAATTCAGTGTCAGAAGTTTGTAAAGGGACATCTAAAGATGCCTGATGCATTTTGAAAACATGTCCTGTGGACTGTTGAAGTTAAAATAGAATTTTTTGGCCGCAATGAACAAAGGTATGTTTAGAGAAAAAAGGGTGCAGAATTTCATGAAAAGAACACCTCTCTAACTGTTAAGCACGGGGGTGGATCGATCATGCTTTGGGCTTGGGTTGCAGCCATTGGTACGGGGAACATTTAACTCTTAGAGGAAAGAATGAATTCAATTAAATACCAGCAAAAATTCTGAAAACAAACATCACACCTTCTGTAAAAAAGCTGAAGATGAAAAGAGGATGGCCTCTACAACAGAATAATAAGCTCTCGTTTACCATCCCAAATTTGACTATAGAGCTGCCTAGGTAGCCGTAATGTTTTTAAAAATTACTTAGTGCAGATGCCATTGCTGGATTGATCAATGCACCCATGAAGAATGGTAAACAAGAGAGTGGCTGCAGTGCATTATATAATGAAATCTGTAGAAATAGGTTTAGTACAGAACTGAAAATGTCCTTCTATCCTGAGTTGTAATCACTAGTGAAATGTGGAGAGGGTTCAAATTCATGTAGCCTACAAGATACCATCAGGGACTCATTGGAATAGAGTATGTACGGAGGAATGCATGTACACAGAAAATAAAACAGGTTTATTGATTTCCTGAAGAGATGTAAAAAGGGGGTATCTTAATCTATATATATATATATATATATATATATATATAAGACAGGAGGTAGGCAAATGGGTGACAGTCAAGAGAGGCAGAGGGAGCAGACAGAGAGAGCAGAGCACCCCTGTGGCCGTTCCCATCAAAAATAAGTACACAGTTTTGGATACTGTTGGTGGGGAGGACCTGCCAGGAACAAGTTGCAGTGGTCCTGTCTCTGGCACTGAGGTTGGACCCTCGACTAGGAATGGGAGGAGGGAAGAGAAGAGAGCGGTAGTGATAGGGGATTCTATAGTCAAGGGGTCGGATAGGAAATCTTGTGGGGAATATCGGGAGTCTCGGACGGTATGTTGCTTCCCTGGTGCCGGGATCCGAGACGTCTCAGATCGGGTGCAGGTTATTCTCGAGAGGTAGGGCAAGAATCTAGATGATGTGGTCCATGCAGGGACCAATGACGTGGGTAGGATGAGTGATGGGGTCCTGCGCAGGGAGTTCAGGGAGTTAGGTTCGAAGCTGAAGAGCAGGACCTCCAGGGTGACAATCTCAGGATTGCTACCTGTGCCACGTGCGAGTGAGGCAAGGAACAGAAAGATTATACAGATTAATAGTGGCTGAGAGGATGGTGCAGGAGGGAGGGCTTCAGGTTTTTAGATAATTGGGCTTTGTTCCAAAGAAGGTGGGATTTGATCCGAAGGGACGGTTTACTCCTGAACTGGAGTGGTACTAACATTCTTGCAGGGAAGTTTGCTAGTGCTTCTTGCGGGGGGGGGGGGGTTAAAATAAATTAGCAGGGGGCGGGGATCCAGAATGTGAGAGAGGATAGCGAGAGGAAGAATAAAGGACAGGTGGGGACTACACGGTTCCGGAATATTAAATGTGTAGTAGAGAGATGTGAGGCGGAACAAGTGATAAGGAGGACACATGTACAGAAGGAAGGTCTGACGGAACATGAAGTTAAATGTGTCGAAAGAGTAAGTAAATTTAGGAAGGACAACAAAATTCTAGGGGCGTATAGCCCGATGGGAGTTTGCGGAGCTGGGTTAAGCACAATAGGCAGCGATTCAATCAGAGAGAGGAGAAATGGGCTAAACATTCTATATCTGAATGCACGAAGTGTCCGAAACAAGGTGGATGAGCTCGAAGCTCAGGTGCCAATGGGTTACTATTGTTGTTGGGATAACGGAGACATATCTGCAGGGAGATCAGACCTGGGAAATGAAAGTACAAGGGTATATGTGCTATCGTAGGGACAGAAATGTGGGCAGAGGGGGTGGGGTGGCCCTGTTGGTGAGGAATGAGATTCAGTCCTTTGCAAGGGGGGACATAGGATCAGGAGAAGTAGAGTCTATGTGGATAGAACTGAGGAACAGTAAGGGCAAAAGGACACAAACGGGTGTTGTCTACAGGCCACCAAACAGTAGCATGGATATTGGGTACAATTTGAATACGGAGTTAACATTGGTATGTGGCAAAGGTAATGTCGCAGTAGTAATGGGGCATTTCAACATGTAGGTGAACTGGGAGAATCAGGTTGGTGCTGGACCCCAGGATAGAGAGTTTGTAGAGTGACTACGGGATGCATTCTTGGAACAGCTTGTACGAGAGCCGACCAGGGACAAGACAATTCTGGATTTAGTGTTATGTAATGAACAGGATTTGATAAGCGATCTTGCAGTAAAGGAGCCATTAGGAGGTAATGATCATAATATGATGAGTTTTTATCTGCAATTTGAGAAGGATAAGGGCAGCACGGAGGTGTCAGTGTTCCAGTTGAACAGGGGAAATTATGGAGCCATGAGGGAGGAGCTAGCCAAAGTTGACTGGACGGATAGTCTAGCAGAAAAGACAGTGGAACAGCAATGGCGGGTATTCATGGGAATAATACACAAGGTGCAAAATCAGTTCATCCCCCGGAGACGGAAGGTTTCAAAGGGGGGAAAGGGGCCACAGTGGTTGACAAAGGAAGTCAGAGATTGCATAGCATTAAAAAAAGGAAGTATGACAGAGCTAAGGTGAGTGGGAGGACAGATGATTGGGAAGATTTTAAGGAACAACAGAACTTAACTAAAAAGGCAATACGGGGAGAAAAAAATGAGGTACGAACGCAAGCTAGACAGGAATATAAAGGAAGATAGCAAAAGCTTTTTTAGGTTTGTGAAGAGAAAGAAGATAGTTAAGAACAATGTTGGGCCGTTGAGGAATGAATTGGGTGAAATTGTTAAGGGAAACAGAGAAATGGCAGAAGAATTTAATGAGTACTTTAGATCTGTCTTCACTGATGAAGACACAAGCAATCTCCCAGATGTATGGATGGGTCAAGGACATAGGGTAACAGAGGAAATGAAACAGATTGACATTAGGAAGGAAACGGTGATGAGAACACTGATGGGACTGAAGGCTGACAAATCCGTAGGTCCAGATGGTCTGCATCCTAGGGTACTAAAGGAGGTGGCCCTGGAAATTGTGGATGCATTGGTAATCATTTCCCAATGTTCCTTAGATTCAGGATCAGTTCCTGAGGATTGGAGAATGGCTAATGTTATCGCACTTTTTAAGAAAGGAGGGAGGGAGAAAACAGAGAACTATCGTCCTGTCAGCCTGCCATCGGTGGTGGGGAAGATGTTAGAGTCCATTATTAAGAATAAAATTGTGGCATATCTAGATAGCCGTGATAGGATTGGGCCGAACCAGCATGGATTTACCAAGGGCAAATCATGCTTGACTAATCTATTGGAGTTTTCCGAGGATGTAACCAGGAAGTTAGACGACGGAGATCCAGTGGATGTAGTGTACCTCGATTTTCAGAAGGCATTTGATAAGGTCCCACATAGGAGATTTGTGTGTAAAATCAAAGCTCATGGCATTGGGGGGGGGGGGGGGAAATATTGACATGGATAGAAAACTGGTTGGCAGAAAGAAAGCAAATGGTAGCGGTGAATGGGTGTTTTTCGGAATGGCAGGTGGTGACTGGTCGGGTGCCACAGGGCTCGGTATTGGGACTACAGCTGTTTACAATTTACGTCAACGATTTAGATGAAGGCATTGAGAATAACATCAGCAAATTTGCTGATGATACTCAGCTGGTTGGCAGTGTGACATGTGATGAGGATGTTAGGAGAGTTCAGGGTGACTTGGGTAGGCTCGGTGAGTGGGCAGATACTTGGCAGATGGCGTTTAATGTGGATCAGTGTGAGGTTATTTGGGAGTAAGAACAGGAAGGCAGATTATTATCTGAACGGTGTAGAGTTAGGTAAGGGAGTAATACAAAGAGATCTACGAGTCCTTGTTCATCAGTCACTGAAGGTGAATGAGCAAGTGCAGCAGGCAGTGAAGAAGGCTAATGGAATGTTGGCCTTCATTACAAAGGGAATTGAGAACAAGAGCAAGGAAATCCTCTTGCATTTGTACAGTGCCCTGGTGAGACCACACCTGAAGTATTGTGTACAGTTTTGGTCTCCAGGGTTAAGGAAGGTCATCCTGGCTGTAGAGGAAGTGCAGCGCAGATTCACGAGATTAATTCCTGGGATGTCTGGAATGTCTTACGCAGAAAGGTTAGAGAGACTGGGCTTGTACACGCTGGAATTAGGGAGATTGAGAGGGGATCTGATTGAAACATATAAGATTATTAAGGGATTGGACAAGATAGAGGCAGGAAATATGTTCCAGATGCTGGGAGAATCCAGTACCAGAGGGCATGGTTTGAGAATAAGGGGTAGGTCATTTAGGACAGAGTTAAGGAAAAACTTCTTCTCCCAGAGAGTTGTGGGGGTCTGGAATGCACTGCCTCGGATGGTATTGGAGGCCAATTCTCTGGATGCTATCAAGAAGGAGCTAGATAGGTATATTATGGATAGGGGAATCAAGGGATATGGGGACAAGGCAGGAACCGGCTATTGATAGTAGATGATCAGCCATGATCTCAAAATGGCGGTGCCGGCTCGAAGGGCCGAATGGTCTACTTCTGCACCTATTGTCTATTGTCTTAACACACCTCAAAATCCACAATGGGCTACTTCAAGAGGCAGAATGTGAAGGTATTGCCAGGGTCCTCAGAGTCTCCAGACCTAAACATCAGCGAAAATCTGTAGATAGACCTCAAAAGAGCAGTGTGTGCAAGATGCCCCAAGAATCTCACAGAACTGGAAACCTTTTGCAAGGAAGGATGGGCAAAAAAACAAAAACAAACAAGAAATGAAAGGCTTTTATCTGACTGCTGAAAGCGCTTACAAGCTGTAATACTTACCAAAGTGGGTGTTACTAAGTGCTGGCCATGCAGGGTGCCAAAACTTCGGGCCCTTTCCCTTTTTTTGTTATTTTGATACAGTAAAGGATGGGGAAACAAAGTAATCTTGATTAAAACATTAAAGAAATGTGTCATCTTTAAGTTGATGCCTTTTGGAGATCAGTTCGTCTTTTACTCGCTTAGCTTTTGACAGTAACGTAAATTTTGACCAGGCGTGCCCAAACATTAGCATGCCACTGTAAATATTCTCTCCGTTAAAACTTTGATTACAAATATCTCTCTACAATCATTATTTTGTGGATTACTGGACTTTCCTATTTCACCATCTCAAGACTCTAAGACTTGTTCACACACCTCCCCCCAACAACCCCGGCCCCCCCCCCCCCCCACCACAGCTCAATATAGTTCGGGAGCTGTCTTTACACATAGCACTGTTAATCTTTGCTTATCTTGTTTTAAGTTACTTTATTATATGTAATGACTAATTAAGATAGTGGTTTTAACATACAAAACTGGACTCCATGTGAGGTCTATTACTGCTGGTTCATTTCTAAAACACAATATTGGGGGCTCGTCCGGGATAAAACAATAGGAAGCTTATTGATCGATTAATTATCGATTTGATTGGGGAAATCCATTTTGCTTTTTTTGTGTTTAAATGGGTTGCATTAGATATTGAGGCATTTCTGGCATCTCCAGGTCCTGAGGCATTGAAGGATGCCAAAATGGTTGACTTGTTGCTTGTTGCTAAAAGTCTTAAAATTTTGAGGTAAAATGTCTATATGAAAGGTATAGATTCAAAGGAAGTTACCTGAGTACTGTATTTCTTTAGGGAAGTTTGCCGGTGAGGTACTAGAGAGGATCCTGAAAGTAAACCTCGTGAGCTTGAGCTCCAGTACAAGTTAGAAAGGCTAAAGGTGATGGCTGAGGAAAGGCGAGGACATCAACATCTCGAGGCTGAGTTGAAATGACAACAGCTGGAGGCGGAATTAAAAGAAAGACAGCGCGCAACTGAGTTGCGACAAAACAGAAAAACAGAGGGAGTTCGACCTAGAGAAGAAAGAGAGGTTGCAGAAAAGGGATCTAGCGGTAGCCTCTGGTGATAAGTTTGTGGTCAGTCAGGTTGTTAGATAGGTCACTCCATCTGAAGTGGTTGAGGTTGATAAATACATCTAGCATTTTGAGGAGGTTCCTAAGAGCTTCAATTGGGCAAAAAGGAGTTGGCCTCTTCTCTTACAAAGTATAATTAAAGGTAAAGCTCTACAGGATTGTTCTGCCCTGTCAGAAGCCTATAGACAAAGGTTTAACAATCTGAGAAAATGTGTGAACCAGACTTATGTGGAATTTGCTTAAGAGAAGTCTGCGTGTTTTCACCGCTGGCGCACATCTAAAAAAGTGAATGATAGTTTTCACAGCTTAAAAGTCTTGGTTTTAATTGAAGAATTTAAGAGGTGCTTCACTAATTATATAAGGGCATATTTAAATGAAAAGGATGCTGTTACTTTGCAGGAGTCTGCTAGATTAGCAGATCAGTTTGCTTTAACCCACAAGGTTAAGATTACCACGAGTAAAAGTTTCCAAAAGAGTAGCATGGGTAGTCGGGTGAACCAGAAATTCAATCTGGGACTATTGACAAAGGTAAGGATGAAGGAAAGCAAGTGAAGGAGAAATATTCTCGTCTTACTTGTTACGACTCTAAGAAAGCTGGTCACGTTACGGCTAATTTTGCATCCTGAAGAAGAAGAAGGTAAAGGAGGCAGTGCCAGATTCTGTATTCAGCGTTCCGAAACACCTTTAAACCCAGAGGGGTCTGCAAATTCTGATGGAGCTCAGATAAGGACTGAGAGGTCTGACCGAGTTAGGAGGGGTTTCGATCATTTTATAGCAGATGGGTTTCTGCAAGTATAGAAAGGGGCAACCCCGGTACTAGTAAAAAAAATCGAGATACTGGAGTTTCTCAGTCACTTATATTGGACAGTGTTCTAAAGTTTAGTGATGACAGTGACACTGGTGAGATAAATCTTATAAAAGGCCTCGGGTCCGGCATGGTTTCTGTGCAGCTGCACAAGGTAACTATAGAGTCAGGGTTGGTTTCGGGACTTGTTAAGGTAGGACTATGCTCCAGTTTAACGGAGGAAGATTTTACTTTGCTGTTAGGGAATGACCTAGCAGAACCAAGTTGTTCCTGCAGTGCCGCTGGGAACTAAACCAAGCACCGATGACCCACAGAAGCATTCTGCCATTTATTCCTCCTGCACAGTAACTCTAAGTCTGACTGAGAACTCAGCCAATGCAGCTAGTTCTGTGCAGAATGATTCTGCTACCCATGATAGCCAAAATCGGAATTTAGGTTTTGATGTATTGACAGGGACTTCATTGTTTCGCCAGGATCCAGATATTAAATCTGACGAGAAACATTTATCTTTCTCTAGGCAGGAGTTTATAGCAGAACAGAACCGAGACACTGAGATTGAAACTGTAGAAGAAAAATCTCTCTCCGATAATGAGATTGAGACAGTGCTAGTTGGGTATTATATCAAAGATGTCATTTTTCTTCTTGACTGCAGTTGCATCAACTCTCATCATCTAATGTTCTCAGATATTGCGTCCGTGTCTTTTCCCCTCACGGAAACAATTTGACTTCTGAACCACTTATCTTTAAATCGCTCTCACAGATGAGATGTGAGTTTACCGAATCACAGCTGCTCCCAGTCTCTACTGTCTCCAGTTCCTGCCTAACATAGTTATCATTCGCCTGGAACACGCACACAATGCTGGAGAAACTCAGCATGCCAGTCAGCAATTACGGCAAAGCGTAAGACACTTGTCATCCTGATACCCTCCCAGGAGAAAAGCCCATTCTTACTCCACGTATCATCACAAGACATATTCTGTCAAATGCAACGTTTAAAGTAAATTTAATTTCAAAGTACTTATGTGTCGGCATATACTACCCCGTGACTAATTTTCTTCAGACGTACACAGCAAATACGAAGAAACACAATGGAAAGCAGAACTCAACTAAGAAAGACAAAACACCAATGCACAAAAGATAGCAAATGTAAAAATATATATAATAAATCGAAGTTAACATCTGGAACATGAGTTGTTGTGTCCCTGAATGTGGGTTCTTTATTGGGGTGGGTGACATTAAACCCCTCTGCTTCAAAATCCTTATCTGTGATGTGTAGTGGCTATTCGTGAAGGTGGTGCTGTGGGACCAGAGGCTCCTGTAGCTCTTTCTTGATGGCAGCATCGAGAAGCGAGCATCACCTGGATGATGGGGTCTTTGATGAGGGATGCGGCTTTCCTCCGACAGTGCTCCTGGTAGATATTCTCAGTGGTGGGCAGGGTTTATCTGTGATGGACTTGCTGCATCTACCACTTTTCACTAGCTGTTCCATTCAACAAGCATGGTGTTTCGATACCAGACCATGTGGCAAGCAGTCAGGACTGTCACATCTAAAGAGATTTGTCAAAGTTAAATCTGCCACAGAGCTACGCAGTTTAGCGTGTAATTGCTGTAAAAGTTTCCAAGATGCCAAAAAGAATCTGCTGCTTACAGCCTCTACACGATGAATCCCAGTCAATATTGCGGAGATTACAGTCACACACACCGCTCAGTTGTTTTTACATCTGTCCATAACCTGCCTACATTTCAATTCGTCTTTCTCCTGCTGGCATTACTAAAACTTTTGGAAGTTAATACATACCACATCGCAAGATTTTCATTCATCAACACTCCGTTACATCCTGAGAGATGCCCAGTGGGAGGGAAATGTTTGATGGTGTCCATGAATTGCAGACCAGACTGAGGTTTTGATATAAATAATGGACATAGGATCATTATGAGATGGGGTATCGCATTCAAACCATCAAGTCTATCCTAGCTCTTGGTACAACCTTCGCACTGCCCCGTTCCACACTCTGTCACAGTTCAGCAGGTTATTTCCCTGAAGTATTTGTTCTGTTCCTCTTTGAAAACTCTGGTGTTCAAACAGGAACAGAACTACCATTGCAGGCAGTGTGGCCTAGATGGCAACCACAGTTCGTGTAGAAATTAAATTTGCGACACATGACCCTTTGATGGGTTGCCCATTGGGCCTCAAGTCATTGACCAATAAACAGAGAACAATACAGCATAGGAACAGTCCACTCAGCTCACTGTGTGTGTGATGACCATGAAGCCAGTTTACATGTTTGCTTTCATGTGGTCTGTGTTCCCCAGTGGGCTAAATCCACACAGGATTTAACCAGCTTTATACACTTTGATAGCTCAACACCACCTCCCCTCACTAACAAAACGCCTGAGAATATCACCTTAGCCACGATGATATAATTTTCTCCAATTTCGTTCTCCTGACGGAAAACCAATAAATGCAAAGTATTCACTTTTTACCTCGCATGTTAACTCTGGCTCCAGAGTGTAACAGGGACAGAAAAAGCAAGGAACAGGTAAATAATACCATGCAGCCTAATTGCAAGGTAGATTGTGAGGATAAGCATCCATCCTATCTTACGGGAAAGCATTCAATAGACAGAACAGTGGGACTGAAACGATCCATGCGACTATGATACGTGATTCAGGCTTTTGTACCTTGCCGGACGGAAGAGCGGTACCAGAGAATATCTGTGTATTTGCTCAGGACTCTAACGGATACCCCGGGTATAAAGTGTTTTTTCATTTAATTTGGGGTCTTCGATCATCCCACATGAGGGAACTCCACCATCGAACATGAGGGATCTATCTGATCCATTACAGTGGATCTCCTTCACAGCAAATTGCCCATGAATTAGAGTTCTGCGTTCATAGCGCCAGGTAAGAGGAAATTTATTTTAGTATAAAAGTGTACAACCTGCCATGGCCAGGAATCGAACCCGGGTCAACTGCTTGGGAAGCAGCTGTGCTCACCACGATATCACAATCGTCCCATGATGCAAACCAGATTGGGTTACTGAATGATCTCTGGAGCTATACGATTCTGTAACTCGACTATCATTTTCAGAGCTGTTTTTTTTTTGAAGGATCATCCCTCACTCTGTTGCATTTTCTATTCCGACCAGTGGATGTAGCGACGTTCCGATAGTCGCAGAAATACAGCACCTGGGATCCCACTGAAGGGAGAATTGACCCGAGCGATTCGAATGCATTCCTGCTGCACATATCAGTAAATGAGAAATAAGTACTGATTATAAATTTCGGGATCTCTTCTTCTGGACGGCGTTGAAACACCGTTGGTGACTCAATCGCGAAAGAATCCTGAGACCCCTCCAGTCACACAGTGAGAAGGGAATGGATAAGAAGCGCCAGTTCTACACTCAACAAACGAACATCATGTTGTGCTCTTTATATTGTTACGATCCAGCAACAATGAATATATCATTCAGACAGGTTTTTTAATAACAAATAAAATATTTATTAGACGCTGCTAAAAAAAACAAAAGTAAACAAACGACTAACTTAACTGGAAGTGGACTGCTATACGACAGCTCGAACATTTCCTAAAGCGAGAAATACGAACTCAGTTCTTTAAAATGGTATTGGGAAAAAAGTCCAAAATGATTTGCACAATCAGTTAGGAGAGTCTTTCCTTGAAGTAAAACGATCCCCTTTCGTGACGTGACTGCTGATCCCAGCCGAGGCATTTACGATTGAAGGAAATAAAACGGCTTAAAGGTACTGACCTTTCTTTGTCGAAACTCTGCGTCCAACTCTCTCTGCTTTCAGAAATACAGGAGTTATCTTGGACACAAGTTAGTAATTCCTTGTACGAAGATTAAATAAGGTCAAACCTGCTTTACAGCCGACAACACCAACTTTCCTCGATTCTTACAGCTTCCCGAACTTCGATAAATCTTCACTCTCCGACTGGACTGAACTGGCAGTATTGTTGCGAAACAGCTGGCAATAATGTTTGAGACTCAAGGCAGAAGGTAAAGCTGCACTTTAAAACAAAACTGCGTCATAACATCGAATACGCAGCAGAACGGAGTCGCTGGCGAATTCAACCACGAACTGCCCCGCGTCACAGGGAGAGGTTCTCCTTTTATACCCTATTGAAAAAAAAAAACTAGCATATGACCTCCCACTTGCGGGAAAATTCCGTCAATCCACCATCACAAGACCAATACATCATGCCCAACATAGCCCCAATTACATCATGGTCATTTGACAGGCACAAGATCCCCAAAGGCACGTAACAGCTCCCTTCAAAAGAACTGGTCTGTCATGAACAAAATTTTAAGACTTAACTATTTACAGAAGCAAAAGACAAATGTTTAAAATTTACAGCATATACAGCATACATAGTATTACCATACAGCATCTGACAACTTACTATACAGTAAGTGTAACAAATGTTAAAATAACACTCCATAAAAAATTCATTGTACATTCAGCAACGAGATAGACAATCAGCAATCACATTATCTTTACCTTTAATATGAGTTATCAAAATATTGTACTCCTGTAACATTAAACCTTTCTTACTATATTGGAGCTTAATGTATTTCCTTAACCATTTCCGTTAACAAAGCCTGGACTTACAAAATAACTAAGGTAAGTCACAGTGGCATATCCTAATTCACTTTCAGCTAAATTAATAGTTAGGTTAGCCTTTGAACGCCTTTCAAATAATTTCTCCACCGCAGTTATGCTACAGTGGTTCTTCTAGGAACGTCTGGAAATAAATCCTTATATTTAAAAAATAATTGCTTCATCTGCTGCTTCTGCTCTGGCTGTAAATGTGCTAATTTCTCATCAATATTTTCCAGAATGGTTGAGTTCTGTAATCTGACCGAAACAACGTTGGGTTTAGAATGAGATTCAAATGAATGATCTATTATGTTCCTCATGAGATCAGACTCATTATTATTGACCACAACAGTCATAGTAGCAGACTGTTTCCCATAATATGGTTTTATCATATTTATATGGCAAAGTTGTGTTGGCCTTCTACAATCTAGAGTTTTTATCACGTAATCCACCATTAATTTTAGACACAATTTCATAAGTGCTTGTAAAGGATTGTTTGCACTGGGAAAAGAACCAGCACCTGATCTCCAGGCTTAAACGTCCTCATTAAGCTTCTTTATCGTACCAGGTTTTCATTTTCTCCTGAGCCTATATTAAATTTTCCTTGGCTAAACTACAAGCTTTATGTAATCTGTACTTAAATTTTAAAACATAGTCCAACAAATTAGTGTTTACCTCTTTATGAATCCATTGTTATTTTCATAAGGTCAAAGGTGCTCTAACTCTATGACCAAATACAAGTTCAAATGGACTGAAACCTAATAATTCTTGTACCGACTCCCTTACTTCAAATAGAAGTAAGTATATACCCTCATCCGAATCATTTTCATTTTCCACACAATGCATTATAATCATAGTCTTGAGGGTAGAACGAAACCTCTCCAAGGCACCTTGCTATTCTGGATGGTATGCAGACGAAGTGATTTGCTTAACTCTCAATTTATAAACTATCTGTTGAAAGAATCCAGACATAATATTACTGCCTTGATCAGATTTTATTTACTTAGGCAAACCAGGATAAGAAAGTAATTTTATAAGAGCCTTTATTACAGTTTTACTTGTTATATACCTACGTGGTATTGCCTCTGGAAACCTAGACGCAGTGCACATGATAGCCAGCAAGTACTGAAAGCCAGTTTTTGCTTTTGGTAATGGGCCTACACAATCTATAAAAATTTTGAAAAACGGTTCACCGAATGCTGGAATAGGCTGAAGTGGAGCCACTGGAGTAACTTGATTTGGTTGACCCACAGTTTGACAATTATGACACGTTCTGCAAAATGTCACCACATCTTTTCTTAAACCAGGCCAGTAAAAAATGTTTTTAACTCTTCTCCACGGTTTTCCTTACCCCTTGATGTCCACTCAAGGGTACAGTATGGGCTAAAGTTAAAATCTCATTTTGATAAACTTTAGGAACAACTACCTGGTGAACAACATTCCATTCATCACTTGCAAGAATTGTAGGCGATCTCCACTTCATCAATACTCCTTTCTCAAAATAATATCCTACTGGCACCTTATCAATTTCACTATCTAGAAGAACTTGTTCTTTTAATTTAACAATCTCAGGGTCTCTAAACTGCTCTGCTATCATCTCCTTCCGAGACAGAGACAAATCTTGATGGTCAGACTTACTGCAAGAATCTTGATCAGACAACGAAGGTAAGAAAGTTTCTGACACATCCTCAAAACTCGAATCCTGAGTTGAACCGTCATGGGTAGCAACCTCATTCTGCACATCAACCTTTTTAGCCATAGCTCGAGTTACAACACAGGAGGAATCTGTGCTAGAATCCATCCGTTGTTCCTCTGACTCTATTGACAAATGCACTTTAGGAGAAACTTGTCCACCTGTCGAATCATTACCTAACAATAAAGAAATATCCTTCACAGGTAAGCTAGGTTGTAGTCCTACTTTAACAAGTCCTGTAACTAACCCTCACCTTAAATTTACATTATGCAAATGTACAGGCATAAGAGCACTCCCAACACCTCGTATATAGTTTACCTCACCAGTGTCAGACACTTCATTAAACTTTACCACACTGTCCAACATCAGTGATTGAGAAGCTCCAGTATTCCTAAGGATTTTTAGTGGCAGCGGAGTAGATCCTTCTTTCAATGATACAAACCCTTCAATTATAAAATGATAATATCCCTTCTTAACTTGGTCAGACTCTGTCATTTGTGTTTATGAAACCCTGTGAATTTATAAGTGTTTCAGGATGTTGCATAAAGGCATCGGGGACTGCTTCATTCCCTTTCTTTTTCAATCGGAAACAGTTGGCTATTACGTAACCAGGTTTCTTACAATAATTACAAATGGGACCAAACTGTCTTTACTTCATAGGTTTTACTTCCTCCTTACCTTTCTCACTAAAATCTGATTTCATTTCTAGTTTACCTTGAGTCTCTGTGTTATTTTCCCTTTTAAAAGATCTGCCCTGAGTAAATTTATTCTTATGGATACTCAGCAACTAATTTAGCAGAGTCCTCCGATTTAGCAGTGTCTCTCTCATTTAAGTATGTCCTTACTTCAACAGGGATGCTCCTTTTAAATTCCTCCATTAAAATCAGTTATTTCAATGTATTATAGTCCCCATTTATATTTCTAGAGGAAACCCATCTATCAAAACACACAGCTTTATCGTAAGCAAATTCCAGATTAGTTTGTTCCACGGATTTTTTCAAATTTCTGGATCTGTCACTATATGCCTCCGGAACTAACTCATGCGCCTTCAATATGTGAAGTTCACAGTATCATAATCAAGTGTTTTCTCAGCATTTAAAGCTGTATAAACTTGTTGTGCTTTGCCTTTAATTACACTCTATAACAACACCGACCATTTCTCTTTCGGCCAGTCTGAAATCAGAGCAGCAGTTTCAAAATGTTGAAAATATTGCTCCACTTATGTTTCGTTAAATGGAGGGACCAATTTAATTTCCTGACTAACAACAAACGTTTTTCTTGAACCAGGAGACTGATTGTCGGACCTTAATACCACCATCGCAAATTCAAATACCCTCTTTTCGTTTTCAGCTTCTTACCTGCAACGCTCCAAGTCCGCTTTACTTTGTTCTAACTTCATTTGCCCGATTTGTAACTGCATCTCCAGAGTACTTCTGGAAACATATCTAAAATCGACTCATCAAAATCACCCGAATCTACATAGTGTGACGCGATTTTTCTCTGAATTACAGGCTTCGATGTAGATCTCGAAATACCTCTAAGTTCCAACCTACTAGCAATCTCAGATTCATCACTCTGTTTCACCTTCACTAATAACTCCGCATCTGGCAATGCCAGGAAATCATCAATATTCATTGCTGCCAAATACCACTCACAAGCCAATCAAACAAAAGAATCGGGTATTCCCCTTTTACAAAAAACTAAACAAAAATTAAACAAGCGTTTAAACGCTAAATGGTTGATCACGGACGATCCCCCAATTGTTACGATCTAACAACAATGAATATATCATTGAGACAGGTTTTTTTTAAATAACAAATAAAACAATTATTAAACACTGCTAAAAATTCCCCAAAAATAAACAAACGACTAACTTAACCGGAAGTGGACTGCTGTACGGCAGCTGGAACACTTCTTAAGGCAAGAAATGCGAACTTAGTTCTTTAAAGCAGTATTGGAAAAAAAGTCCAAAATTATTTACACCGTCAGTTAGGAGAATCTTTCCTTGAAGTAATAAGACCATCACATGACCTCTCACTGGCGGTGAAAATGACGTCATTCCACCATCACGACCATTACATCATGCCCAGCATAGCCTCATTTACATCATGATCATGTGACAGGCACAAGAATCCCACGGGTACGTAACAATATTAATACGTATCGTGGGTTACTCATCGTGGAAACATATTCTGGAAAAATATAACTTGAACTTTTAGTAACACCAATCAAACCACATTTCACACCGCCAAGTTTTCTCGATCATTCTGTCAATTATGCGCATGCTCAGAATCAAGTTCTTACACGTGACACGTGATGTCACCACATCGTCCTTTCCTTAAATGGAAAAACACAATTAGCAACAGCAAACAAAATAAATGCATAATTTAACATGTCTCTATCAGACTCTCTGGTAGTTTACGATCATGTGTAGACCTTCTAATTGGTTCACGCAGTTCTTGTGTTTCGTTGCTATTTCCATGTTTTATCTGATGTGCATCAACGAACTGAAACTCAGAAGTTGGCTCTTTCTTGAAGCCTTTAAGATTTCTTCTTAATACTGCTCCTTCTTCTGTTTGGACCATGTATATTCTGGGTTGTACTGTACCTCAAGTACTGTAGTTTTCTTAATTCCTTCCAGTTCCATTTGAAATGAAATAGACAATAGACACTAGCCAATAGGTGTAGGAGTAGGCCATTCGGCCCTTTCGAGCCAGCACCGCCATTCACTGTGATCATGGCTGATCATACACAATCACTACCCCGTTCCTGCCTTCTCCCTATAACCCTTGACTCCGCTGTCTTTAAACTGTGCCCTCTATTCTGGACTCCCCCAACATCGAAAGCATGTTTCCTGCCTCTACCCTATCCGATCCCTTAATAATCTTATATGTTTCTATCAAATCCGCTCTCATCCTTCCAAATGTCAGTGTATACAAGCCCAGTCGCTCCAATCCTTCAACATTTGACAGCCCCGCCATCCTGGGAATCAACCACGTGAACCTACGCTGCACTCCTTCATTAGGAAGAATGTCCTTTCTCAGATTTGGCGACCAAATATTGAACACAATACTCCAGGTGTGGTCTCACCAGGGCCCTGTACAGCTGCAGAAGGACCTTTTTGTTCCTATACTCAATTTCCCTTGTTATGAAGGCCAACATGCCATTAGCTTTCTTTACTTCCTGCTGTACCTGCATGCTTACTTTCAGTGACTGATGAACAAGGACACCTAGATCTCGTTGTACTTCCCCTTTTCCTAACTTGACACCATTCAGAAAGTAATCTTCCTTCCTGGTCTTGCCACCAAATTGGATAACCTCACACTTACCCACATTAAACTGCATCTGCCATGCATCTGTCCACTCAACCGAACTGTCGAAGTCAACCTGCATTCTCCTAACATCCTCCTCATATTTCACACTGCCACCCAGCTTTATGTCATCTGCAAATTTGCTAATGTTACTTTTAATCCCTTCATCTAAATCATTAATATATATATTGTAAACAGCTGCCGTCCCAGCACCGAACCTTGCGGTACCCCACTAGTCACTGTCGGGCATTCTGAAAAGGACCCGTAAATCCCTACTCTTTCTTCCCTGTCTGCCAACCAATTTTCTATCCATGTTAGTACCCTACCGCCAATACCATGCACTCTAAGTTTGTCCACTAATCTCCTATGTGGGACCTTACCTTACCTTGTCTATTTTCATATTTACATCCTCAAATAATTCCAGAAGATTTATCAAGCATGATTTCTCCTTCGTAAATTCATGCTGACTCGGACCGATCTTGTTACCGCTAACCAAATGTGACGCTATTTCATCTTTTATAATTGACCACAGCATCTTCTCCACGACTGAAGTCGGGCTAACTAGTCTATAATTTCCTGTTTTCTCTTTCCTTCCTTTCTTAAAAAGTGGGATAATGTTAGCTACCGTCCAATCCTCAGGAACTGATCCTGAATTTATAGAACATTGAAAAAAATTAAAATGAGTCCACAATTTCCAGAGACACCTCCTTAAGGACCCTGGGATGCAGACCATCAGGCCATGGGAGTTATCAGACTTCAGTCCCATCAGTCTACACAACACCATTTTCTGCCTAATCTGAATTTCCTTTAGTTCCTCCGTTACCCCAGGTCCTCAGACCACTATTATATCTGAGAGATTGTCTGTGTCTTCCCTAGTGAAGACAGATCGAAAGTACCTGTTCAACTCGTCTGCCATTTCCTTGTTCCTCGTAATAAATTCACCCGTTTCTGCCTTCAAGGGCCCAACTTTGGTCTTAAGTATTTTGTTTTGCACTTAACATACCTAAAGAAGCTTTTGCTATCCTCCTTTATGTTCTTGGCTAGCTTACCTTCGTATCTCATCTTTTCTCCACGTATTGCCTTTTTAGTAATCCTCTGTTGCTCTTTGCATTTTCCCAATCCTCTGGCTTCCCGCTGATCGTTGCTATGTTATATTTCTTCTCTTTTATTTTTAAACTGTCCTTGACGTCCCTTGTCAGCCACGGCCGCCCTCTATTCCCATTAGAATCTTTCTTCCTCTTTAGAATGAACTGATCCTTCACCTTCTGTATTATTCCCAGAAATACCTGTCACTTTTGGATTTGTCTGATAGAACTTTAGTCTTGGTTTTAATGCATTAAACTCAGATTCTGCTAGAGCACTTACTTGTGCTCCAGTATCCAATTTAAACAAAATAATGTTTTGTTTCACGTGCAGTGGCATAGTCCCGTCATTTTTACTTTGTTTATTTTCACAAAGCACATCGAAATAAAATTCCTCACGTCCATTTTTAAGCACTGCATTTACTTGTTTTATTTTCTTTCAACTTCTGCAACAGCGTGAGAACTGATTACTCGTACCGCAGTCGTTGCACGTTTTCCCATACGCTGGACACTTTATTGAATGATGCTGCCGTACACGGCGATCGCAGATTTTTTTTTTCTCAGATGACGCCTTGCTATCTGTTGATTTCGTTGCCGCTTCGTTCTTTTTTTTTGTAGTATCTTTTGGTGATTCGCAGCGGGTACGCTGCAGCCCAATAAAAAAGCTCTTTAGGCTGCGAGATCATGGTTTCTGAAGCTTTGAAAGGATCAAAGCTTTTTTCCAAACCCACGTCTGGTTCTCATATGAGTCTTTCTCTCAGAGCGTTATCCAGAATGCGCAAACAATTCTGTCTTTAATGAGAGAGTCCGTCAGCTCTGCAAACTCGCATGTTTTACTGTGGTTACTCAATTCCATAACAAATTAATGAATTGTTTCAGCATCTCTCTGCTTACATGTGAATAATCTATCGGGCTCATACGTCGCATTACATTTCGGTATACAAAATGCTTCAAGCATGTCGATTTTTGCTTTTCAATTCAAAGTATCTACATTTTCAAAAGAAAAATGGTTATATACTTCAATTGCGTCGTCATCTATTACGGGGAGTAGAATAGCAGCTTTCGATTTGTTCCCCCGTTTTTTATCTGGTCCAATCGCCGCTAAGTATATTTCAAAACGTTGCTTGATTTTCCTCCAGTTATCAACTACAATCCCAGTCATCTGAAGTGTTTTCGAAGGTTGCAACACTTCCATTTGTAAAACTGTTAGCAAACACCAAAGCAATTCGCGCTCCTTGCTTTCTTCAATTATCTTTTCGTTTCCGCATTATTCTTCCAGACCGACTTCTGACACCAGGTTGTGTTCTTTATATTAATACATGTACAACGTCCTGTGTATGTTACTAAAAAGGGCTTCTTTGGTTTGTTACGAGTAGGAATGCTTCTTTGTCTGTTAAATGTTTCTCTCGCCGTTGCTTCGCTTTAGAATGGCTGATATGGTAATTGTATTCATTTGTTAATCAATGGGGAACGTTATTGTGTTTTGTGAGGCTGGGAACTTGGGGGAGGGGTTGCGCGGGCTTGGGGTGTGAAGGCAGTCGGGAGGGAGAGACGAGGAAGGTGGACGTGCGCTCGGAAGACCACCGGGGAGTCCGAGGTGGAAGACGTTGAAGTCGGAGGCAAGCGACGAGGGGTCGAATCGTTCGCTGGTTGAGCTCCAACGAACTGAACTTTGATAAGTTGGCGCCTTTTGTTTTTTTCCTTGTATATATATATATATATATATATATATATATATATTGTATTGCCTAATGCTCTTTTAATTTTAGTAAACTCTTTAAATTGTATTTCATAACGGTATTTGTTGTGGGTTTGATACTGTCGGCAGGAGCAAGGCATAAACTCGATTCTCACAGCACCTGCGTGTACGGGAGGCGGGGTTGGTGTGTGGCTGGATCTCCTTTTCCCCTAGACATATACCATCCTTTGTGGGTATGTGTTACATTTGTGGGGGCTCGTCCGGGATTGGATTGTATTGGGGCTGTGGAATCGCGCAGGCAGCAGAGCGGAGATGGACAGAGATAAGATTGTTAGCTGGTGCGAATTCGAAGGTGTCCCAGTACAGTACGCATGCGTAGTGAACGGAGTGGATTTTCGAGTTTCGGGAGACGCGGTAGTGCGGGGGTTAAGTTTGGTGAACGGTATGGGGCAGGTAGAATTGATAGCTAGACGGTGTGGTAAAGAGGTGGAGTCTAGCTGGGTGCTGGTTAGTACGAGTGCTGACGTCAGGAGGTTGGAACTGCCGGCGACGGTCAGTGTACCGGGGGAGGACGGGCTGTGGGGGTTCCACCCCTTCTCCGAGGATGAGGCTGAGGAGACATCGGAGGAGGAGCTAGAGCTAGAGGAAAACCCCAGAGAGGTGGCAGGCACTAGCAAAGGGAGGAGGGAGTCGTGACTAGGCCCCGCCCCCCAGGTAGGGGGGAAGCCTCGGAGCTGGCAGCCGCACTTAACTCCCTGGTGGGAGTGGCCGATAGGCCACGGCTGAAGCTGGGGGTGTTCTCCGGAGCCAAGCCTACTCCGAACGGGGAGATGGACTATGAGAACTGGATCGAGCATACGTCCTTGATGTTAGAGGATGGCCAGGCTCGGAGGAGGAGAAGAGGCAGCGATTGGTGGGAAGTTTGAGGGGTTTAGCAGCCAAAACAGTTCGGGAGTTGAAAGCTGAGAAGCCTGGGGCCTCAGTGGAGGAATGTATAGAAGGTTTGGAGGGAGCGTTTGGGTTGTAAGGGGAACCCTGGCTGCTTTTAGCAGAGTTCCAACGCCTGGAACAATGGAGAGGGGAAAAGCTCTCCGAGTACATATTTAGGATGGAGGGCATGCTCTCGGGGCTGCGGCACTGGGGGGTAGTGAAGGCGCCTGACGTGGCAAGCGTTAGGATGAGTTAGTTATTCAGTTGCTCTCTGGAGGAGGACAAGGTGGCGTGGACTATCGGGCAGGCTTATAGGAAAGGCCCCCCTCCATCGTTCGGGCAACTGATTAGAGAGATGCGGGAGGAAGAGAGAGCGTTGGGGCGGAAAAGGGGCGCGGGCCTACGGGAGCGATCCTCAGCGATACAGGAAGTGGTGACTGCGTGGAGGAATGACAACCCACAGGGGGGTAGAGAACCCTCTATGGAGGGGAGAGACAGGCGAGGTACCCACCCTCAGGGGCGACCAGTGCAGTGGGTTGGAAGCGGGAATCGTCCTGGGAGAGGAGAGGCGGCAGGCAGCGTGTGCTTTAACTGTGGGAAGGAGGGGCATTTCAGGCGGGACTGTGGACGGCCGATGGTGTGCTATAGCTGTGGAGAGGCGGGACACTTTAGGTGGGATTGTGAGAGACAATGAGTTCCGCGGAGGACAAGCCCCCCTGCGACTAGGAAGGGGGAGGCGTCGGGAAACTTAGGAGAGGCTCAGTGAGGGAACGGACTGGAGCCGCTGGAGGAACACGTTCCCAGAGATCAGCCAGGGGACCATCGGGTGCCCACGCCTCTATTCCATATGGGCTGGTAGGACCCCGTGCCAGTGTGGGTCTACGGATAGAGGGTTCTTACGCAAAAGCCGTTCTGGATACGGGATCGCCGGTGACCTTATTGTACCGGTCTTTCTACAACCAAAATCTAAAGCATTTGCCCGTAACCCCATTTGACGCCCTGCAGATTTGGGGTGTGAGCGAGGGTGTCTACCCGTACGATGGGTACCTATCGGTGAGATTGGAGTTCTCGGAGGGCGATGTGGGAGTGTCCGAAGCTATTGAGACGTTGGTGTTGGTGTGTCCTGACCCGGTGGAACCGGGTGGTGCTGCCCTCCTAGTGGGGACTAATTACCCCGTTGTGCGACGGCTCCTGGGAGCTTGTAAGGAGAAAGCGGGGGAAGTCTTTCTGGAGACCGTCTCGGTGCATCCAGTGTTTCGAGCAGTGTTCGAAGAAGGGGTTGCCTCCCTAGGACTGGACCCGGAGTGTAAACGAGGGACGGTGTGGTGTACGCAGGCGAGGCACAAGGTGATCCGACCCGGGGAGGTAGCACTAGTGATGGGGACCCCCAGATTCCCAGGAGTGCCGACGGGCGAAACCCCGTTAGTAGACGCCCCGGACGATCTTGAAGGGGTGACACGATTTCCGGCGGGGGCGCTCGTGAGGCCCGAAGTACAGAGACCAGGGGTGGTACATGCGAGGCGTATAGCTATAAGTGTTAGGGACACCACGGCAAGAGAAATCACCTTTAAGAGGGGAATGCCACTGGCACATCTGTTCCCGGTGACGGTAATGTCTAGCGCACCAGTGAGGACCCCTATCGGGGAGGGATGGGAGCATCGAAGGGAGCTGACCGCTGAAGTCTTTAACTTCGGGGATTCCCCTGTGTCGCCGGAGTGGAAACACAGGCTAGTGGAGAAGTTGCTGAAGATGGAAGCTGTTTTTTCTCGGGGCGAGTTTGATGTTGGCTGCTCCAAAAGCACTCGCCACACCATCCGGGTGACGGAGGACACCCCGTTCCGAGAGAGATTCCGGCGGCTGGCTCCGGCAGATGTTGAGGACGTGCGGCAGCACTTGTGCAAGTTGAAGGAGGCCGGAATCATAGCTGAGTCCCGAAGTCCTTATGCGTCCCCAATAGTTGTGGCACGGAAGAAGAATGGGCGAGTGCGCATGTGTGTTGACTACAGGACGTTGAATCGGCGAACTGTCCCTGATCAATATACTGTCCCAAGCGTCGAGGATGCGCTGGCCTGCCTGAGCGGTGCGAAGTGGTTCAGTGTGCTGGATTTAAGAAGTGGGTATTACCTGATCCCGATGATTGCGGGCGATAAAGAGAAGAGCGCTTTTATCTGCCCGCTGGGGTTCTTTCAGTTCGAACGAATGCCCCAAGGCATATCGGGAGCCCCAGCCACCTTCCAGCGGCTCATGGAGAGAACTGTGGGGGATATGAATCTGTTAGAGGTGCTGGTGTACCTGGACGATTTGATAGTGTTTGGATCGACTTTGGAGGAACATGAGGAGAGGCTGTTGAAGGTGTTGGGCCGGCTTAATGAAGAAGGGTTGAAGCTTTCCCTGGACAAATGCCACTTCTGCAAGACGTCGGTTAGCTACGTTGGTCATATCATTTCGCGAGAGGGAGTGGCTACTGCTCCAACGAAGATAGAGGCCGTGACCACCTGGCCGAGACCCCAGAAAGTGGGCGCTCTGCGCTCATTTTTGGGGTTCTGTGGGTATTACCGGCGATTTGTGAAAGGATACGCCAAAGTGTGTCACCCGTTTACTCAGCTGTTGTGTGGCTATCCCCCGGTGGGAAAGAAAAGGACGGGGGACCAGAGGCAGGACGCTGGAGGATACTGGAACCCGGCGGAACCTTTTGGCTCGAGATGGGATGATCAATGTGAAGAGGCGTTCCGATCTTTGAAAAGGGCACTTACCCAGGCCCCGGTGTTGGCTTTTGCCGATCCCCAGAAGCCATATGTGCTGCCCACGGATGCCAGTCGAGAGGGTCTCGGGGCTGTTCTGTACCAGGAGCATGGCAAAGCATTGAGACCGGTACTCTTTGTCAGCCGAAGCTTGTCGCCATCGGAGAGAAACTATCCCACTCACAAGTTGGAGTTCCTGGCGCTGATGTGGGCGGTGGTGGACAAGTTGGGCGATTACCTGTACGGAGCCAAGTTTGAGGTGCGAACGGATAACAATCCTCTCACTTATATTTTGACTTCGGCGAAGCTGGATGCCACAGGACATCTGTGGCTGGCCGCCTTGTCGGTATATGATTTCAGCCTGAGGTACCGACCCGGAAGCAAGAATGTCGATGCGGATTGTTTGTCTCGTCGGGAGCCGGGGGAACAGGAGAGGGACGAGGGGTGGGAGAGTGACCCTGCCCCTGGAGTGAAGGCGATGTGTCAGTTTGCTATCACCGTGAAGGCCGAGGGAAGAGGGAGGCTGGAACGAGCCGTGGACCATTTGGGTGTTTTTGACGACGCCATACCCCTAGCTTACTCTGACCTGACCGCACTGCGGACTAAACAGCTGCCGGAACTGGGTCCGGGGGAAGTGGAAGCTGCTCAGCAAAATGACCCGTGCATTGGCACAGTGTGGAGAGCGGTCGAGAAGGGGGATGGGGCGTTGGCTGAGAAGGCGAATCACCCATTCGTGCCCCTGTTGTTGACGGAGTGGTCTTGGTTGAAGTTAAAGAACCAAATCTTGTACCGGGTAACGGCGCCTCCAGACCAACCCCACTGTTGGCAACTGGTCCTGCCGGAGGAGTATCGGCAGGCTGTACTCCAGGCCCTACATGATGATTCTGGACACTTGGGGTGGAAAAGACCTATGGATTACTCAAAGACCGGTTCTTCTGGCCCCGGATGAGGGGGGAAGTCGAAGCATACTGTAGGGGCTGCAGTCGTTGCATCCGGAGGAAGACCCTGCCCACGTTGGCGGCTCCACTGTCGCACTTGCAGAGTGCGGGACCTCTGGACCTGGTATGTATGGATTTTCTGTCGATTGAACCTGACACCAGCAACACCGCGAATGTCTTAGTCATCACCGATCATTACACTCGCTATGCTCAGGCATTTCCCACTAAGGATCAGAGGGCGACGACAGTGGCGAAGGTATTATGGGAGAAGTATTTTGTTCATTACGGCCTTCCCAGGTGAATCCATAGCAATCAGGGGCAGGACTTTGAGAGCCGCCTTATCCATGAATTACTGACTATGCTTGGGGTTGAGAAATCCAGGACTACCCCGTATCACCCACAGGGAGATCCGCAGCCAGAGAGGTTCAACAGGACCCTGTTGGATAGGCTCGGGACGCTGGAGATTGGGCAGAAAAGCAGGTGGAGTCGTCATACTGGACAATTGGTTCACTGTTACAATTGTACTCGCAATGGTGCTACAGGATATTCGCCCTATTATCTGATGTTCGGGCGGGAAGCGAGGTTGCCCATTGATTTGTGTTTTGGGGGCGAAGTGGGTGAATTACCCGGGAAGTCCCATCTAAAGTATGTGTCCGACATGAAGATGGAGTTACAGCAGGCGTACGAGTTGGCCGAGGCGGCGGCTACCAAACAAAATCAGAGGAATAAGATGCGGTATGATCGAAAGGTGAAGTTTGTTCAATTATTGCCGGGCGACCGGGTGCTTTTACGGAATTTGGGACTCCCTGGTAAGCACCAGTTGGCAGATCGATGGGCGGCCAGACCCTATGTAATAGAGAATCAGATGCTGAACCTGCCAGTTTACCGGGTGAAACCTAAGGATGGGAAGGGGCCTATCAAGGTATTCCATCGGAATCACCTGCTGCCGCTGGGTCAAGCGGTGCAGGTGGATACGGAGCCAGAGTGCGAGGCTACGCCTAGTACAAGGACTCTGCGAGGGTGCGGAGAAAGGGAAGAGACCGCTGCTGAAGAGCGGGGACGAGTCCCTCGCCGTGAAATGGCTACCGATTCGGAAGAGGACGACTCAGATGAGTGGCCCCTGTTCCCATTCACTGGTGTTCCAGTACCAGGAGAGGAGGCTCCTGGCCCTTCCCATACTGAATTGGGTGAGAGGAGGGAAGGTCTTGAGGGTCAGATGGAGAGGCAGCCAACATTGGTGGGAGAGAGGGTGGAGCCCGAACGTGAGCCGGAGAGATTTCAGGTGAGGAAGGGGGTGATGGTCTGTCAGGTAGACCTGGGGTGTCCGAGACAGTGGGTTCGCAGGTGAAGAGGGAGCCCAGTGGTAGGAAGGGGTATGGAGATCTCAGAGGATTAGGGTAAGTGTTACATACATAACGTGGGTTACTCATTAAAAAAAACATATTCTGGAAGAATATAACTAGAATTGTTATTAAGAACAATCAATCCACGTTTTACACCGCCATGTTTTCTCGAACATACTGTTATTGCTGCTCATGCTCATGAACAATTATGAGGGAACAAAACACTGCACATGAAAAAGTGTCATTTTTTTAACCACGTTCTTTAAATACGCCTGTGTATTTATTTACAAGTTTCCTGGGAGGGTGGGGGGATAGAGAAAGAAAGTCAGCATTTATGCAGAGTACACACTCTGAGAACAGAGGACACGGTCTCAGAATAGAGGGGCACACTTTTATAGACAATAGGTGCAGGAGTGGGCCATTCGGCCCTTCGAACCAGCACCGCCATTCAATGTGATCATGGCTGATCATCCACAATCAGTACCCCGTTTCTGGCTTCTCCCCATATCCCTTGACTCCATTATCTTTAAGAGCTCTATCTAATTCTTTCTTGAAAGCATCCAGAGAATTGGCCTCCACTGCCTTCTGAAGCAGAGCATTCCATAGATCCACAACTCTTTGGGTGAAAAAGTTTTTCCTCAACTCCGTTCTAAATGGCCTACCCCTTCTTCTTAAACTGTGGCCTCTGGTTCTGGACTCCCCCAACATCGGAAACATTTTTCCAGCTTCTACCGTGTCCAATCCCTTAATAATCTTATATGTTCAATCAGATCCCATCTCATCCTTCTAAATCCCAGTATATAATTTCCAGATTGTTAGTTACGCAGTCAAATCGAGCAGCAATGTACACCATTAATAGATGCCTTTGCTCTAGATAATCGGGATCAGCTGACTGCAGGAAACTCTCATTTGATAATTCTCGAAATGAATTCTACGCAGAGAAGAGCGATTTCGAATATAGCTGGCATGGGGATGGTCAGGACACGCTGTAACATTGCCACTGTGGTCAGTGTAAAAGGCTCCAGAGACAACAAGATCGCGGTAAACGGTGGGCGTTGCATAGCAATGAAGTCAGCAGCCTGGCCTACGGTGACATCATCATCTAACTTCGGTGAGCTGAGATCCAGAGAAGCAGTTGAAACATCCGGGTGATCAGCGACATGGTTTGAAAATACAGACCATTCTGCATATTGAATACAAGAACCTGTAACCGTTCTGACGTTCCAGCATGACACTCAATGTGTATATTTGTGTCCGCTGCTCTGCAGTTCCCATCCTTTGGCTCTCCATGAGGTCAAGAGAAGAATCTGAGTGTGACTGGTCGAGATTTCGGTCAGCTTCTTCAAGTCTGCGTTTCACACCCTTCCCAATCTGCAGAGAAGTTTTCTCTGGAATATTTTCTCCGATTGGAGAAACAATTATATTATTGCAAAACCTTTGATAATAATGTGTCCTATTTCATTTTATACTAGCATGTGTTGTACCCCATATTTCTCCATGTGCTGAACTTTAACGGGTTAACTACGTTTATTTCTGACTGTAATTAATCTGGTTTGTGATGTGCAATAATTTTCTTCTTTTTTGTTGTGCACAGCCTGATTGGAACAACAGAAACCTAAACGTTTATTTGTAGCATTCTTCACAATGTTTTTTGAGTGTTTAACTACGTTATACGTATGTCTGCATGCATGTGGGATATTTTAATAATTATACTTACAGTGTTATTGCCAGTATGCGAGTTCAGAAAGAGAAGCAGCTGTACAAAACTGAAAGTGATGCAGACTCCATATTTTTATGTTTTTCCATTATCTGCATCAGTGAATACAAGCTGCACCTCTTGTCATATTGTAGGTTCCTTATCCACTACTCCATTGAAAAATGAATGGAATTATTCTTGTGCAGGAAGACCAAATAAGATAGATGTAAGGCGCTTCTTCCCACCACTAGCCTGCAGGTGACAGCTGAGCATGTTCTAGCGCTTGCTTACGGATGTATACTTGATATGGTCGAAGAACTGCTAGCACAGTCACAGACTGACCGTGTTGCCTGCCCGGTTCCTGGGTTCCGGACATCTTATCTGCACTGTAGAGGAAATTGCACTGAGGGTGGAAAGGTCCATTTGTTGTGGTCCATGTGGGTACTGATGACAAAAGTAGAACGAGGGAAGTGTTCTTGATAAGGGAATTTAAGTAGCAAGGGACAAAATTAAAATGTAGAATAAAGGTGGTAATCATTGCATTACTGCCTGAGCGACGATCGAACTGGCATAGGGCCTGGAGGTTTCGAGTGTTAAACGCCAGTTTATGAAGGTTATTAATGATTACATGGAGACTCTGATCATTTGGGGAAGAGGTCCACAGAGTGGCACGTGGATTACAATACAATTATACACTTTCGAGGAGGCTGATGAGAGCTGGACTATGCACATCACATCATTCTGCATAGTAACAGTCTGGAGCAGGTCATTAAAAAAACAGTAACTGTTACAAGAACAAACTATCTAAAGCCTTGTCATTCTTCCATTGTAAGTCAATGCTTTGAGCAGTGATCTATTACATTATTACACCTCAATCAGTAGCACTGCTGCCACTCACCTGACACTTAGGATTTGATTACAACTGCAATAGTTGAGGGTATTCCTCACCCAAGCCAGCCCTTCATTCTCCAGTAGCACAACAACACTACCCTGTGGTCCTTTAGCACTAAGCCCTTACCATGGCTGCACCAAGGGCGTGTGTCCCTCAACATGTATTGCTGTAGCCTGAAATGTGCCAGTAAGAGCCAGAGGGCAAATGTCTCGTTTGATGTTTCACTGGATATTAGCACAGAGCACTTAAAAGAGCCTGCTCCAGTCCTTTACCTTCTTTACTCAACCGAACATGATGTTGCTTCACTCAGATGGAAGATCAGTGACAAACTGACTGCTGCTGTCTCCTGTCATACACAACACCTCGAGCTGCCCGAGGAAGGTGCAGAGAGACAGACTTGGGCAGAGGATGAGACAGAGTCAGAGTGACTGACTGCAGAGAGCGGCCCCTCATCTTCCAGCTACACCTGCACTTTAACACATCTACTGATTTCCAAAAATGTACAGTGGCATTCAAATGTTTGGGTACCACTGGTCAAAATTTCTGTTGCTGTGAATAGTTCAGTGACTAGAAGATGAACAGAGCTCCAAATCACATAAAGTTTAAGATGAAACATTCATTTCAACATTTTAAGCAAGATTAGTGTTTTTTTTTTGGACAATGTTAGAATGAAAATAGGAAAGGAGCCCCATGCAGATGTTTGGGACCCCAAAGAGATTTGAGATCTTAGATAACATTTACCAATGTCGCAGACCTTAATTAGCTTGTTAGGGCTATGGCTTGTTCACAGTCATCGTTAGGAAAGGCCAGGTGATGCAAATTTCAACGCTGACTCTTCAAACCTTGTGCCTGCAATCACTCAGTAGCCATTGGGTTCCTCTAAGCAGCTACCTAGTACTCTGGAAATTAAGCAAATGATTCCCACAAAGAAGAAAAATGCTAAAAGAAGATAGCAAAGCGTTTTCAGGTAGACGTTTCCTCAGTTGGTAATGTAATTAAGAAAAGGCAGTTAACAGGAACGGTGAATGTCAAATTGAGATCTGGAAGACCAAGAAAACTTTCCGAGAGAACTGCTCTTAGGATTGCTAGAAAGGCAAATCAAAACCCCCTTTCGACTGCAAAAGACCTTCAGGATTTAGCAGACTCTGGGGTGATGTGCATTGTTCTTTATTTTCGGGAAATAACGAAGCATTCTCCCTTACTCTCAACGTGAAGGGGGATTGATTATGTATGAAACGGCCATTCAGCAAAAACTGTGGATATGATGTCATTTCTTTCATTTTCTATTGTAATGGAATTAAAATTTTGTAAATTCCGATGGTTTTGTGTGAATCGCCGACAAGCTGTTCGATAAGCACGACGCTGAAAGTAATAAAAACCAAAACGAAAAAGAAAGAAAGGGCATTGTCATTTTTTGGTCTGGTCTCAGGCACCGGGTCGTGGTCGTTGCTTCATATTACGCAAAGATATTTGGAAAACCTGATAAACGTCTGACACGCTTCATCTTATCGGAGGAATTTCTGTTCTGTTCCGTTCATTTGATGTCCCCAAAAAACTCAAACAATAGACGTTGCGAAACACCCAGTCAACAGGCAGCCGTCACCTCTACAGCTGACGAACTATGAATAGAGTTTATTTATTTACTCATTGACAGACAGTGCGGAATAAGCCACACTTGCCCTTCGAACCATTGTGCCCAGCAATCCCCTGATTTAATCCAGGCCTCACCCTGCGACAATTTGTAATGATCATTTAACCTACAAACTGTAAGGTCTTTAGTCTGTGGGCGACAACTGGAGCACCCGGAAAAAATCCACGCGGTTTACGGGGAGAACGTCTAGGTGGCGGTGTAGATTGAGCCCGAGTCACTGGTAATGTAAACCATTGTGCTAACAACTATGCTACGTGTACTTTGGAAATTATCTCAGAATAAATCAGAGCTTATTCTTTGCAATGGTATGCACTTGACGCCGAAATTAATCTTTACTGCCCGCCAACTCCGGGTCACAATAGAAGTTCAATTCGGAAAAACACTCCAAGCTCTCTGGTAACACAGTAGTCACGATGGTAGACGGACTGAATGCCGTCGGTAGATGGTTGGATCGTCCTGCTCGAGGTTGTCATTGCCCGGAGCCCCTGTTGTGAGTATATTAATTGTGAAAGATCTACGCACCCTCAAATGTCTTGGTGCATGCAGGCAGTGCGTGATTTATTTCCAGGGAAACCAGATATAGAAATGAAGCAGATAAATCATTCAGCGAATATCTCCTTTGTTTCTTCCAAATGGGACGGGAATCGTTACTGAAACAGCTGAATGCTGTTCAACTCAGGGGACAGTTGTAAGGGATCTCTGCAGTGAGATCCTGGATATGGTGCGATCAACTGCCGAAAACCGCTACAATCTTCGTTTATGTCTGGGGTATAGTTTTCCTTTTGTTTCCCTCTGATTTCTTTTTTTTTCAACTCTGACGGTGTGGTCTGTCGAAGGTGGAATACACTTCTGGGGAGTCAAGTTTTAGATTCTACCAATAGAAGTCAGATCAGGACAAGTGATTGTATCGTTGGCCCTGTTCAAAAGTACTTTACATCACCAACAATCCCGAAAGCCTAGAGGGTTATAACTTTGTTGTCAGTATTTCAGGATTGAACAGAAATAATAAACCTGATATTACAGAACAGTTAGCTGTGCAGAGAATGCTAGAGTCTGGGATAGAAGACGCAACAGCACAACACGTGTAAAACCTGAATGGAACGATAGAGTACGTGTGGAATTATAAAGACACACGTCATACCATCTGTAGCGTAGGACGAAACACGTTAGAAAGGCGTAAAAATGGTAAGCATGTGGACCGCTACAAGTCACTTAATATATTATTTTATATTCTAAAATTAAAGGGCATCAAATACTGGTGAAATTGTGCTGACATAAATTGAAAATCTATAGCCAGACTGGAAATAGAGCGAGAGAGATTTTTCTCTACAAAGTAGCAGGTACTTATAGTTTGGGTAATGAAAGAAGCGGCGATTCTCAATCGACGCTAGTGATCTGTCTATGTGAACTGCATGCAGCATCAGCAAGCTTGCAAACAGTGCGGTGCTGGGAATAGAATTTAAGAACAGTTGGACAGGTAGAGAATGAGCAACTGTACAAAAGGATAGTTTAGCCACAGCAGAGTCTGTGAAACAGATTTGGATCACATCTTCGATACAACCTGTTAATATCTTCCCTCATTTCTGTGTCCAGTCCGGCATAGGGATTGTTATCACATCCTGATAGCTCTACTTCTTTGCACGTCTCCTTAATGTCATGCTATCGGCCAAAGAGAAAGTCTTTTCCTAACCAGTCTTCCCTACATAAAGCTGCATTCATCTCCCCCACAATGGAATTCCTCACAATGGTCCCTCGGTCTCAAACATCTTCAGTTGCTTCATTAATGACTTTCCGTTCACCACAATGTGCAAAGTGAGGTGCATACTTATGAAATCAAGAGCATCAAAATTGAAATCAAAATTTCATTTGAATTTTTTAATGTCTTCATCCGATCCCCTCTCAACCCGTTCAGAACAAACTCGGTTTCAGTAATCTAGCGGACGACTGAAATATTACACCTTGCAATTATTCCAGTAGATCTTTTCTCCTCACTCTCAAAGGTCTTTCCATCTTTGCTGAAGTACGACACCCATAAATAAACACAGTCCACCTGCAACGCAGAATATACTGAATATACTTCATAGACCTGGCGGCATCCGTGTAAAGTTAATATTGTATGCGGCGTAATTAACAATGATTTTTTTTTCCCTGCGCGTTATTATTATCGCACGTTTCGCTTTCCATTTCCATCGTCTGCCGCATTTTCTTCAATTGTCTGCACAATCCAATGGGCTCCAACCTATCAGCACCGCCCCCAAATCCCCAAATCCACCACCGCACTCTGTGGCTGGACCTTTATTCACTGGGGCTTCGTCGCCCTGCTTCCCAATGCGTCTATTTATAAATCACAGGGCTCAGTCTGCCTGATTTCACAGAAACACTGAGCTGTGGAGATGCTTCTTAACGCCGTTCACTGGTGGGTTTTAGCATACACGTTCACATAACAGTTCATACCCGTTGCCGTTATGTGAATTCTGTCAGCAGGAACACTGCTATTGTCTGACTTGGATTAAATTTTTATTTCATAACCTCGTTTTATTCAAAAACATCGGTAGTAGGCACGATAGCCGCTAGGCCCATTGGCCGCTGTGTACGTGATAGACAAGAGCAAAGACGAGATGCGAGGCAGGGGAGTTTACGTGGTCAAGATCAAATCAGAAATAAATTAAATCTGCAGATGCTAGAAATCAAAGTCATACGCACAAAATGCTGGAGGGCAGCAACAGGCCAGGCATCGGGCCACCACCTCTCATCAGGGCTGGAGCAAAGCGATGAGCGCTCAGGTTAAAAACGTGGGAGGAGGGCCAGAGAAGTACAAGATGGCGGGTGACAGATGAAAACGGGAGAAAAGAGCGGGTGAGATAAAGAGCTGGGAATTCGATAGATGAAAACGATATATTACTGGAGAACGGGAATGAGATAGGAGAGGATGGAAGGCCATGGAAGAAAGGGAAGCGGAAGAGCCCGAGAGGTATCTGTTGGCCAGGTAAGGAGATATGGCGAAAAAGCGAAATAGGAATGTGCAGTGGTGAATGGGGGTGGGGGGGGGGAGAGTGGTCAGTCATCAGATGTTCGAGAAACCAATGACTCTGTCATCAGGCTGGAGGCTACACAGACGGAATATAAGGTGTTGCTCCTGCAACCTGATTGTGGCCTCATCGCGGCAGTAGAGAAGGGCATGGACTGACATGTCAGAATGGGAATAAGAAGTAGAATTGAAATGGGGGCCACCCGGAATGGATGTAGATTTGAAATTGTTTGTAAGCGGGGATGAGAAGCAGAATTGATTTGGGTAGGCATTTGTTTAGGTTCAAGGTCATATCTGCGACAGTCATATCCTTCCGAGACCGAGCCGAAGTTCACGGTGAGAATGCGAAGTTCGCTCTTTGATGAAAAGCAGCTTCAGTCGACGCTTAAATTCCAAGCGCAACTCTCACCGATCCTGGAACCAGTGGATTTGCTCCACTGCCGCTGATTGGGAATGTTTTACTGGAAACGGGATTGCTCTCACAGAGCGTGGTTCTGTGTCCCGTGTTGAGTCTGTGGAAGTAAAACTGGAAATCCATCTGAATGCTGATCAGTCCCGTGGGAAGAGTTCGTTGGAGACACAGAGTCCTGAGGGAATATAGTGCATTGGCAACGGCAACCGCTGTTCAGTTCTCCCAGACACCCTGTACGAATGACTAAAACTCGCCGTTTTGCTGATCTCAGGATCCCTTTACCCAGCGTTTCCGGAAATAGCAGCCGCTCCCTACTCGTCATGCGCTGGATCACATTGCACCCATCGTACAAATACAGCTCTTGAAGAGTGATGTCAAAGACTAAATTACATTGTCAACCTCCCCCATGTTCAGCTGGATCAAATGTCGATCCCGGTTTAAAAAACAGAAGTATCATTCCCGGTAAGATAAGAATGACTGTTCGAATATTAATCGTCTTGTTAAATTTTGGGAACAAACTTCCATTCTTACTCTTCGGTAAGTGGTCTGCTTCGGTCGCCATGTACAACCCGCAGGATTCGAACGATGCCAGTATCCGGTCCCGAGCACTGCAGCTGGTCAATGATTTCAAGGACAGGGGATTGAAAGTTCGCCACCATTTCCCGGTGACTCTTTCAAAGACATAGCCACCATTAGCAGCTTCAGAACATAAGCTGAGTTTGATTGGCCTTGAGTAGGAGTTCCTAATTTGACACCACGGACCTCTCAGTTGACGTCCATGGCTTTAAAAGGGTAGGAACACCTGGTCTTGAGGCTGTGGTACAATGACTGTCAGACCGAAGAATCCACTCTAGCTGCCGGCTTCTCTGTTACCCTGTCATCAAACTGAATAGAGTGGAATTTCCGCCATCAAACTGAATAGGGTGGGATTCCTGTCATCAAACTGAGTAGGGTGAAATTCCTGTCATCAAACTGAATAGGGCGGGATTCCCGTCATCAAACTGAATAGGGTGGGATTCCCATCATCAAGCTGAGTATGTTGGCATTCCTGTCATCAAATTGAATAGGATGGGATTCCTATCTGCATACTGACAAGAGATGCTGGGACTCCTCTATAGTCTGCTCAGAAGTCACGTGATTAACACAGAACAAAATACTGTATAACGGTTCACACGTTATCTACAACAGCCGACCTAATGCAAGCAGATGCTTAATTCATTCTTCACCTGTTTTCTGAACTTTCTCTGTGTAACTCTATTCATACACGTATTGCTTCATAAACTCATTACTGACGCATATATACGAACTGTTGCAGGATATATGTCAGGGTATTCAAACATTTGTCTGTGTAGAATAACTAGCCACAAGCCAGATCTTAAAATTTACTAAATTTATCGAAAATAACAGATAATTGATTGATGAAGTGAAAAACAAAATCATTCTCTTGCTTCAGGTCACCGCCTCTTCGTCCTTCTGATTTCTGCTATTGCTCTGAAATCCCCTTTCAGAGTCTATTTACCGCGATGATCTATCTGACTGCAAACACATTGAACAGCAGAGTTAAAGAGGTAGGGATAGTGAAGATACTGTCTGGTCACTCGTATCCTTTACACGCCAATGAAGGACTTCACTGTCCCTGTGCAAACAGCCCCAGGGCACGTTGTCAGTTTTGGCGACAGGCTCCGAGGCAACGTAAAGCGTAGCTCACAGCAACTCCGGTCTCTATAGCCACAGTGGTTGGCGTCTCGGTGCAGTATCGATCCCGCAGACTTTGATAAGGAATTGCGATATTGCGATCGAAAGAAACCCATTGTTAGTCCCAATCCCCCTGACTTTATGTGGTAAATGTCGGCCCCAGAAACCTAGCACTGGAATGCTGTTCGTCATGGTTCTGCACTCCGGAAGCAGATACCGACCGACGGACAGTTGAATCTAAAACTCTCCAGTAGTTTACACCGGGGAATTCGAAGCTTACAACGGAGCAGCGAGGTGCTGATTTCCCGAGTCATTCGCACTTGACACTTCTTTGGAGCAGAAAGTGACGAGGACAGCAGTCATAATGGTAATGGAGCGTAAAGTGTTCGGGAAGTAGAACCACAGCTTTAAAATGCAAACCGCTAGCCGGGTCAGCCGGGCGGTTTACACGCTGTTGACGATATCGCAGAGATATCAAGACAGATATAAAATAAGAGTTTTCATTTGCTGACATGTGAAAGGAAATGCCTGCGTGTCGAGATTCAACTGGAGATTTCACCGAAAGAACTGACTTGCTGTTGATGCAACGTCCATAGTTTTTCTCAAGTTTCACTCCCCGACCTAGGACGCTACTCTGTACAGCCATTGTCCGCCAGAATCAGGAGGAGGAGAGAAAGCTGGAACTATGTCACATCTGGCACTATTTTAACTTACTTAACAAACGAGCGTCACGAAGTTAAAAATATGCTAAAATGTGTTGAAACCATCACTTGCCCGAAACGTTTTTATTCTCCAAATCACCCAATAGGTGAAGTGGCACCTGTTCCGGGTATCGAGGCAACCCTCTGCAGTGCAGCACGTAAAACTGGAAAAAGGGGCATAAACACCGCAACCGGTGCCTCACCAGGGTTGTCAATTGCCCCATGACAGAATGGAACGTACTCGCTCTGTACTAAGTTGATGAATATCACATACTCCGTATAAAACTTTCAGTTGTACAGAACGACCGAACTGCTGGCATGCTATAGTGATTGGAAATTCCACTGAGACAACTAGTCCGGCCATCACCGCAGGCACAATAAAACGCACCAAACGAGCATTCAGGCGAAGCTATTTTACTCATTTTGTCACTGTGTAATTAATTGTGTATCTCCCCTGATATTCTAATGATTTTATAATAATCATTTTACTGCTTTTCAAGGGTGAATGCTGCAAGTTCAATTCCAATGACTCGACGATTCGGCTGCTGAAGTAGAAAATACTTGATATTAATTATTTCTCTTGGATATTACCTTGAAATCAGTATTATTTTAAATATTGGACTGATCGCCATTCGCTTTTGAATCAAGAAAGAGTATTATTTGGCAGGTAAAATCCAGTACGTCTTCACCAAAAGGAAATATTTATTCCTTTGGCTTTCGGGAAGTTTTGGCGCTGGAACAGATGAAAACATTTAATGTAGTGGAAATCTAATCTGAAATAATTTATTCCTAAAGTCAATTAACACGTTCAGGCCTGCGTTGGAATGACCTGTATTCAAAAAACAAGAACGGTGGAAGAAGCACATTTTCCAGCACAGCACATGAACTTCCATTACACCTCCAACAGAAAGTCAAAATTACCAACATTACTTCATACAACTCATCTTTCTTGAAATCTCTTTCTTATACTTTCAGAAATTAATATGAGTTATTTTCTTATAATTCTGTCAAGGTCACGATCATACCTTAATTTCTGACAGGTCATTCCCTGTCAGACCACAGAATAAAACGCTAACCTTTCACGCAGTTGTTATGCTGATCTCTTCCTCGGTACGAAATAGCCGTGATGTTGCTTCTTCCTTTTTCCTTCCCATTCCTTAACTTTTTTTTTGCTTTTAAGTCATCTGCAAGGAAAAAATCTATTTTAAATCTATCAAATACTGCATTCCAGTGTTATTGGCTGTATCTCATGCGTCTGACGTTTAACACCATTTCACTGCCTCTGCTCCAGGCCAGCATCAATTAATTATCCTTTCCCCAGTAAATGACAATTCGTAATTTATGGCTATTTGTTCTCAATGAACAACCAAGCCACTTTTCCTTGTGGAAAGCGGCCATTGAGTAAGTGGGCCAGTGAAGGAGTCGAGCTTTGAGGCTTTGACTCGAGAGGCTTCGACGAGAAGAGGCAGAGGACGAGCTTGTTCCCAGTTAGTCTTTGCAATGCCTCCTGAGACGGTGATGTTCCCTTCCTGTGAGATGTGGCATTCATGGGGGATCTCTCCCTTCCTGCACAGTCACATGTTCCAGAAGTGCATGCGGCTGGGCGATCTGGAAGACCGTGTGAGGAATCTGGAGCAACAGCTGGATGACCTTCGACTCATAAGAGAATGAGACAGTCATAGATGAGAGCAACAGGCAGGTAGTCACACCTAGGCTGCCGGAAGCAGGTCGTTGGGTGACAGTCAGAGGGGAGAAAGCGAAGGTGAGTAGACAGGTAGAGCAGAACATCCCTGTAGCCGTTCCTCTGAATAGTATGTTTACCGTCCATGATGCTGTTGGCGAGGACAACCGACCAAGTGTGAGCACTAGGACGGTTAAGTCCCCGGGTCTGACGGAATATTCCCAAGCCTGCTCCACGAGGCGATGGAAGAGATTGCTGAGCCTCTGGATAGTATCTTTATGTCCTCGTTGTCCACGGGAATGGTACCCGAGTATTGGAGGGAGGCCAATGCTATCTCTTTGTTCAAAAAAGGTAGTAGGGATATTCCGGGTAATTATAGACCAGTGAGCCTTACGTCTGTGGTGGGAAAGCTGCTGGAAAAGATTCTTAGAGATAGGATCTACGGGCATTTAGAGAATCATGGTCTGACCATGGACAGTCAGCATGGCTTTGGGAAGGGCAAATCGTGTCTAACAAGCATGATAGAGTTCTTTGAGGAGGTGACCTGTTATATAGATGAAGGTAGTGCAGTGGATGTGATCTACATGGATTTTAGTAAGACATATGACAAGGTTCCACATGGTAGGCTTATTCAGAAAGTCAGAAGGCATGGGATATAGGGAGGTTTGGACAGGTGGATACAGAATTGGCTTGCCTGCAGAAGGCAGAGGGTCGTGGTGGAGGGAGTACATTCAGATTGGAGAGTTGTGACTAGTGGTGTCCCACAAGGATCTGTTCTGGGACCTCTACTTTTCGTGAATTTTATTAACGACCTGGATGTGGGGATAGAAGGGTGGATCGGCAAGTTTTCGGACGACACAAAGGTTGGTGGTGTTGTATGTAGTGTACAGGATTGTCGAAGATTGCAGAGAGACATTGATAGGATGCAGAAGTGGGCTGAGAAGTGGCAGATGGAGTTCAACCCGG
Organism: Hemitrygon akajei; assembly: GCF_048418815.1. NCBI lineage: Eukaryota > Metazoa > Chordata > Chondrichthyes > Myliobatiformes > Dasyatidae > Hemitrygon > Hemitrygon akajei. The sequence continues at coordinate 19,678,358 of NC_133151.1, forward strand.
ATAAGTGTGAGGTGGTACACTTTGGAAGGACAAACTCCAAGGAAGAGTACAACGTAAATGGCAGGATACTTGGTAGTGTGGAGGAGCAGAGGGATCTGGGGATACATGTCCACAGATCCCTGAAAGTAGCCTCACAGGTAGATAGGGTAGTTAAGAAAGCTTATACGGTGTTAGCTTTCATAAGTCGAGGGATAGCGTTTAAGAGTCGCGATGTAATGATGCAACTCTATAAAACTCTGGTTAGGCCGCACTTGGAGTACTGTGCCCAGTTCTGGTCGCCTCTGTATAGGAAGGATGTGGAAGCATTGGAAAGGGTACAAAGGAGATTTACCAGGATACTGCCTGGTTTAGAGAATATGGATTATGAATGGAGATTAAGGGAGCGAGGGCTTTACTCTTTGGAGAGAAGGAGGGTAATTTTGTAATTAATATTGTATTAATTTTTTTATGAATCATGGCAAGCAAACAGGCTGTATCAGGAGCACTATTCTTCATTTTATACCTTCCCATAGATATGAGACTTGTGGGGTCAATTATCAAATATGTTGTATCTTGAGCGGCTTCAGAAATTTAACTGAATCCAAAATTATATGTGATTCACTCCGATCAATTTCATTAGACTGCATCGGATTCCAATCATTTTCTCCAGTAATCTCCCGCAGCTACCGCTGAAAGGACTATATCTGGGCTTCTAACTCTGTTATATCTAAACTACTGACCATTGAAAACATTGAGGCATGTCATACTTCCTCTCATTCCAATAGCCCTCTCCTTTTGTTTTGACCCCTTAAACTCACTCCTGCTTAGTTGTCTCCCTGGAAAATGAGTGAATTGCCATTTCGTTTAAGACAGCTACTTTAGTTATATTAATAATTACCTGACTAGGCCGTACCCTGGTACCAAAGTGACAAATTCCTCTGTACCTTCTAACACTGTTCCTAGCCCTATGTGTTACCATTGGTCTCACTACATATAGTTTCTGGCGTAGGTCCAGCTTCTTGAAGTTGTTGGTAGTCAATTTTAGATTTTTCTCATCATAATGAATTAAACCTGCAATTTCAGCTTTTATTTCCAGTTTCAGATTTGAATCGTAACTCGTTAAGTCCATATTTTATGTCTGTTTTCGTACCCATGTATTCCAGGGTTCCAATTCCATCTGGACGCAAGCCAACCATTTCATTTCAAGTTAGGGAGGAAGGAACCAACTTTCTTTTCTTTTCCTTTCCTTTGTTTTGTTGACAAGACAGACCTGATTCTCATAATGAGAGAATGCAAAGAAAAAAAACCCTCCTTGGTGAAATCTCCCCAAATACTTGCAGCAGCTGTTCCTATCTTAAATCTTCCAAATCGGTTGTTAAAGTTCCAAACTTGGGAAGATCACGGCATCAATTGTTACGTGCCAATGATGATAACATTCCTGTTAACTATCCCCACCCCCATTAATTTCAACTGGGCGATGTGGTACTAGTCACTTTTATCTGGAGAGATCAGTAGCCCTATATATTGATGGACTTGCTCAGTCTATAATTTAATTGGGTCATACAAATCTGAGACTGGTTCTTGTATGCTAATCATCACACTTTGTCCTAGGTTTCATTCTGTGTGATTGACTTTTGCGTCAAAATACGCTTTACTCTGTTACCTCTTACTCCCTACTGGTGCGCTGCCACAGAATTGGCCAAACATAAATGTTAGCTTCATTCGTGCCACAGCTCCTCTACACTGTCGTCTGAAGGGTAAATTGATTCACCGCTTGTTCCCAAAAAGTTCCATGATGTTTTCCATTATCTGGACTGCACTATCATACCTTAATTAGCCTGTCAGTACTATGGCATATTCACGGTCATCTTTAGGAAAGGCCAAGTGATGCAAATTTCAGAACGTTATAAATACCCTGACTCCTCAAACATTATGCCAAAAATTAGCAGCCATGGATTCCTCTAAGCAGCTGCCTAGCACTCAGAAAAATAAAATAAATGATGCCCACAAAGCAGGAAAAGGCTAAAAGAAAATTGTAAAGTGTTTTCAAGTAGTCGTTTCTTCAATTCGTAAAGTAATCAAGAAATGGCCGTTAGGGGGTTTTCCGGTGATGTCATCGTCCAGAATGGCAGCTTAAGTCAATAGCTCCTCCGGAAAAACGCCTATTAAGCCCCATTAACCCGTCAAATATAAAAGAAAATTCGAAAAATATTTGAACTGAAAAGAGGGGCAAGACTGGGGAGAAGAAATGGAAATAAAAAAGCGACACTGCGGAGCCTGCGTCTGAGAGGAGTGCAGCGAGCGGCTCTCCGACCCGACCGCGTGCTAGAGAGGCGGCTGCAGGGCCACGTTCAGACGAAGCGGCGAATGTTTTCGAAATCCTGAAAGAAATAATGGAGGTCCAGAAAGATATAAAGCAGCAGCTCCGTTATATTAAGGCAGAGCTCGCCAGCGTTAATCAAAAAATAGCGCTGGCAGAGACTCGAATTGAGAAGGTGGAAGATCACGTTCAAAACGTGGAACGGATACTGAGCAAGGCAATAAAAATATTAAATCACCAAGAAGGTAAACTGCTTGACCTGGAGGGAAGATCACGGTGGAAAAATATCAGAATCTACAACGTTCCCGAAGGAGCGGAGGGCTCGTCTAAGACGGAGTTTGCCGGAAAGTTACTGCGGGACGCGCTGGATCTTCCCCCGGCTATGGAGCTGGAAGTCGAAAGAGCCCACCACGCGTAAGTCCCGAAACTTACGCAGGATACAAAGCCAAGTTCAATAATAATTAAATTCCTTCGGTACAGCACAAAGGCGGAGAGTCTGCGAAGAGCCTGGGGTAAGAAAATAGTGTTTTTAGAGGATAAATTAATATATTTCGACCAAGATTACCCCACCCCCCCGCGGTCCTTCAGAAACGCAAAGAATACTTCGAAGTAAAGCGAGTATTAAATCAAAATAAGATTGGATTTCAAACTCCATACCCTGCTAAACTTCGAGTGTTTTATGACAACGGGACGCAGTTGTACCAGACAGTGGAAGAGGCGACTACAGACGTGAAGGCCAGAGGGTTGCCCGTCAGCATGACCAAAACGAAAGAAAGCCTGACTGAGGAATTGTCCCGCTCGGCTTGGGAAATAGGGCGAGAATCGAGAAGGCAGGAGACGGGAGGAGGCCGAGAGAATTATATCAGGAAGAGACCGGGAGTTTGCCAAAGACACCCCCTTCAGAAGAGCCAGAAGGTTTGGCTAACTTTAAAAATGTTGAGAAGCTAAACAGAAGCAAAGGTACACGCTGATATACCTATCTCGAGAAATACTTATTATAATGTGGATTTTATATTACTTAGTTGTTATTCTTTATTCGCTCACTTACTCCTTTTTCCCCAACAAAATGAGAATATATGTGTGTGTGTGTGTGTGTGTGTGTGTGTGTGTGTGTGTGTGTGTGTGTGTGTGTGTGTGTGTGTGCATATATGTGAATGTGTGTTTTGTGTGTGTATGTATGTGTATATATATACATACATATATATGTATATATATATATATGTGTGTGTATGTATATATATATATATATATATATATATATACATACACACACATATATATATAGGATGAGCACACAGGCAAATCTTTTCTGTGTAATGGAATTGTTCACTGACTTTTATGAATACTGCAATGGGGGCCCTCAACTCACAAATAGGAGAGGTTAACCCTCACAGCTAGACATTTCCTCTAGCTCAACGCAGGGTCATTTACTAGAGACCTCAGACTTGGAATCATACGTTCGTTGCCATTTTTGTTATTATTTGAGTTTCTTGGTTCTTATTTGTTCAGGGAGTAGATCGATTAAGTTTTATTCTAATTTCAATGATACATTGACAGATAAATACAGATGGCTAAGGACAAAGCAAAATTCATTTATTTCAATGTAAATGGGCTATTAAATCCAATCCAACGTAAGAGAATTCTACCCAAAATGAAAAAAACGAACAAGCCCATGTAGTATATTTACAGGAAACCCATTTAAGTGATAATGAGCAGAGCATAAAAAACTAAAGAGAATGGGCTTCACCAATCTGTTTTTCTCCTCATATAAATCAGAACATAGGAAAGGAGTTGCTTTTCTGATCTCAAGTAAGCTAAATTTTGAAAAAATAAATGGGAGACAAAGAAGGCAGATATATTCTGGTAAGAGGGAATATGGACGGCAATTCAGTAACTCTAATGAATATATACGCACCCTCGGGAAGTGATATTGGTTTCTTTCAGGAAATTACTGATACTATGGTAACGGAAACAGAAGGTCTCCTGATATGTGGGGAGACTTAAATTTACAATTACATGCAAACGTAGACTCTTCCAATAGAAAAACCTATGAAACAAAATCTTTACATAAGAATGTTAATACACTTTCTGAGGATGTTGGCTTATTTGATATATCGAGGGACCTTTTCCCTGACAGAAGGGATTACACTCATTATTCTGCTCCACATTCTGTATATACAAGAATAGACTATTTCATAACATTTGGAAAAGACAAAGACAAAATAAACACCAGTGGAATTGGGACAATAGATATAAGTGACCATGCACCTATATATTTATCTGTTGATTTTGACCTATAACCAAAGAATACTATTTGGAAACTAAATTCAAGTCTACTCAATGATCCGTACTTTAAGGAACAAATTAAAAAAGAAATTGGTCTCTACTTAGAATTTAATGATAATGGAGAGGTTTCACCTCCCATTTTATAGGATACACTGAAGGCGGTCTTAAGAGGGAAAATTATAGAGATATATTCATATAAAAAAATAACGAATAAAACATTAGAGGAATTTAAAAAATAAGCTGAAGGAACTAGAGAATAAACAAAAATTGAATTTGGCACAAGATACATTAGGGGTAATTAGAAGAATTAGGAATGAAATAAATAATTTGTCTACGCAAGAAGTCAGGAAAAACTTAATTTTTCTGAAACAGAGACATCATGAAAGTGAATCGAAATCTATGAAAATACTGGCGGGGAAACTGAAAAAAAAAAGATAGCAGAAAATAACATTCATAGAATTAGGGACCCAAGAACGAAAACGATAAAAAAATTAAGCTAAGTGAAATTCAAGAAGCTTTTGAAGTGTTTTCCAAAACGCTATATTCCAAAGTTCCGGGGGAAGCATAACTCAAATTGACACCTTCTTGAATTCTCTAGAGTTACCCACTGTAAGCGAAGAACAAAATAGAAGGATGACTGCTGACAAAACTGAAGTTGAATTAAAAGCTGCAATTAGTAGGCTTAAATTAAGCAAGTCACCAGGATCCGATGGGTATACGGCAGAGTGGTACAAATAATTTAAAAATGAGTTAATTCTTGTTTTACTCCCCGCACTGAAATGGACTCTAAAAAAGGTACAAATGCCAACCAGTTGGAAGGAAGCGATAATCTCAGCTATACCGAAAGAAGGCAAGGATAAAATGGAATGTGGGTCATTTAGACCAATATCCGTTCTTAATGTAGATTATAGGTTATTTACATCCATTATGGCCAAACGATTAGAGGAGTTTCTACCCATAAAGATACGTAATGATCAGACAGATTTTATACGACAACGCCAGACTCAAGACAATATACGAAGGACACCTCACATTATGGATCATATACAAAAAAATAAAATCGAAGCAATAGTGATAAGTGTGAACGCTGAAAAGGCATTTGATTCGGTTAATTAGAATTTTCTTTACGGAGTTTTACATAGATTTGGAAGATAAGGAAGATGTGGCAAGATGGAGCCTGATTCCTTTTTTTCAGTCTTAGTTCAACGATTGAGTCTATTAAAATGAATATACTGCCCCGACTGTTATATCTCTTTCAGACCCTACCAATAGAGATTAATCAAAATCATTTCAATGAATGGAACAAGATGCTATCAAGTTATATTTGGCAGGGTAAAAGGTCTAGAGTTCGTCTCAAAACTTTGCAATTATCAAAGGAAAAGGGGGGATGGGGCTTGCCTTCTCTTAGAGATTATAATTTTGCCGCACAGTTGAGAGCTGTGATATGTTGGTATAACCCATCATATGACGCTCAATGGAAGAACATTGAGGAGAGGGTACTTCCCATCCCCATACAAGCAATTTTGGCTGATAGCAACCTGCAAGGTACATAAACACTATTGATAACCCATGGGTGAAATCGGCTCTTAAAATATGGAAAACCACTATAAAAGAATATAATCTAGAGGGAGATATTGCAATTTTTAAATGGTGTGCATATGACTCGGATTTTACACCAAATAAATTGGATGCTAGATTTAAGGACTGGACAGCTAAACGAGTAACAGTTCTTTGCAACATAATGAAAGAAGGAACACTGTTCAGTTTTGAAATGCTTAAAGAGAAACACTTATTAGAAAAACAAGATTTATATCAGTATTTACAGATGTAACAATATGCTAATAAGACGCTTAAAAAGTGTAACCAAGGCAAATACATGCTTGATAGAGCTCTTTAGAAAAGCATATAATTCAGATAATGGTAGTACAATTATTTCAAGCATGTATAAGAGGTTGTCACATCATAAAGCACATTCGACTTCATATATTAAAACAAAATGGGAGAAGGAAGGAGGGATAATTATATCTGAGGAAGAATGGACAACAATTTGGAGATATCAATGGAAGTGTACCAAATCACAGAAATGGAGGGAGTTTGGATGGAAAAACTTGATAAGATATTTTATTACACCCTCTCAGAAATCCCATTATGATAGTAACCTCCCTGTTTGCTGGAGAAATTGTGGAAATCAAAATGCAAATCATTATCATATTTCTGGGACTGCCCTGTTATCAAAAACTATTGGAGGGGGATACATAATGCCCTGCAAGACATCTTTAAATGTGAAATACCCTTGGAGAGTAAGACCATATATTTTGGATATATACCTCAAGAATGGTTGAAAAGAGATCAATATTTAATGAATATACTGTTGGTGGCAGGTAAAAAGACTCTTACAAGGAAATGGTTATCACAGGAGAACCCAACTTTAAATACATGCATGGAAATTACAATGGACATTTAGAAAATGGAGAAGATAACAGCATCTGTTAATCATAAGCTGGAACAATCTAGTTCATACTGAAGAAAATAGTTTAACTACATAATGCCTCATGGCCTGATTTTATTCTCACAAAACAATGAATCTGTTTTTTTAAAAAAGTAATCACTCCCTACTGGTACATAGTTCTTTTCTTTTGCTTGTTTTTTTTTTTCTTTCCACTCTTTTCAATAAGTGTATACCCTAGATAAATACTTTGTGGAGATTTTGTGATATATGTGATTGTATGATATATAAGTACAATGACTGAAATACATCTTATAGAAAAGTTTGTTTGATGAACTTCAATAAAAAAATAAGTTATAAAAAAAAGAAATTGTAGTTAACTGGTGGAGGTCAAGTTGAGATCTGGAAGACCAAGGAAACGTTCCTAGATAACTGCTCGTAGGAGTGCTACATATGAAAACCCACGTATGACTGCAAAATGCTTCAGAAAGATTTAGCAGTCTTTGGGGTGCTGGTGCACTGTTCTACTCTGCAGCGATACCTGCACAAATATGACCTTCATGGAATAGTCATCAGAAGAAAACCATTCTTGCGCCCTCATCAGAACATTCAGCGTCCGAAGTTTGCAGAGGAACATCAAAACAAGCCTGATGCGTTTTGGAAATAAGTCCCGTGCATTGATGAAGTTAAAATAAAACTTTTAGGCCGCAGTGGAAAAAAGGTATGATTGGAGTAAAAAGGGTGCAGAATTTCATGAAAAGTACACCTCTCCAACTGTTATGCACAGGGGTGGATCGATCATGCCTTGGGCTTCTGTTGCAGCCAATGGCACGGGGAACATTTCACTGGTAGAGGGAGAATGAATTCAAATTATCATCACACCGTGTGTAAAAAATCTGAAGATAATTAGAGATGGGCTTCTCCAACAGGATAATGATCCTGAGCACACCTCAGAATCCATATTGGACAACCTCAAGAGGCGCAAGCTAAAGGTTTTACCATGGCCTTCACAGTCCCCCGACTTAAACATAATCAAATACTGTGGATAGAACTCTAAAGAACAGCGCATGCAAGACTGCCCAAGAATCTCACAGAACTAGAAGAGTGGGCGAACCTCCCCCAAACAGGAACTGAAAGACTCTGAGTTGGCAACAGAAAGCGTTTACAAGCTGTGATACTTGGCAAAGGTGAGAGTTACTAAGTACTGACCATGCAAGGTGCCCAATCTTTTGCTTCGTGCCCTTTGACTTTTTTTGTTGTTTTGAAACTGTAAACGATGAAAAGAAAAAAAAAGTAATTTTGCTTAAATATTGAAGAAAAGTGTCATACTTAACTTTATGCCTTTTGGAAATCAGGTAATCTTTTACTGACTATTCACAGTAACAGAAATTTTGTCCAGGGGCGCCCAAACTTTTGCATGCTACTGATATATATTGGAATTTATTCGTCTTGCACAAATAAACAACGTTCAACAAGTTTAACGCATGAAGTAACAATACTAACCAAAATATCAACATATTCTTTCGCTTTGGTAACTCCAATCTGTAATTTGTGTTGTCATTTAAATTCCGTAAATGTGTTCTGTATAGTTCCGAACAGAACGACATACATGAGCACATCTGAATCAGCAGATTTGAGTACTGCACTACCTCCAACAAGGGCTTCCCTTATTGGGAAAAAGCGCAGTCGGGCGCTGCGTTAATTTCCTTCTAAAATCTCTCTCCTGACTTCTGCCCTGACTCGCATTTCCCCACACGATAGTCTGTGTATTTTCTCGGAGCAAAACACGTCAGCTGCCTGGAGAGTTGTCGTAAAGTTCAAATCAGCTCCTAACATCCCCCATGCTCCAATGATTTCCAAAATACCCTTGCCTCAGTATGCGTCGCGTGTCTCGGATCAAACAGTTTAGATTCGTCAGCACTATGAGGCACCGTTGTTCTTAACTAACTATTTGCGGGTTCTGGGTTTAAATGATTGCGATCTAATTTTTATCTACTCATCGCTTGGAACAGCATCCGCAAAGGCACCACGGTGTTCGCCTTTCCTCTGGGGACATATACGTATCTCAGACATTGGGTAGCCGCTGTTAATGCCCATAATCGTCAGTATCGCATTTTGAATTTCGCATTTATTCTGTGTTTCTTGCTGAGCGGAGTGGATGGTCCGATGCGAGCACACCATAGTCAACTTTCTGAGTCCGGTATCATCTGTTTCATGTATTGTGGTCTGAAACTAATTGCTCCGAACAGTTCACTGGGAGCATCTCCGGGCATATATGTCCCGCTATACTTAGCAATATCTCTAAGCTAATTCACCCAAATGGTGAATTGTCTGTTATATTATGGCTTTCATTTTCTCTCACAACACCTACCTCTTATTGTCACTAAGGTAGCCATTCGTGCCGTCGGTAGCAATGGCTCTTTCTGATTGTACGTCGGCCCTGGGTCCTCGACTGCAAGTTCCTCATCATAAACATAGTGAGTCGCTTAATAAGACACAGGAGCTGAATTGTGCTACTCACCCTATCGAGTCTGCACCGACATCTCACCGTGGCTGATACCGGATCCCATTCAACCCCATGCATACGTCTCCCACCATATCCGTTGATACTCCAACCAATCAGTAATCTGACAACTTCTGCTTTGAATCTACACATGAACTTGACCTCCACCGCAGTCAGTGGCACAGCTTTCTACATATTCACCACTATTTGCCTAAAATAGTTCTCCTTATTTCTATTATAAAAGTTCGTCCCTCAATTCTGAAGGTGTGCCCTCTAGTTCTGGATACACCTACCAATGAGAACGACCTCTCCACGTCCACATGATCTAGCTTTAATGAGATTTCCTGCATTCTTTTTTAATTCCAGTGAGTTGGCAAACGCTCCTCATATGGTAAACCTTTCATTCACGGAATCATCCCCGTGAACCTCCTCTGGATTTTCTCCAATGACAACACATCCTTTCTGAGATAAGGGTTTCAAAACTGTTGGCAATACTCCAACTGCGGACTGACGAGAGTATATAAAGCCTCAGCTTTATATTCTATTCCCTTTGAAACAAATTCTCAAAATGCATTTGCCTTGAGTACCACTTACAAGCTGGGAATTAACCTTCTGAGAGTCATGCACGAGGATATCTAAGTCCTTGATGCTGAAATTCCTTCCCGTTTAAGAAACAGTCTGCAACCTTGTCGTTTTTACCAAAATACAGTCAGAAAATTCCAACCTCGTATTCCCTCTGACGCGTTTTTACCCATTCTTCCAATTTGTCTGTCCTGCTGCAATCCAATTGCTTCCTCAGAACTACCTATTCCTCCACTTATTTCCCTAACAACCGCAAACTTTATCAATTCATACCTCTAAAGCATTGACAAACAATGAGAAAACTAGATTTCCCAATATTGACCGTTGAGGAACCTCACTAGTCACTGGCAGCTAACAAGAAAAGGCCCCCATTTATTTCAACTCGCTGTCTCCCGCCTGTCTGTTATTGTTCTAATCATGCCAGTACTTTTCCAACCCGCACGATAGGATTTCATCTTGTTGAGCAGTCTCATATGCGACACTTTATCAAATGGCTTCTGAATATCCAAGTAAACACATCTCGTCCTTTACTTTTGCACACCATGCTTGCTAATTCCTCAAATAAATCTCATAGATTTATCAGGTGAGATTGTCCTTAACAGAAACCTTGCTGACTTCGACTTATTTTTCCATTAGTCTCCAAGTTCCCCGAAAGCTCATCCTTAGTAATAGACGAGAATACTGCTTTATAATTGGCTATATAGCCATCCGTTTGTCCCGTGAGACCACGGATTTGCGCTTTGGAAGGTTTCCAGGGCGCAGGCCTGGGCAGGGTTGTATGGGAAACCGGCAGTTGTCCAAGCTGCAAGCCTTCCCCTCTCCACGCCACCGATGTTGTTCAAGGGAAGAGCACTAGGACCCAAGCAGCTTGGCACCGCTGTCGTCGCAGACCAGTGTGTTGTTAAGTGCCTTGCTCAAGGACACAACGCGCTGCCTCAGCTGAGGCTCGAACCAGGGACCTTCAGATTACTAGTCCGATGCCTTATCCCCTAGGCCACGCGCCAACACATAACTGGCTAAATGCTCTATAATGTCCTCCTGGACCATGCCAGAATCAAGTCAATCTTGAAAGAGTATGACCAATGTATCCGTTATCTGCTCAGCAGACTGTCTTATGAATCAGGGGTGTAGCCCAACTGGTCCAGATGACTCATTCACCTTAAGATCTTTCAGTTTGCCTCGCACTTTTTCCTTTGTAATAGGGATGACACACACCCTTGCTCCCTAACTCTCAGCGGGCATACAGCTGGTGTCTTCCACAGTAAATACTGAACCACAGTACGTATTAAGTTCATCTGCCATTTCTTTGCTTTCCATTAGTACCTCACCAGCATCATTTTCCAGTGTTCCAATATCATCTTTCACTTCATTTGTACCCAGCTCTATATTATCGGCTGGTTTGCCCTCATAATTCATAACATCCTTTCTTACTGCATTTTAAGTTGGCAATTATTGAATTTTAAAAATTTCGCCATCATCCAACTTCGCACTGACTTTTCTTCTGTTACATGCCCTTTCCTTGGCTTTTTACCGTCCTTAACTTCCGTTGACAGCCATGGTTATCAACCCTTGCCACATGGAACTTCTAAATTTTGCCGATCCATATTTTCATATTCATTCTCCTTCCCTGTTTCAGATCCAAAGATACGTTATTCCTCCCTGAGTAGCAAGTTGGTCCTGCAGCTTTCGTATCTGTATGATCACTAGTCTTAAACTTTGTTTTTGTTTCTATTAGGTTTAAAGCTGCTATTAAATCACTGCACTGTTTCTTTAATTTCTTCCGCCTGTCACAGATAAATTTAACCTTTTACTCCATCGATTAACCATTTTCTCACACTTCGGATGAAATTGGTTCATATGCACTAAATTCCTGCTTCTCTGTCCCTGCAGATCGGTAACTTTTCGCTTAAGGGTTTTTACCTGCTGCTCTAATCTATCCACCTCTATCATATTTTTCATCGAAGTTCCGGCATTTCCTTTTATTATCTGTCTCGCTCGGCTTCAGCTTTTTTGTCGATAACCTTTTAAATGACCAATAAGTCAGGCCACTGCTATTGGCTTCAGTGACTGTTTAAATTTCTTCTCTGACAGTTTCCTTTTAGGTAATTAAAAAATAAAGAGCTCCACTGCCTTCGCCGCTGTTCTGTCCAGCACACTCCCCGTATCGTGCCAATTTCCCCAATACGTATTCCCGACGAATCCCCTCCAATCAAAACAAGGCTGCAGACTTACCTCAATTCTTCATCCTGGGTCTATACTAAAAAACTACCCAAACCAGATCGCTGCTTCTCACCCACGCGATCCGACCCGAAATTTCCACTGATAGAGAGATTTAAATTCCAGACCAGAACAGGGACGCCAATTCTATCACAGCAATCACCCCTTATTATAATGATCGGACAGACACAGAGAGATCTGAATTTATAGAGAAGTATTTTTATTCTCTAAATTAACATGCACGTGAATTTATACACTGAATACCTGTTCTTCCACGAGCAGACAAAGAACAGAAAATATCATACGAGTTTTAAACGGGTTTCTGCTTCTGGCCACATGCAGCTTGTAGTCCCACTTCCAATCTGCACGGGTCCGTAGGGTGTTTAACATCGGCGATAGTTGTTCCTCTATCGCCAACCAGAGTTATTGCCGCTAGCACACTTATATCCCTTTCTAAACAATTCAAACATTGCATTCCAGTGTCATTGACCGTAGCTCACGTGTCTGACCTTTAAGTTGCTTTTATCAGCTCTGTCCCAGACCAGCATCCATCAATTGCCATCTTCCCTGTAAATGACAGTCGGTAATTTACCGTTTCTTGTTCTCAATCAGCAAATACCTTGCATCACGCAGAACACATACAGACTCCAACAGTCAAAACCCGCATGTTATATGCAACCAATGAGAACCTCACAAATAACTTCTTGTTTGGAAATAATCTCTACTCCAACAGATTACCTGCAGCATCATTATGACCTCTATAAAACATTAATCAAGCCGAACTGTTAGCTGACAAAATGGAGAACAATTCCTTCATAAATTGGCTGCCCCCATCTCCTCCCTGATCGGAAGAACAAAGCGAATTGGTCTGTCTGCTTCCACTGCCATTGACTTTTTCCAATTCACTGCATTGCTGACTGTATATCTTTCTGGTCAACCATGCTTTAGATACAAGGGTTTTACAGTTTTCCACTGGCCAACTGTACAATTGCATCGGAATTCTGCTCGTCTCCTGTACAATTGCATATGCATTCCGTTGCTGTCAGCGGCATTAATTGCGGAAGCCAATTACAGTGCACTAAAGTTGTTGCGATGAATATCCCCGGTTCTTCAGATGATCGGCATCGGACGACCGAAATAACAAAAGGGGAAAGTGGTTTGCGGAAGCTTGAGGGAGAGTGCACCAGCGACCTAGTGAATTTCCCGAAAGTGGAAACCAGATGGTTTGAAACGTTTTGCAGCTGAAGATCTGTGCCAATCCTTTGGAAAGAGCCGTGGTGATTTGTGATTGCATACCAGATAAGAGATTTGAAGTCAAGGCATGATGAAGGTGATGCAATTGAGGATACCCTCGCCTTTACGGAGACTGGAGTTAAGCTTGTGCGGATATGATTTATGGAGATATAATGAAGGTATCAGATTTCCCACACAGAGGCACAACGGAAGTATAGGGTATTACTACTTTACGTCGCTGTGCTATCGCTGATATCAATGCAATTGTTTTCAACACAAGGTGTCTTAAATGCAGTAGAGCAACTTTCGCGACTAGCATCATCTTTGTACAGTTCGCCGCTTTTAGACGTTGCATGTCTTCAGACATTAAAAATTGAGATAGATCTGTATCTTATAAAATCTGCAAAGGAAAGAAGAAAGAAATACGGCGAGTAATGTCTGATAATAAAACACTTGATATGAAATTGCACACAACGTGAATGGTGCAAGGTGAGATGGGCTAACGTGGTAGTATGATAAATCGGGGATATTCGGAGTAACCAGTGCAGTACTAAGCTAGAAGATTTAGGTATTTAATCTGTCCATATGTTACACCTAGATCCATGAATGAGACTTCCTGTATTAGTCACACATGGCTCCCATATCAGTGTGGATGTGGTGATGTCCTTCGACATACATACATGATTTAATCGTTCACGAGCTTATTTCCCATCCATATTGACTGGTATTTTGGCGCCAAATCAAAATAAAAGCAAAGATGTCTGAGCATTCTTCTTTCAGGGAAAAAGATAGTCGAAAACTAAATACACTTTCTTTACTTGGGTATCGTAAAACATTGTGACAAACGTTACAAATGATAGTAATTTGAGGGAAATGGCGTCCATTTTCAAACGTGAAGTGTTCCATATGAAACGTGCAACCCTTGTGTCGTAGACAAGGAATATAAAACATTGTTCTTCGAAAGGGTGAATAAGCATATTTATAATTTGGTTCCAAGGAAAGATTTTCCTTGTCTGATTCATTGAAATGATTCACCTGAAGTGTTTGTTCAGTGGACTGTCACTGATGTAACTAACGATGAGGAATGATTAATTGTCAGAGTGCACTTTCCTCTCATGTATAAGAGCTTGTAAAGCAATCAGCAGTGAATATCGACAGTTTGGCCATTTTGAACTGATTGCTGCTTCATACAAAAAATGGGATATGCAGCAATTTACTACATAGCGAGTATTTACTATCCAGTACTGGCAGCGATTGGGATCCCTGGTAAGGAACTAGAGTTGGCCGTTGTGTCCGTTGTTCTTACTGTACCTGTTGTATGGCATATTAGTGAAATAGAAACTTTGTTAAAAATGGTGCCTAGTCTGATGATTATTTTAGCCAGTTCGGGATTAAACATTGGTTGTATCGCAACGGGTAAAAATCTTCCTCTTTACCCTTTCTCCTTTGACTTGTTTTAATTTTAATAGTCAGATTGAAGATTATTTGTCACCTATGTATCGAAACATACTTTTAAATCTGTGGTTCGTGCGCTTATATATGTTATGTCATATGAAAGAATCTCACTGTCCGTTTTATCCCCGCCACAAATACAACATTCAGCGTTCTCAGATACAACGATGGAGCAGTCTAAGTTGAGTGGGTGGATACGCCACCCGCTGGCATCCCATCCTTCTGGACAATTGCTGCTCAACTGTCATTCTGTTCCGCCATTATCATTCAGTCGAAGGGCAGTAACGAGGCCCGTATGAACTATATTTCTACTATCCAAATTGAAGCCAGCCTCTCCTGGGATAGGATCAGAAAAGGAGTTTCATTCAATACGCTATAATGTTTTTCTCTGCATTTATATCAGCTAAAAGTGATCAGGTTTTATGCGCCTGAAAATAACTCGTTTGCTTTCTTGTAGTTAATTTAATGGCGATTTTGATCCTGTCTCGAGGAAAATGTGGCCTTTCCAAATGCATCTCCCGTTATCTGGTAGGAATGGCAGCAGCTGATTTAATGGGCGTTGTTATTGCTGTTATAGTCGACCAGATCAATAATATCTACGTTTATGCCACTTATTTGCTCATTACACCGATCTGTGCCTTCACACTAGTCCTGAGGCTCGCAACTATGGACTGTTCTGTTTGGCTCACGGTGGCTTTCACGTTCGATCGCTGTATTGCAATCTGTAGTCAAAAGCTGCGGGAACGGTACTGCACCGAGAGGACAGCGACCGTGATGATAGTGATTGTGGGTTTAGGGAGTTGTGCGAGGCGCGTTCCATTTTACTTTGTGGTAGATCCTTACCTTGTCATTGACAACGTACCCTGGAGATGCATTGCCAACGCTGAATACTATGATTCACCAGTGTGGAAATCATACCGGTTATTTAACGGTATCACTACACCTTTATTGCCAATCGGCTTGATTCTATTATTTAATGCTTTTATAATCAGTCATATTATATCTGCAAACAGAGTCCGCCGGGGTCTCAGGAACAACAGAGAGAATAAGAAGGATTCAGAGGTGGAAAACCGGCGAAGGTCGGTGATTTTGTTGTTCGCTCTATCAGCCAATTTCATATTGTTGTGGATCCCCTTTATTGTATACACTATTAACTGGAATATTCAGAATTACTTTTACACAAACAAGTATTTGAGTACCCCGACTTATATCCTGCAACAGTCTGGGTTAATGTTGCAATTTCTCAGTACCTGCACCAACACGTGTATCTACACTCTGTCACAGAGCAAATTCAGGGAGCAGCTGAAGAGTGGAGTCAAACATCTGCTTACATTATTTGATCAGTTCTGTAGATAAAGTGCAAATCAAATTGTGAGTTTTGACATTGCTTATGTGTACCATAGAACACTCAGCACAGAAACAGACCTTTTAGCCCTTCTTAGCTGTGCCGAACTGTTTTTCTCCCTACTCCCACTGACCTGTTCCTGGCCCATATCCCTCCATACACCTCTCATCCATGCACCTGTCCAAGTTTTTCTTCAATGTCAAAAGTGAGCCCGCATTCACCACTTCATCTGGCAGCTCATTCCACACGCCCACCACTCTCTGTGTGGAGAAGCCGCCTCCCAATATTCCCTTTATGCTTCTCCCCCTTCACCCGTAACCCATGTCCTCTGTTTTTTTTTTCTCTCCCCTAGCCTCAGTAGAAAAAAGCCTGCTTGCATCTTGCCTGCTTGCCTGCTTGCGTCTCGTGAATGTGTCTATATTCGTGGGGCGAAATGAGGCAATGTCAATAGTTTGTTTTCTTTTCGGTGAAGTTAGCATAATTAATGTAAATAGGCCGGGCACTTACCAGAAAATTAAGAAGGCACAATATGATCGGCACATTAGCAGAAATATTATTGAAAACTTTCGATTGTTTCCAGAATCTGCGCCATCAAATTATGTGAAGCAAGGGTGACTTTTCTTAAATTGTTAAAATTCTATTCCCATTCACCAGATTCTCGATCGTTGCAGATATACCTTAACTTCTGGATAAATATTCCTGGAGCAGGAATACCTGCTGTCAGTTAAAGTGACCTGGTAAACCTGCAATTTCAATTGTGCCAGTGCAATGCATGTGACTAATGCCTTTTAGTTCAGAGAGCGTGTGGTACCTTCCAAACGACTGATAAAGGAAGCCCTAATCTGAACTATGATTCGACATGTTTCGCGGTTTTACTGAGAGGGGATGGAATCAGAAATGTAGCTCTTATGAAAACAATGTTTCCCACCTTTTCGTTCAAATTGAGTGAGGTGTTTTCCAAAGTGAAAATTTAAAACTGCTGACAAACGGAACCCAGACTGACCCACGAATAGAGATGCTTAGCAGTGTTACTGTGAGGGGATCGTATAAAAAATGTAGCTATGTCGTGAAGGCCAATGCCTCCCAAACTTCGTTGAGTATGGATGTCAAAGTATAGAGACAAAAGGCAGGAGAGGGGGGTTGAAAGGGACATTAAATCAGACATGATGGATTGATGGATAAGAAAATGGAGCGACTGGTCAATTTATGCTCTTCTGTCTTATCCGCCTTACTACAAATAGTAGGTCAAGACAGAGGGAAGATGAGGTGGTGCGGAGAGGGCAACTGGGGAACTGAATGAAGAGCGGATAGCACCTTGTGCTGAAGGGGACCGAATCCATATCAGAATGGAAGAGGTTGCGGGATAGATTTCACAGGGTAAAACAACACATAGAAAGGGTTTTGGATAGACTGACTTCACTCGCTATAAACACGTCAGCTGGACGTGTTTGCATATGTCCTCCTTGTCTATGGAAGTCCAGAATAGCGTTAGAGCGGGAACCTGTAATCATACATCAGCATGGAATTTCACGCCCAATCCATTTATGGGAAGTATCTCTGCATTCACTTTTACATTCTTGGCCAAGTTGGAAATAATTTTTTGTATTAATTTTGCTCGTAATTAAACCCCACACTCTGCGGTGTTTCTTTTTTTTTTAACCTTGCGGCTAATAATGTTATGAATTGGAAAAACTCACAAATTATAATGGTCTCAGGATCCGACGAACACTTCATAACGACGGGTGCTAAACTCTATAACGCTACAACGAGAGAGATTTTAAAAAGTCAGTGTCAAGAAGCAGTCACGCTGCGTCTTGCTGGAGCGTGATTATCTCCGTTGCATTTTCAGTTTCGTTCCCTTTAAGGCCCGTGATAGCTAATAATTATATACTAGTTGAGAATTATAAAGTCGAAACTTTGCTGTAATGGACGCTAGTAAACGCTGCGGCGTGTAAGCACACAGGCGATATTTGGGCTACTCACCCATTTATGGAGATTAGAACAGTGTGGCTCACAGCGATTGTGTGTATTCTACCGCCAGGACTTAAGAACTTTTTAAAAGCTATTATTAATGCTTTTTGAGATAGTGATTTAGATGCATATCATATTTTTTACTGAGTTAAGTATTGTATGTAATTAGTTTTTGCTACAACAAGTGTATGGGACATTGGAAAAAAGTTGAATTTCCCCATGGGGATGAATAAAGTATCTATCTATCTATCTATCTATCTATCTATCTATCTATCTATCTCTCTATCTATCTATCTATCTATCTATCTATCTATCTATCTATCTATCTATCTATCTATCTATCTATCTATCTATCTATCTATCTATCTATTACTAACTCAGGAAGGAAAACAACGTTACTGAGGCCATGAGCAACAGATGAATCAAACCAGGGGTAGTGATGCGAGATCTCACAGAGTATAAAATAGGCATCTTGTGTGATGGTCCTAGGATCTGGGTCAAAATAATATTGGATCGAAATCTGATCAGCAGGGCGCGGATGCATTTGGAGACAACGGAATGGACTTTGTATCAGGGAATCAAAGATCACACCTCACGTCTACATGATCTTTATTTGATGGTTTTATTTCATCCGTCACTGAATATTCAACAGATAATTAAGAAATCATCGTCTGAGTTCTCTTTTGACATAATCATCAGCATGGTCTCACTGACATTGTGAAAGGATAGCGCGGGGCGAGGTAGAAAAGAGAGCCTCGGAGAGAATATTTGAAAATCACCGCGAAAGTTGTGATGATCTAGAAAAAGAAGATGTGTTATGTCATTGCTTGTGCATAACTTCAACTAAGCCTATGAGCTTCATCAAGCTGCAGAAATGTCAGTTAAGGACTCAGCAGTCATCTCTTCGGGTATCAGTTGAAATGAAGACGGATAGATTACCGGCACCCCGGCCATTTAAGAACCCATTAATATTCAATGGCAGCGCACTCTAAACTGCAGACTCATGCTCCTAGAGGGGCAGGATAAGTGAACTTTTTAGTTCTCTAATAAGGCTGACAGCGTGTAAGCAAAATAAAAAGCGCCCATGTTGTCATTTCGCCTTATAAATTGAAATCTACTAGAAATGTTAAATGTAACTATTTTTACAAATATTATGAAATACTCTGGTGTCTTTGCTGCGTAAGTCAATAGAACACAACCTCCAGCCCTGCCAAACTCGTGAGACTGAGGCGCGCGTGATCCCACTCAAAATCTCGGCTTGTGTAGATGTCGTGTCATTTGCTCTTCTGTTACAACTTAATACCAGGAAATCACAGACACGTTAGAGCTCATCTTGACCTTCTCTGTCACTCATGCGCTGTGTCCTCGGTCAATGTGTAAGCACAGAACACCTACCGAAAGTAGCTCGCAATCCATCTTGCAGAAAGCGGTCTCCCACCGGACCGTGTGCTAGGGCCGGTTCTCCGCAGTGACATCTGTCTTCGCCCCCTTTCAAAAAAGAGCTCCAAGCCCAAACTTATTGTCCCTCAGCAAGAAAACTTCCCGCTAACAGGATGGCGCACATTCCACATCATCCCTTGTCTTCAACCATAACCGAACCCAGTCAGGCTGAAAGCAAAGGAAGGATAAAGATATTTGTTATGTCTCTGCGATGGTCCCTTCAATTTCTACACTAGCCTACCACAAGGACAAAGGTGATACGTTGTCTGGCCCTGGGCCATTTACACCCCAATTTTCTTCCAGACGGCACGGTCCACATTGTATGCAATCAGACTACTGTCCGTGACGTCACTGATGTTTTGCCTTATTATATAGACACTGAGTTCGTGTCCTGAGCAAACACAAATTTAAAAGAAAAAAAATAAGTACTCTTAAATCTCCTTTACCTCGATTTACAGATGACCAGGCTGACCATCCAGAAGACCAATTTTGTACCTTGCTATTCTTATGCTCTAATTATACCTGTAGAAGTCCTTGTGAATTCCCTTTAGCTTATCTGCAAGAACAACCTTATACTTTCATTTCGCCCTCCTGTTTTTCCTCTGAAGTGTTTTCTTGCATTCTTTGCAGGATCGAAGCGTCATGCATCCCTCGTCCCTGGTTTGTCAAGGTGCACACTTGCGTCCAAGTCTATTGCAGAGGGAGAAATCCCCAAAACTGTCAAAATGTGTAGGCACATCATTGTCACTCCACCGCTGGCTATTAATGTGACTTTTTGCAGAAAAAGCAAGTCATTGGTCTCCATGGCCAGAGACACCGTATCTGCATCTGTAACCGGAAATTGAGTTAATCATTGGACGATACAGTCGCCAGACGTTTGGACATTTTTGACCACGTATCTACCTTTTCCTTGCCTCCACGCCCTAGTCTCTTTTTGTTGTCCTGTAGCCTCCCATCACTGAACAGGCTGAGGCTCTTGGGAAGCGGAAGCGTCTGAATGTCGACAACTCACCTGGGACAGAAGGACTTCATAGCAGAGATACGAAAGTGGAGCTGAAGAGCTGGTGGAAGCATTAGTTGCGTCCTTTCAATAATCAGTAGATACGAAAATGGTTCTGCAAAGACAAAAATTGCAACTATCTCTCCACTTTTGACGATAAGAGGGTGGCCACAGACAAATCGCCTGATTTCAGTGTTTAACATGATATTGGATTCCATTATTAAACATTATTTTACAAATAATGCATTTTCTAATTAACTGATTTTCTAAATAGGGAGAAAATTTCGACATTAGAAGTGCATATGGAGTTAGGTGTCCTTGTGCAGGATTCTCAAATGTTGATTGTAGCTTGAGTTGGGAGAAAGGAGTCAAATACAATGTTAGTTTTCAGTTTCAGAGGACAGGGCTACAGTGTATTCTCATTTTAGATAGGCAGAGGCCAGTCGCGGTCACGTGATGGTTGCATTCATTCAACAGGTAACAAGGAGGCATGCTGCAGAGATCGGCAGTAAAATTTAGCATGTTTCACAAAACAGGCAGGTGAAAAACGTTTGTACACATTGGTCGCTGTACAGAGTGAGGGTGTTCGGTTCATTCTGTAGTTGTCAGTCTCTGGTACAGTGTGATTCATTCTGTATCTGTCAAACTTTGGTACAGTGTGACAGTGTGGGGTTCATTCTGTAACGGTCAATAGCTGGTACAGTACAGAGGTTTAGTGCACAGATTACATCCAAGTAAAATTCATTCAGTTTCAAAACCTCAGTTGAATAACTTGATGAAATCTTCTTTGAACTGTTACGTACCCGTGACACGTGACAGTGGTACACTTGCCTAACTCATCTGTTAATTGTTGCCTGAATACGTAACAAAAATATGGGGGCTGCGTCCGGATTGGATCGTTTGAGTTTAAATGCTTGTTGAATTTTGAGTCGGTGTTTTGGAAACGGGGATTACTCGATACTTTTGTTTGATTGGCTTGTGAGTGGTATTCGGCAACGATGAATATTGATGAGTTTCTGGATTCGCCAGGCGCCGAGTTGTTAGCGAAGGCGAAAAAGACTGAGGTGTCTGTGATAGCTAGTAGATTGCAACTTAAAGGTATTTTGACGACTACATCAAAAGCTGTTATACAGAGAAAAATCGCGGCTCACTATGTGGATTCGGGTGTTTTTGATGATTCGGTTTTAGAGTCGTTTCCAATAAGTAATCTGGAGATGCAGTTGCAAATCGAACAAATAATGTTAGAACGTTGTAAATTAGAGGCTGCACAAAAACAGAGAAAATTTGAATATGCAATGGAGGAATTAAGGTCTGGGAAACAGTCTTCTGGTTCTAAAAAACCGTTTGTTGCTAGTCAAGAATTTAAATTGGTCCCTCCATTTAGTGAAACAGAAGTGGAAAGATATTTTCAACATTTTGAAACTATTGCTCGGATGTCAGAGTGGCCGAGAGATAAATGGTCAGTGTTGTTACAGAGTGTAATTAAAGGTAAAGCACAACACGTTTACACAGCTTTAACTGCTGCGCAAGTACTTGATTATGATATTGTGAAAATGCATAATCTCCCAGAAGCTTATAGGGAAAGATTCAGAAGTTTGAAAAAGTCTGTGGAAAAGACTTATGTGGAATTTGCCTATGATAAAGCTATG
Source organism: Hemitrygon akajei (assembly GCF_048418815.1). Taxonomy (NCBI): domain Eukaryota; kingdom Metazoa; phylum Chordata; class Chondrichthyes; order Myliobatiformes; family Dasyatidae; genus Hemitrygon; species Hemitrygon akajei. Next base: position 19,700,781 of record NC_133151.1, read on the forward strand.
TGTTTTGAGAGATGGGTTTCTTCTAAAAATGTAAATGAGGACTATGATACATTGAAGGAGCTGATTTTAATGGAGGAATTTAAAAGAAGCATTCCTGTTGAAGTAAGGACCTACTTAAATGAGATGGATACTGATAAATTGCAGGACTGTGCTAGATTAACTGATGAGTATGTTTTAATCCATAAGAATAAATTCCTCAGGGCAGAATTTTTAAGAGGAAAAATAATATGGAGACTCAAGGTAAATCAGAAATTAAATCAGAGGTTAATGAGAGAGGTAAGGAGGAAGGAAAACCTGTGAAGGAAAGATAGTTTGGTCTTATTTGTAACCATTGTAAGAAGCTTGGCCATGTAATAGCTAACTGTTTCAAACTGAAAAAGAAAGAGAAGGAAGCAGTTCCAGATGCTTGTGTGCAACATACTGAAGCACCTGCAAAATTACAGGGTTTGGTAAACACAAATGAGGCTTTGTTAGAGTCTGATCAAGTTAGAAAGGGATATGATCATTTTATAACAGAAGGGTTTGTATCCTTGAAAGAAGGATCTACTCTGGTGCCAATAAAAATCCTTAGGCATACTGGAGCTTCTCAATCACTGATGTTAGACAGTGTGTTGAAGTTTAATGAAGAGAGTGACACTGGTGAGGTAAATTACATAAGAGGTGTTGGGAATGATTTTATGCCTGTACATTTACATAAAGTAAATTTAAAGTCAGTGTTTGTTACAGGATTTGATAAAGTAGGATTACAGCATAGCTTACCTGTGAAGGGTATTTCTTTATTGCTAGGTAATGACTTGGCAGGTGGACAAGTTTTCCAGAAGTGCATTTGACAATGGAGTCAGAGGAGCCAGAGATGAATTCTAACACAGATTCTTCCTGTGTTGTGACTAGAGCTATGGCTAAAAAGATTGATGTGCAGAATGAGGTTGTTACTCATGACTGTTCAACTCCGGATTCGAGTTTTGAGGATGTGTCAGAGACTTTCTTACCTTCGTTGTTTGAATAAGATTCTGGGAGTAAGTCTGACTATGAAGATTTATCTCTGTCTCGGAAGGAGATGATAGCAGAGCAGAATAGAGACCCTGAGATTATAAAATTAAGGGAACAAGCTTTACTAGGTAGTGAGATTGAGAAGGTGTCAGTAGGATATTACTTGGAAAAAGGAGTGTTGATGAGGAAGTGGAGATCGCCTACAATTCCTGCAAGTGAGGAATGGAATGTTGTTTATCAAGTGGTTGTTCCTAAAGTTTATCGGAATGAGATTTTGACTTTAGCTCATAGTGTGCATTTCGGTGGACATCAAGGGGTAAGGAAACTGTGGACAAGATCTTAAAACATTTTTACTGGCCTGGTCTAAGAAAAGATGTGGCGATATTTTGTAAAACGTGCCATACTTGTCAAATTGTGGGTAAACCAAATCAGGTTACACCAGTAGCTCCATTACAACCTATTCCAGCATTTGGTGAACCGTTTTCTAAAGTTATTGTAGATTGTGTTGGTCCATTACCAAAGACAAAAACTGGTTATCAGTATTTGTTGACTATCATGTGTTCTTCGTCTAGGTTTCCAGAGGCAGTAGCACTTAGGAATATAAAAGCTAAAACTGTGACAAAGACTCTTATAAAATTCTTTACTTATTTTGTATTACCTAAGGAAATACAAACTGATCAAGGCAGTAATTTTATTTCTGGATTGTTTCAACAGATAGTTTATAAATTGGGAGCTAAGCAAATCACTTCGTCTGCATACCATCCAGAGTCGCAAGGTGCCTTGGAGAGGTTTCATTCTACCCTCAAGAATATGATTAGGGCATATTGTGTGGAAAATGAAAGTGACTGGGATGAGGATATAAACTTACTTTTGTTTGCAGTAAGGGAATCGGTAAAAGATTCTTTAGGTTTTAGTCCATTTGAACTTGTGTTTGGGCATAGATTTAGAGGACATTTGGCTTTATTGAAAGAATAGTGGATTAGTAAGGAAGTACACACTAATTTGTTGGACTATGTTTTGAAATTTAAGGACAGGTTACATAAAGCTTGTAGCTTAGCCAAGAAAAATTTAAAGTTGGCTCAGGAGAAAATGAAAACTTGGTATGATAAAGAAGCTAAGATGAGGATGTTCAAGCCTGGAGATAAGGTGTTGGTTCTTTTCCCAGCGCAGACATATCCTTTACAAGCTAGATTTCATGGTCCTTATGAAATTGTGTCGAAAATCAATGATGTGGATTACGTAATTAGAACTCCAGATCATAGAAGGTCAACACAACTTTGCTATATAAATATGATAAAACCATATTTTGGGAAACAATCTGATACTGTGACTGTTGTGGTTAGTGAGAATGAGTTTGATTTAACTAGGAACATGATAGATGATTCATCTGACTTTCATTCTAAATCCAACATTGTTTCTCTTAGTTTACCAAATTCAACCATTCTGGAAAACATTGATGAGAAATTAGCATATTTACAGCTAGAGCAGAAACAACAGATGAAGGAATTAATTTTTAAATATAAGGATTTGTTTCCAGATGTTCCAGGAAGGACTACTATAGCTTAACAAGATGTAGATGTTGGAGATGCCAAACCTATTAAACAACATCCATATAGGATGAACATGGAAAAATGTGAACTTGCTGAGAAAGAAATTGAATATATGTTAGAGAATGATATTATTAGACATTCTAACTGGAATTGGAGTTCGCCATGTGTTATGGTGCCAAAACCAGATGGTAGCTTTAGGTTTTGTACGGACTATAGGAAGGTGAATGCTGTAACGAAAACAGATGCATATCCAATTCCTAGAGAAGATGATTGTGTAGATAAAGTTGGAATAGCAAAGTTCCTTACAAAGATTGATTTATTGAAAGGGTATTGGTGTGTTCCATTAACGGACAGAGGTAGAGAGATTTCTGCATTTGTAACTCCATCTGGGTTATATGAGTATAATGTTCTTCCATTTGGGATGAAGAATGCCCCAGGTACTTTCCAGAGGATGATTAACTCTTTGATTCAGGGATTGAAAGATACTGATGCTTATATTGATAATTTAGTGACAGGAAATGATACTTGGGAAGCACACATTATTGCGGTGGATAAATTGTTTGAAAGTCTTTCAAAAGCTAACTTAACTATTAATTTAGCAAGGAGTGAATTTGGACATGCTACTGTGACTTACCTTGGTTATGTTGTAAGTCAAGGTAAGGTAGCTCCTGTTCAGGCAATTGTTCGTGCAATTTTAGAGATTCCCACTCCGACGGGGAAAAAAAACTCTCAGAAGATTTTTGGGAATGGTAGGATAATATCGAAATTTTGTAAGAATTTTGCTAATGTTGCCCTTCCATTAACTAACCTTCTGCAGAAGAATGTGAAGTTTGTGTGGACAGTGCCTTGTCAGGAAGCATTTGAAAAATTGAAAACAATGATATGTCAACAACCTGTGCTTAAGGCACCTGACTTTGAAAAACCTTATTCATTAGCTGTAGATGCTAGTGATGAGGCTGCGGAAGCAGTATTGATGCAAAGGAATGAGGGTGATGAGGTTGATCATCCAGTAGTTTACTTTTCTAAGAAATTTAATAAGCATCAAAGAAACTATTCCACAATAGAGAAAGAATTGTTATCTCTTGTTTTAGCTTCAGAATATTTTGATGTATATGTTGGTACAACTCAAAAACCACTTATTGTTTACACTGATCATAATCCGTTAGTTTTTCTGAGTAAGAAGAAAAACAAAAACAGAAGATTATTAAATTGGAGTTTGATGTTACAAGAGTACAAAATTGTGATAACTCATATTAAAGGTAAAGATAATGTGGTTGCTGATTGTCTATCTCGATGTTGAATGTACAATGTAATTTTTTATGGAGTGTCTTTTTGTTTCCAATTGTAACACTCCTACTGTATTGTGAGTTGTAAGATGTTATATGATGGTATTGTATATTGTGTATGTTAACGATTTATCCATTTGTTTTTCTTGTAAGTAATTATTAAAATTTTTGTTCTTGTCAGACCAAAAATGTTTTTTTTTGGAGGGAGGTGTTACGTACCCGTGACACGTGACAGTGGTACCCTTGCCTAACTCATCTGTTCATTGTTGTCTGAATACGTAACAGAACAATGATCCAGATTAATATCTCAGAATCTATGCTATTAGTCCATAACGCATCCAACATTGCAGCAATATTACGGCATTGGGCCCATTCAGTCTGCTCCTCCAGGTGATTATGGTTGATATATTATCCCTCCCACCCCCATTATCCTACGGTCTTCCCATAACGTGTAACGCTGTTACTATTGAAGAACTTACCTACGTCCCCTCTGAGTATACCCAATAACTTTATCTCAAGACCCGTTCGCTTTTAATATTCCAAATTACGTGGCTTCAACAGAAATAAATTCCACAGTTTATTTTCTTCTATCTCCGTAGATAAGACATTCCGTTCGGTGCAGTCCTCTGCCACAATCTTGTCACAGAGATTAAAGCTGTGCGCCTCCACCAAACGTTTTGCCTGTTGCTCAACAGTGTGAAGCAACATCCGATTCCTCTCCCCAAATTTCACAGCTGAAGGATTAAACTGACTTTATTACCGAAGTATATACATGTCGCCTCATGAGCGTACACTGTAAATGCAATGAAACATAAATGGGTCAATGAAAGACTGCACTTAACAAAGACAGCAAACGAACAACGTGCACAAAACTGTAAAGTACGTAAACACATGAAAGAACACACAAAATATTAATAATAAATAAACAATAAATGTTGAGAACATGAAATGATCAGTCTTGAAAGTGAGTCTATATTTTGTGGGTACAGTTCAGTGTTGGGGTAAATTCTTCCTCAAGGATCTGATGGTTGAGGGGTAATGGACCTGTTGATGTGATACCTGCTTCCTGATGGAGCTGTGTGAAGAGAGCATGATCTGCATTCCGTGTAGATGAGCTCGGCGGTGGGGAGGGCTTTGCCTGGGCTCTGTCCATTACATTTTGTGGGTTTTTCCGTCCAAAGGCATTGGTGTCCAATGCAAGCTCTTCTTGCCTCCTTTCGCATTTATTTCATTTCTTGTGCTGAGCTTGCCAACTCACTCCTATAACTCCACTCCAGTGATAGCTTAACTGCCTCAAAATGTTTCTCGAGATTCTTACTTTGGTGTTGAGTTGGAAAAGATGTCCTCAAGAGCGCCAACTCTCCGAAGGCAAAACACGCTACCAGGAGGTTATGATCATCGCGTATTAATTAATGTGCACATACAGCTAATATTTAAACAATTCCTCTGAGATATTACCGGGCTTCTTTTACTTTTTGAATACCCGCGCGCGCGCGCGTTTGTGTGTGTGTGTGTGTGTGTGTGTGTGTGTGTGTGTGTGTGTGTGTGTGTGTGTGTGTGTGTGTGTGTGTGTGTGTGTGTGTGTCTGCGTATCTGTGTGTGCATGTGAGAGTGTGGGTGTGTCTGTGTGTATCAGTTTGCGTGTTTGATTCTCCAGCAGATAGAATAACATTTCAACGTGTGGGAACTCACTCCCTGATCAGAGAAGCAACTCATATCAAGAGTCTGCTTCTGGAAGGGAAAGGGTACATTTCTTTAATCAACAAACGTCTTTAAAGTAGATTCTCTGTGGCTTGTTCTGGCCTGTGTTAATAGCTTTCAATCAATTATTCAATTCAAATTTTATTTTTACAATATAAAAACATTTCTCAGAATATTTACTTAATATAAGATTTGGAAAGATGTTATGAGGAAGCAGATTTATAGGTTTGGCAAGTGAGATAGAAGACACGGATCAAAGCGTACAAAATGCAGGAGGGACAGCAGGCCAGACAATGTCCATGGAATGGAAAACAATCGAGGTTTCGGTACTGGAGAAAAAAACAATGAAGCGTAGAATTAAAGTGGGGGAGGAAAGAGCGAAGCAAGTTAATTTGTGAAACCGGGAGGGGCTGGGGTGAAGCAAAGGGTTGGGAAGTAGTTTGGCGAAAAGTGATACAGGACCGGTAAAGAAGGAGTATAATAGGAGAGGACAGAAGGCCATGAAATAAACCAAACGGAGGAGGAGCACTAGAGGGAGGCGATGTGCAGGCAAGAAAATAGGGCGTGAGAGGGGACAGGAGATGAGGAATGGTGAAGGGAGGGGGAGCATTACTTGAAGTTCGAGAAATTGAGCAGGAACTGATTGAATGACGGAGCAGGCTGGAGAACCTGGATAGTCCCCATCCGACTTCTGTTTCCTACCTTTCAATGATCGCTATTTTTGATCGGTGACTCAGAAAGAAGATTTCGTGTATGTTTTACAACTCGGATATATTTCAATGAGAGATCGTACGCTTGCGTGTATGAAGTCCGGGATTCAACCCCCGGCATCTCCAGGTTGGTGACTGTGAATTGAAAAATCGGTGGGAAATCCCAGATGTTGAAATTCCGAGCAACATACACAAAGTCAGCAGGCCATGGCATAAGTAACTGCCAACCTGTCTTTACACCGTCCTACGTGGGAGAGTTAAAACCCGACCCTTACTGTATCTCTTACGACAGGGCTCCCCAAAGTTTTTTGAACATAGGACCGGTTTAATATTGACAACATTCTTGCAGACAGGCCGACGGGAGGAGGGGTGTTCAAGTAGGGTAGCCAACCTTCTCACTCCCAAACAAAGGACAAAAGCAGTAGTCAATTGCGGGACTCTTGTGTTCACCCCGAGAAAGACTACCATGGTGGAGGAATGGAATATCCGGCATGAGTTTCAGGGAGGGGCGAAGCGTCAGCTAAACTTCACATCTCTAATTAATAAACGTAACAATAAATAGTAAAACACAACAGCCACTTGTCTGTTAAAAACAAGTTATAAGTGTCCAGTGCAAATTAAAAATGTCCAAAGCAGAGTCAGGTAGAGCAGCGATTTAGCACTCTGACTGCCTGTGGGAGGAAGCTGTTTAGTAGCCTTGTGTTTTCAGTTTTGATGCTCCTGTAACGTTTACCTGACGGCAGAAGAACAAACAGTTCATGGAAAGGGTGTGAGGGGTATTTAATGATGTACCGTGTCTTCTGGAGGCTTTAATGATGTAATGGTGTTGGGATAGTGGAGTCATGTAATTTTCCCGCCAGTAAGGGGTCATGTTATGGCCTCTTTTAACAGGTATAAAAGGAGAACGCAATCCACGATTGTCCCTGGTAAAGAGCAGAAAGGATTGAAGCAGGGTTTCGCCAAGGAAACGTCAGTGTCTTTAAGCCGTTTAATTTCCTTCATAGTAAATCCTTCGGGCAAGGCATATTTTGGCTGGGATCAGCCGTAACATCGCCACGTCGATGAATTCGTTACTTCTAGAAAAAATCTCTCCTAACTGACTGTGTAAATTATTTGGACTTTTGCATTTACTATTTTTAAGAACCGTGTTCACATTTTTCGTTTTAAGAACCGTTTGAGCTGCCGTATAGCAGTCCTCTTCTGGTCAAGTTAGTCGTTTTTTTTACTTTTGTTTTTTTTTTCTCTCAGCAGTGTTTTATAAATGTTTTATTTGTTTATAATAACCTCTCTCGATTCTATGTTCATTGTTGCTGGATTGTAACAATTGGGGGCTCGTGGGATAAGTATAGTTTTGTGCTTAAATGGTTGTTTAATTATCGATCGGTGTTTTGGAAAAGCGGAATACCCGATTCTTTTGTTTGATTGGTTTATGAGTGGTATTCGGCAGCAATGAAAATTGACGACTTCCTAGCATCGCCAAATCCGGAGTTATTAGCAAACGCAAAAGAACAGTGATATATTTGAGATTTCTAGCAGGTTGGAATTTAAAGTTATTTCGGAAGTTACAACAAAGCCTGTAATTCAGAGGAAAATTGCGGGACACGGTCTAGATTTAGGTGTTTTTGATTAAATGATTTCGGATAAGTTCCCTGCGAGTAAAGCCGCGATTCAGTTACACCTGGAGCAGGTTGCTTTTGAAAAGATTAGAATAGAATGTTAATTAAAACAGAAGCAATTGGAAGCTAACTTGGAGCTAAGTCGCATAGAAACTGAAAATAAAAAGAAGCAATTGGAAGCTGAGTTTGAACTATGTCGGTTAGAAAGCTGAAAATAAACAGAGGGAATTTGAACTTGTGGAATTAAAGTCCGTGAATCAGTCCTCCGGTTCTTGAAAAATGTTTGTAGTTAGTCGGGAAATTAAATTGGTCCCTCTATTTAATGAAGCAGAAGTAGAGAAACATTTTCAACATTTTGAAATTGTGCTCTGATTTCAGAGTGGCCGAAAGAGAAACGGTCAGTGTTGTTACAGAGAGTTATTAGAGGCAAAGCACAACATGTTTATAGAGCTTTAACTGCTGAGCAAGCACTTGATTATGATACTGTGAAGCTGCACATATTAAAGACGTATGAGTTAGTTCCGGAGGCATATAGAGAAAGATTCAGAAATTTGAAGAAATCTGTGGAAAAAAAAAACTTCTGTGGAATTTGCCTATGATAACGCTGTGTGTTTGATTTTAATGGAGGAATTTAAAAGGAGCATCCCAAGTAAGGTCATACTTAAATGAAAGAAACACTGCGGCATTGCAGGACTCTGCTAAATTAGCTGATGAGTATGCTTTAATCCTCAAGAATAAATTTCCTCAGGGCAGAACATTTAAAAGGAAAAAATAACACAGAGAATCAAGATAAACCAGAAATTAAATCAGAAGTTAACGAGAAAGGTAAGGAGGAAGGAAACCCTGTGAAGGAAAGACTGTTTTGTCCCGTTTGTAGTTATTGTAAGAAACCTGGCCACCTAATAGCCAACTATTTCCGATTGAAAAAGTAAGAGAAGGAAGCAGCCCCAGATGTTTGTGTGCAACATACTGAAACTCCTGTAAATCCAAAGGTTCGATGAACACAAATGAAGCTTTGTTAGAGTCTGACCAAGTTAAGAAGGGTTATGATCACTTTATAACTGAAGGATTTGTATTCTTGAAACAGGGATCCACTCCGGTGTCAATAAAAATCCTTAGGGAAACTGGAGCTTCTCAATCACTGATGTTAGGCAGTGTGTTAAAGTTTAATGATGAGTCTGACACTGGTGAGGTAAACTATATACGAGGTGTTGGGAGTGCCCTTATGCCTGTACATTTGCATAGAGTATATTTAACCTCAGGGTTCGTTGCAGGACTTGTTAATGTAGGACTACATCTTTGTTTACCCATGAAGGATATTTCTTTATTGTTATGAAATGACTTGACAAATGGACAAGTTTTTCCTGAAGTGCATTTAACAATAAAGTCAGAGGTACCATGGATGGATTCTAACACAGTTTCCTCCTGTGTTGTAACTCGAGCTATGGCTAAAAAGCTTGATGCGCAGAATGTGGTTGTTACCCATGACTGTTCAACTCAGGATCCGAATTTTGAGGACGTGTCAGAAACTTTCTTACCTGCATTGATTGAACAACATTCTTGGAGTAAGTCTGACTATGCAGATGTGTCTCTGTCTCGGAAGTATTTGACAGCAGAACAAAGTAGAGACGCTGAGATTATCAAATTAAAAGAAGTCTTACTTACAAAGATTGATTTATTGACAGGATATTTTTGCGTCCCATTAACGGATAGAGGTAGAGAGATTTCTGCATTTGTAACACCGTCCGGGTTATATGAATATAATGTTCTTCTATTTGGGATGAAGATTGCCCCAGGTAATTTCCACCGGATGACTAACTCTGTGGTTCAGGGATTAAAAGATACAGATGCTTATATTGTCGATTTAGTTACAGGAAATGAAACTTCGGAAGCACACATTACTGCGGTGGAGAAACTATTTGAAAGGCTTTCAAAAGCTAACTTAAATATTAATTTAGCTAAAAGTGAATTTGGAGATGCCACAGTGACTTACCTTGGTTATGTTGTGGGTCAAGGTAAGGTAACTCCTGTTCAGGCAAAAGTTCGGGCAATTTTAGAAATCCCCACTCCAACTGGGAAAAAAACTCTCAGAAGATTCCCGGGAATGGTAGGATATTAACGAAAATTTTGTAAGAATTTTGCTAATATTGCCCTTTCATTAAATAACCTTTTGAAGAAGAATATAAAGTTTGTGTGGTCAGTGCTTGTCAAGAAGCATTTCGAAAATTGAAAACTATGATACGTCATCAACCTGTGCTCAGGGCACCTGACTTTGAAAATCCTTTTTTCTTAGCTGGAGGTGCTAGCGATGAAATTGCTGGAGCAGTATTATCGCAAAGGATTGAGGTTGATGAGTTTAATCATCCAGTTGCTTACAATTCTAAGTAAATTAATGAGCATCAAAGAAACTATTCGACAATAGAAAAGGAATTGTTATCTCTAGTTTTGGCCTTAGAAAATTTGGATGTGTATGTTTGTACACCTCCAAATCCACTCATAGTCTACACGACCATAATACTTTAGTATTTCTGAGTAAGAAGAAAATCAAAAATAGGTTATTAAATTGGAGTTTAATGTTACAGGAATAGAATACTTTGATAACTCATATTAAAGGCAAAGATAATGTGATTGCTGAATGTCTATCTCGATGGTGAATGCACAATGTAATTTTTTTAATGGAGTGATATTTTTAACATTTGTAACACTCCTGCTGTATAGTAATTTGTAAGGTACTGTATGATAATTCTATGTATACTGTGTATATTGTAAATTTTATACATTTGTATTTTTGATTTGTAAATAGTTAATTGTTAAAATTTTATTCATGACAGATCACTCCTTTTGGAGGGAGGTGTTACGTACCCGTGGGTATCTTGTGACTTTCACATGACTACGATGTAATAGAGGCTCTGTTGGGCATAATGTAATGGTCTTTGGTGGAGGGATGTAATTTTCCCGCCAGTGAGGGGTTATGTGAAGGCCTCTTTCAACAGGTGTGAAAGCAGAACGCATCGCTGTGACGTAGGTCAGTTCATGGCTTAAGTCGTCAGTGACTCCGTTCTGCTGCGTATTTGATTTCATGACGCAGTTCCGTTTTAAATTCGAGTTTTAATTTCTACTGTAAGAATCGCTGTGCCGGCAGTTCTGAAAACCGCTGCCAGTTAAAGTCCAGTGGGAGAGTGAAGAATTATCGAAGTTTGGGAAGCTGAGGGATCGAATAAAGTTGGTGCCGACGATAATACAGGATCGACCTTATGAAATCTTCTTTCGGAAGGAATTAGTAACCTGCAATCCAAGATAGTCCCTGCTAAAGAGCAGAAAGGACTGGTGCAGGGCTTCGCCAAGGAAAGGTCAGTGCCATTAAGCGGTTTTATTTCCTTCGTCATAAATTCTTCGGGCAAGGCATATTTCGGCTAGGCTCTGCAGTAACGTCGAGACGTCAAGTAATTCGTTACTTCTAGAAAAATCTCTCCTAACTGACATTTGGACGTTTGCATTCACTACTTTTAAGAACTGTATTCTCATTTCTCGTTTTCAGAACTGTTCAAGCTGCCGTATAGCAGTCCACTTCCGGTCAAGTTAGTTGTTTGTTTTCTTCTGTTTTCTTTTGAGCAGTATCTAATAAATGTTTTATTTGTTTATAAAATTCTATTTTCATTGTTTCTAGATCGTAATACAGTATTCATGACAACAACTGATACCATTCTCGGGAGCAGAGTGACGCAGCAGAAGCGTGCTGGGCCCATAACCCAGAGGTCGAAGGATCGAAACCAGCCTCTGCTATATTCTCAGTTTCTGGCAACGCTTATTTTTCCGTTTTTAATAAACAAATGTGTCAGATTATGCATCTACAAACGGAACCACACTTCATTTGAAGTGGATTAGTTATTCCTACATCTTCCAATTTATGTCACTGTGGCGCAATTGGTAAGCGTGTTTGGCTGTTAACCGAAAGGTTGGTGGTTCGGGAAAATCTGCAGCAGCATCTATATAAACGAGTATACGGCGACCTTTCAGGCCGAAGCCCTTCTTCAGGATCATGATGCAGCTTTGCTGAATGAGTGTCTCCAGCATTTTGTGTGTGTTTATTGGATTTCCGGCCTCGGCACACGTTTTCGTGTGTGAGTCGACTACTGGACTGCGAAGTCTCTTAGATGGAATCCGAGAGTGAAGAAGATTAAATCTTTCCTTTCTCTCACTGCCCCCACCTTCATGCTATCTCAGCTTTTGTTTCTGCTGCTTTTCATTGTCAGCTAGAAATCTTTGCGCTGTCCGGAGGCCGGCGCTCCCTACTGCTGCCGCAACGGGCTCAGTGGGAATTGAATCTGTTCTACGTCTTTCAGTCACATATACCCAAATACAGTGAAACGCTTCTCATCCTCACTGTTCATACGGATTAAACCATTACACAGTGTATTGGGAGAGAACAAAGTGAAGGAATAACAAAGTTCAGAATAAAGTGTAACAGCGACAGGGAAAGCACGGCACAGGTCAGTAATAAGCTGCAGCATCACAACGAGGTAGATTATGAGGTCAAGTGTCCATCCTATCTCATGGTAAACTATTCAATAGACACAACCACGGGATTGAAACTATCAATGTGACTGCGATACGTGTTTTCAGGCTTTTGTGCGTTCAGTCCGATGGGAGAGGGGGGCGGGAGAGTTTCCGGCTGCATTGTATCTTTCGTCAGGAATCTGTATGTTGGCTTTGAGTAAAATGTGTCCGTTTCCTCAAGCGGAGTCCTTGGAACTACCAGATTTCCTGGTTCTAATGTTGATTTTTTCATTTAATTTGGGGACCTCGATCATTCAGTTGGTGTACAGCTGGTTCCATCCTGTATGCGGGATCACCAGCGTACATGAGGGATCCATCTGATCAATTGGAGTGAATGATAATTAATAAAAAATGCTTACACTCACGGCAAATTGCCCACGTTTTTGAATTAGTCGACTACTTGACCCCTTGAGGTCGATGTTCATCGTGTTCTACAAGAGGTTTATTTTTATATTCTAAACGTGTACATCCTGCGATGGCCGGGAATCAATCCCGGGTCAACCGATTGGCAAGTAGTTATGCTCACCATCAGCGCCCCGTAGTGTAAATGAGATTCTATCAGATTCTGTAACTCAAATATCAGTTTCTGAGCGGATAATTCCTCACACTGTTGCAGTTCTTATTCCAACCGATGGATGTCGCGGTGTTCCGACAGACAGGAAAAACACAACACCTGAGATCCGACTGAAGGGAGAGTCGAAGGGTCACAAATGGTTTCCTGCCGCGTGCATCAGCACAAAACTGAAGCAAATCCTGATTATAGATGTGTTTTCAAACAACACGCAGTTACACGTTAACGCGAGCCCTTTCTTTTGTCCAAGTCGCTAAAGAATCCGGAGACCTCTCCAGCCACAAAAGTGAGAAGGGGAAGAATAAAAAACGTCGTTCTCTACACTCACAGACATCAGAGTGACCCTACGAGCTCTGCTATGCATTGACATCCGTGTGCCGGATTTCATACTGTTGTTTATTCCTCGTTAGTTCAGTCTTTAGTAACCCCGCCTGTCGCGCGGGACAGAAGGATTCGATTCCCCTTCAAATGAAAACTGGAAATGCGAGAGATTTTTTTTTAAACGAAAGAAAGGGAAATGAAGTGTTTCTTTAGAATATGGGACAATGTCGTGAGCAAATAGCCCGAAACGGGAGAGTTCCCGGAGAACATGGGACATTTTGATCAGCGTCTTTTTCCCAGGTATTCCCTCAATCTGTCTGTATCTTCACGCTGTTCGGCGTTACACTCGGTGACCGAATCCGTCACTCCGAACACATTAGATATAGTCTGTTGCTATGAGATATATACTCCCGCACGTTCCCAGCACTCAGCTCGACTGTCTCAGTTTGTCTGGGTGACTGCGAGGAGAAGACTGGCAAAGGAGCAGCTGAAGCACTTCAGAGAGAATGATAAATTATGCACGTGTTTAACACAGGGCTTAAAGCCACCCAGCCCCTCCCTCAGCACTAGACCCTACGAACAGACGCTCAGAGAGTGAACAGTCGGAAGGTACGATTCAGCATGCTGCGTGGCTCAGCCCGTAGACATGATTGGCAGCAGAGCACATGAAGAGGGTTCCAGTTGCTGATGGCTCAGGAGCTGTAGTGGTTGGTGGCGCGGACTGTGAGTGTGTGAGGATGACAGGAAATAATGTATGTTCAGGTTTGGGGGGGGGGCCTGAAGGGACTTCCCGTCAGGAAAAGCAACCGGAAATGGAGGATTCAGGTGAGGCCGATAGGGGGTTGGAATGAAGTTGAGTTTTGATCAGGAAAACGTAAAATGTGACATAATATTGGAATGATTTTAAATGATGGAACAGAAGGGCTGGATATTTTGGAACAATGAAAGAAGGATTCGAGGGTTTTTTTTTTTGACCCCGAACAGCCTTCTTCTCTCAAGCCCCTTAAATTAATTGGATTTCCAGCATCTGTACTTTTTCTATTGACTGAATTAACGGCAGAGTTCATATCTGCTACAGGGAATATAGATTGTACTGGATCCTCGAAAAGAGGTGATGTCAGCCAGGATAATGGACTGAGTAGGGTTTTTTTTCTTAAATCCTATCTATGGTGCCGAATGAAAGCAGAGTTTTTAGGGGCATTAGAACGGGTGTTCCGATGAAGATTTCAATAGAAGAGATTAAATCTCATTTATTGGGAAGCAAGGTTGAAAAGGTAACGTGATAACAAGATGTCCGAATGGGGGAGGGATGGATAGCTAATCAGTGTTATATATTTTGATGAGGTGATGCTTTCTGATGAAGTTAGTCCGGGCATGCTAGTTATAATAGATGAGCTTATATTCATTCCACTTACGTTCATATGTTCCAATGCCAGTGCTTTGGGCATGATGGCTTGCAAGGTACACCTGGACCGGACCCATGTGCTGAACACTGGCACGGAGAATAACTTGGACTAGACTTGGACTCAGAGTCAGTACTTGGACTTGACAGAAACACAGACCCTATACTTGGACTTGACTGGAAAACAGAGCCTGGACTTGGACTTGAATGGAACACAGAGCCCGGACTTGGACTTGAGTGGAACACAGAGCCCGGAATTGGATTTGTCTGGAACACCAAGACTGGATTCGGACCTGACATGAACACAGAGCCTGGACTTGGACTTAACTGGATCACAGAGCGTGGAATTGGATTTGACTGGAACACAGAGCCTGGACTTGCAATTGACTGGAACACCAAGACTGGACTTGGGTTTGACAGGAACACAGAGCCTAGACTTGGACGCGACTGCAACACCGAACCCGGAGTTGGACTTGACTGTAACACTTAGTCCGGACTTCGAATTGACTGGAACCTGTACCGTAGCCACACACCACCACCACCACCCAATACCAGACTATGATGCAGCCTGTCAGAATGATCTGCATTCTATAGATGATAGCTGTTCTGAGTGTTTTTGCTAAAATACAAAATCTCTTCAAACTCCTTATGAAGCATAGTCGTTGTCTTGCTTTCAATATGTTGGGACTAGGTTAGGTCGTCAGAAATCTTAACACCCGGGAATTTGAAACTGCTCACACTCTCCACGTCTGATCTCTCTATGAATATTCATAAGTGTTCCTTCATTTTACACTTCCTGTAGTCCACAATCAGCTCCTCCGTCTTCCTGACGTTGTGTACAAGGTTGATGCTGCGACATAACTGCACTAGTTGGCAGATCTCGCTCCTGTACGCCGTCTCGTCTCCATCTGAAATTCTACCAACAATGGTTGTAGCATCTGCAAATTTGCAGATGGTATTTGAACTATGCCTAACCACAGAGTCGTGGGTATAGATACAGTAGAGCAGTGGGCAAGGCACATACTCCTGAGGTGCACCAGTATTGATCGCCGGTGATGAGGAGATGTTATTACTAATACGCTCAGATTGTGGCCTTCAGCTTGGGAATTCCAGGATTCAATTAGAGAAGCAGATATAGGGGACAAGGTTCTGTAATTCTCAATTGGAATTGTTCGAATGATGTTATTAAATGCTTGGGTATATTCGATGAACCGCATCCTGAAATAGATGTTTCTGTTCTCCAGGTGATCTAAGGCCGTGTGAAGAGCCATTGAGATTGCATCTGCCCTTTCACCCAGTCCTACTCTATGTGCCATTAATGCCTCATCCCAGCTTGCACCTCGTTCCCGATATTTCGCCAGAGAATGTGTTTTACATTATTTTATTGTTCAGATGGACAATTCCTCCGTCTGCTTGTGCTTTAGAAATAAATAACGACGTTTTACTCCATACCGGGGACTAATCACGTACAATCCAGATTTTTCATTCACTTCCCAATCCTGCTCCAAAAATGGACTGAACAACGGATTCCCTTACTGTTGAACCAAGTTTCTTGTGACAGGAAGTTCATCCACCGCAAGTACTTTACTTAATGTTACCGTCTCAGTACCTGGATTCATGGTTGCTGAATTACTGTTGGTATAACATTCAGATCATCACGGGAGAACCAGTCAGTGATAAATGCGGAAGTGTGGGGTACAGATGATACTTCGTCCCGCGCTGCTACCTGCTACCGGTTTCTCCATTTCTTACATATAGATAATCAAGTTGATGTTGGACACCAGGGAATGAATGTGTGGAAGGCCTCAGAGATGTCTCTTTGGTTGAGCCTACTAGGGGATCAGCAATTCCGCATTAGTTGTTGTGTAATGAACTAAACTGGCTCAAATCATTTTATGGGGACAATGTTGTTATCAAGTTGTCTCATATTCCTTACTTGATTGCAGTCTGGAAAAGTGTTGTGAACAAGCCAAAGTAGATAATCCATCAATAGGTTAAAGTCAGTGAAATTATTTAAAGACGATGCTGTTCAGAAACGTTTACTGTTGGAATACTACTAATGAGTGTAATCATAAACGTTGAAGGTAGCATGTAGTATGAATGAATTGTAAAGATCTGAGGCTATATTGTGTAAAGGAAATGAGGCTAATGTTTTTGGATATGACTTTAGTGTGGTGAATAATACTTATCACGTTGCTACTTCAAGCATATCTGACAAAAAGGCAGCTCTATGTTCCAATTATTTGTGATGTTTGATGTTTTCAGGGACATAGTTTTGACTGGGCAATTATTAACTAACCCATTTGTAAAACCAGCTATACAACTGGATATATATATATATATATATATATATATATATATATATATATATATATACATCACTGATACTGTTGAGGGCTTACTTTCTTACTTAGTTAGATAAATAGCTACTGCTCTTCCACCTATATTTTATTGTACAGCATCATATGATAGTCATCTACCATAATGAAAATTATTATAAAACAAATGGATCTGTTATCCAAGACCATTAAAGATCGTGTGGGTTTAGCTAATGATAATTTGCAGAATCCAACCCTTTTGGAATAAGGTGTGAAACTGGGATTTAAATGTGAATGGACATCATTGGATGTGCATTACTTCAAACGTTGTTATTGCTTTGCTCTTTGTTCTAGTGGTTACCCATGGTATTTTCCTAGAGGTGCTTTTTTTTATTATTATGGGCAACTTTAGTAACTTAAGTGTTTGCAGGCCACGTGAATTCTATAATTCCCTTGAGTTTTGATTTCATACAATTATGTTTTGTTTCAGTGATGTTAAATACAGTTAAATGCTTTGATTTTTGCTATGAAATTGTGTACACTATATCACTTTTTTCACGCTTTTGTTCTGCTAATATTTTAAAATAAGTATCTAACTTAGTCATGAATGTTGCTGTTCATTATTTTTCTATATTCATTCAGTCATATTAACAGCAAGGTGATTTTCTGTGAATCGAAATAAAGAAGATGTTGGCCATGCACAGTTTAAAAAATCGATGATACTGTAACATCCAACTCGAACAGGACAAGGGACAATAGACAATAGGAGCAGAAATAGACCATTCGGCCCTTCGAGCCTGCACCGCCATTCTGAGATCATGGCTGATCATCTACTATCAATACCCGGTTCCTGCCTTGTCCCCATATCCCTTGATTCCCCTATCCATAAGATACCTATCTAGCTCCTTCTTGAAAGCATCGAGAGAATTGGCCTCCACTACCTTCCGAGGCAGTGCATTCCAGACCGCCACAACTCTCTGGGAGAAGACGTTTTTCCTTAACTCTGTCCTAAATGACCTACCCCTTATTCTCAAACCATGCCCTCTGGTAGTGGACTCTCATTGTGAAGTAGACAGATTAACTGTCTTTGTTCCTTGCATGTGCTTCCAGACGGAGGCTGTCATTTTGTGGAACCGTTTTTACATCCTTTACTTTGTGAGATGAAAATGTTTTGCTTTCTGTGTTTGAAAGTAAGCACAACATTGCTTCAGTTAAGCTGTGGGACAAGAGATCATCTCCAAATTAGAAGTTAATTGTCAGGGGCTTCTGATAAAATATGGCATGCAAGTTTGTGAAAGTCGGGGTTTATTTTTGTAATTGATTGGAAAGGATGAATATAAAAGCGAAGACTTCGATTGTGCTAGCACCAGCAACTATTTCCAGTGATGCACCATCACAAGCGTAACACGCTGTAAGTATTCAGTTCTAATGTAATGGCTTCTCTGCAGCAACAATGTTTAGGTTCTGACCACCGATTGCAAGACATGCTAGGCAATAAGTGGAATGCTATTCTTCCGTGTGTGGCTGGAAGCTGGGAATTCACGGTTCTTTTGCCGGGGAGAGATGAGGAGAGAAGACGTGAATGGAAAGAGTTACTTGGCCAGTGAATGGAGTGGACTCGCAGCGAGGGTCCGAAAGTTAGCGATGGTGAACAATCGGCTTTATCAGTGAGCTCTAACCTTGCGCGATAGACTGTTTCTTGAGAATGGGCCCATTTGATTTTTTTTTGTTTGTTTTCTTTACTAAGCATATAGTCAAAGTTAGAATTATAAAGCTCTATCGTTTAATCGCATATTGTGTACTACTTGTTATTTAAGGGTTCTGTTTTGTAACAGGCGCAGCATCCAACCAAACGAGATATCTTAAGTTTGGCCGGAACAGGGGATATCACCCCTTATATTAAGCCGCCAGCCGGAGCGAGATTTACACAAGGGAAAAAAACCTCATTTTAATGACTGGGAAAAGAACGTATAAATCAGCTGGCCAACTTGGATCCCCTATTTTGGTGTAATAAATTGGAAAATTATTCTGAGTGAGGATTGGTGCTGAGGGAACAGTAGTATTCAATTTCTAAATTATGGCCCCATGTCAACATATTTACAGTGTTGTTTCTGCAAAGGCAATAAAGTGCAAGGTAAGATTAACGACAAGTTACGAAGTAAATTTCCTAATTTGGTTCCATTGACGAACAGTAAATACTTGCAGGACTATCGATGGACTGGAATAAAAAACTCTCCTAGATGCACTTCAAAAATTCCATTTCGTATCCTTTCACATAAAGCTAATCTACTTGAATTTGGAGAAGTTGAAATGTTTGATCGATATAGCCCTATACACATGACATCTCTGTGTCATTTGCAAACAGATCTGTTCCTGAATTTTACACCAACTGTGAGGAAATTTGCAGTATAATGTGATTGCTATTTTATTTATTCCTTTACACAACACACACGGCCTCATGTGAAGAATCTTCTGAGACCTCAATCCTCATTACTGCGAAGATGGTCTCTTTGATCAATATTGCAACATTACCCCTCCCAAACTTTTACATCCCTCCGTATCAAACATGAAACGTCTACACCTGGAGTGAGGTGTCACCAGTCCCGCACATCTTTCGCTCAGATTCATAGAGTTGCACATGACAGAAACTGGCCGAGTGTCCGACTTTTCCACCGAGACTAAGATATCTATCCGAGCGAATTCTCTTTACCTCTGTTTAATCAATCTCTCACTGAAAATATCCTATCCACGTACCTGTTAAACATTGTACTTGTACTCTGCACTGCAGCTTGCTTCAACTGAGCTATTACTTGCACTGCACAGCGCCTTTAATTTCTCACACTTGCACTGCAGATCACTTTTAAATTCTCACTCTGTCACCTTGAAGCAATGTTTTCTCCTTTCTGAAATTTTCACCCTGAGAAACGGATTTTGATTGTCTACATTATCTACACCTCTCATAGTTTTATGAACTTCAGTCAGGTCTCCTCTCTGCCTCCTTCCATCCAGAGACAACAGTCCCAGCCCTCATGAACTTTCCTTGTAATTCGACTGCCCATTCTCGGGAACAGCTCTGTGAATACCTCCTGCAGCTTTCCAGCTTAATCAACAACATACAGTTTACCTTCTTCACAACCTTGCCTACCTGTGTGGCCAGTTTCAGAGGACTACATGTATGTCCATGGTCTCTCCCTGTTCTCTAACCCTCCCCTGGACCCTGTCATTCAATGTGTCTGCACTGGACAACTTTAACTTCCCAAAATCTATTATTGTGTATTTGTCTGATACGGAAAAACACTTCTCTTGTTCTCTGTACCAATGGCCCAGAAATAGATATCAATGCAACATTCATCTTCTGAACCATTTGCTGCGCCTCGTCTGCTACTTGACTGTAACTTGTGCAGTACAACGCTTGGACCCCTTTATATTTCATTCCATTGTGATTTCTCTCTATATAAGTAATCATCTACCTTTCGAATCCTCCTAAATTTGTATACACCAACATGCTTCCCCACATTAAACTGAATTTTGCAAGTATTCTCCCACATACCCAACCTGTCTATATACTGCTGTAGAGACCAATTGTACCATCAACGTTATACCCATCACATTCCCCATTATTGACAACATTGATCCCTCAAACTCTGCCCTTCTCTCGGTGATTAATATCGAGTGTAAATAATTGACAGAGAACTGACCCCTGGGACACTCCAAAAGTTATGACGTCCCTGCCTGCAATAGACTTGCTCATTCAGTCTATGTCTTCAACTTGACAACAGGTCTTCAGTCCTTCTTAACTCAGTTCCCTCAATCTTCTGAGGTCTTGTTTTGTACACCAGGCTTTCGTCTGCAGCTTGCCAAGTACATTCTGAAAATCTACCTTGTATATTTTCAGGTTAGCTTCATAACATCCAGAGGAAAAAAATAAACTCGGTCTTGTTGATCAAACGTGAATTGGCTTTCACCTGACATAATCTCAAACGAGGTCACAGGTGGACGTGGTGCTGAAGAAACGTTTTCGCACACTGGCCTTCATCAGGCAGTGCAATGACTATACAGATTGGGATGTTGTGTTGCAGTTAAACAAGATGCTGTTGAGGCTACATTAAAATATCGTATTTCCCTTTAGTCACCCTATAACAGGAACAATGACATTAAGCTGGAAAGAACATACGGGACAGTTACGAGGATGTTTCTGGCAGTTGAATAACTGAGAAATGGAGGGATAATGTGCTGATTAGGGCGTTTTCCCCCATAGAATGCGGGAGAATGCGGGGCAATATAATAGTCGTGTATAAAATAATGAGTGTCATAGACTGGGTGAATGCACAGAGACATTTTTAACAGGGACGTGGAATAAGGACGAGAGGGCACTATATGCTGAGATGGCATAGATTGAAATGGAACCTGATGGACTATTTCTCTCATCCAGACGGTGGTCAGGATATCGAACTTGACAAAGTAATTAAGAATGAGTCATTAGCAGGGATATGGACCTAAAAGGTAGAGAGAGATATTTGTGCAACTTAGATGGGACCTTTAGTTGGCTTGGGCCAGATGGGCCGAAATACGTTTCCTCCATGCAGTGTGACACTACAAATCTAAACCATGTTGATTCGGTTTGATTACATTGAACGTCTGTTAATAACTTACAGTTTCTTCATAGATCACAAACTCCTGTTTATTGACTATAACTCAGCATTTATCACCATCAATCCCCACAATCCTGATTGATAAGTTACAGAATATGCTCTTTTGTATCACCCTCTGCAATTGGACCCTTGTCTTCCTAAGTGGAAACCACAGTCTATGTGGATTTATATCTCCTCATCGCTGATGTTCAACACTGGTGCATATCAGCAGTCTGTGCTGAGCCCACTGCTCTTCTCTCTCTGTACCCGTGACTGTGTGGCTAGGCATAGCTCAAATACCATGTATAAATTCGCTGATGATAAAACTATTGGTGGTAGAACCTTAGATGGCGACGAATGGGCGTACAGGAGCAAGATATTCTAACTACTGGAGTGGTGTGTCAGCGACAATATGGCACTGAACATCAGTAAGACTAAAGAGCTGACTGTGGACTTCAGGAAGGGTAAGACGAAGGAACACGAACCAATCCTCAATGAGGGATTAGAAGTGGAGAGAATGCGCAGTTGCTAGTTCCAGGCTGTCAAGGTGTCTGAGGTCCTAACCTGGTCCCAAAATATCGACGCAGCTTACAGAATGCAAGGCAGCGACTATACTTCATTAGGAATTTGAAGAGATTTGATATGTTAACAAAAGCACTACAAGGCATTCACATACCATAGACAGACTCTGACAGGCTGAATCACTGTCTGGTATGGGGAGCAACTGCACAGGACCGAAAGAAGCAGCAGAGGGTCATAAATTTAGTCAGCTTCATACTGAGTACTGGCTTACAATGTTCCCTGGACATCTATAGGGAACGGTGTCTCAGAGAGGCAGCGTCCATTAGTAAGCATCCCCTGCACACTGTGCATGCCCTTTTAAAACTGTTACTATCAGGTGGGAGGTAAGGAAGCCGAAAGGAACCCACTCAGCGAAAGTGGAATCAAATCTTCCGCTCTGCCATCCGATTCCTAAATGGATATTGAACCCGTGAACAATACCTCGCTTGTTTAGTTTATATTATTTCTGTATGTGTCTGATTTTTAATCTCTTTTAATGAACGTATACCTTAATTTATTTATTTACGCTTCTATTTTATGTATTGCGTTAAACCGCTAGTTGCTGCGATAGTAATTAACACGACATATGCCGGTGAAAACAAGCCAGATTCTGATCCTGAAATTCCAGCGGCTTACCAACAACAGATGTGAAGTTAACATGGCTACAGTTACCAACTTTTGTCTTCTTCTTTACTTGGACAATGGGGACACATTTCCTCACTTCGCTGGGCCTTCCTGGAACACACTGAATATTGACAAAGTTCAATTTTTATCTCCATTTTCTCTCCAGTCTTTTCCAGTACAACGCTCGAGTGCAGATCATTGGTACCTGGAATAGTTTGTTTTTTTTCAGCCACATTAGATTTTCTCTCATGATGGTGACTGTTGTAAATGATTGCAATATGTTGAAAAGGGAAACATTTTATCATTTTTCTTTAACTTACTGTAATTTCCTGTCAGTTTCTGCTACCAAGCCAATTGCTGCTGATTCCTAACATTTTATGCACTTGGCCCGGTCTGTCCCATGAACAGGCAACATGTGAATCTACCACCCACGTTGTGTTTCCCCGCTGTTCATAATCCCTACATGTACATCAGACTTCAGGAACTCATAATGAACACGGCCACCCTCCTCCTTTCACTTTTGCTGATTCGTGTGGAGCGTTGTTAGTTGGTTAAACTCCATCACTTCCACTTGGCATAGGCCACTGACAGTACCTCATTAGAGTCCGCAAGTTTAGCCAATCTGCGTGGCGGATCCATCCTCTCCCAGGGATTAACTGTTCAGAGCTACTGTAGCTTCCGGTTTTAACGGGATGTAGATGCTCTCCCAATGTCCAGCTCCCGCCAATCGCCTCCGGGCATCAAACCATCCATGGGAGAGTGGTGGAACATGGAATACACAGGAATACTGAGGTTCCACTTCCGGTCAGCCTGCAACCATATCCCTACAATAGCTATAAGATCAAACATATTGTCACAATACAATTCCTGCATTTATTCACTCGCTATCAATTCATAATTTTGTTTACCTCTGTCAAATCTCCCCTCATTCGCATGTGCTGCAGGGTATAAAATCATAAGTCATTCAATACCTTCTTATAGCTCAGGTGTTCAATTGGCAGCATCACGCTTGGAAAATATCTCTGACTCTTTCAATCTTATTAACATCTTTCAAGCAGGTAAATGCTTCCAGTACTATCTAACCTTAAAGAACATATCCTCTGGTATTTGACATTTCTACCGTGAGGAAATGATTCTGACGACCTACACTGTCTACACCTCTCATAATTTTAAATACATCCATTCGGTCTTTCCTCGGGCGGTGCTGTTCCAGGAAAATACACAAGTGTGTCCAGTATTTCCTTATGGCTCGTGTACTCTAATCCAGCATCATCCTGGTGAACCAGTCATGATACTCTGCATTGTACATTTATAGAGCTTTTTCAATGGTTTATATGACATACCAAATCTGCTCAACTTCAAATAAATTAGTCGTGCTGTTGTGCCTTCTTTGTAATGACACTTCCGGGCTCTTCACAATGGTGTCCCTCTAATATGATAAAGCTACGGAATTTAAAGTTATTGATACTCTCCTACTCCGATCCCCAAATGAGGACTCTCGTTGTTATCTGCACTTTTGCAAAGCAACACATCCACAGTTTCATCCAAATCCTAAATATACTGTAAATCAGAAACACGAGCTTACAGCGCTGATCTCTATGCAACACCACAGGTCATGGACCTCCGGACAGAATAACAGTTTGCCTTCTCTGAACAAGATAGCTCCCAAACAAAACTTGCAAATCTCTCTGGATCCCATGCACCTTTACTTTTTGAATCAAATTGACATGAGGAAACTTATTGAATGATTTAAGAAGATCCATGTAGATAACATCCACTGTGTTTCCTTCACCAAGTATCGATTTCATCACCTCAAAAGACTCGATCACGTTTGTTACGGATGGAAAGCCCACACAAAGCCATGCTGACTGTTCCTAAGAAGGGCCTGACTTTCCAGATGTGCATCAATCCCGTCCCTTGGTATCCTCCTAAACAACTTCCCTACCACTGACGTGAAGCTCAGCGGCCTATAATTACCTTGAGTATCCTTGTTTCCCTTCTTGGACAATGCCAAAACATTACACTTTTCCAGTTCTCCTGGACCTTGATGTTGCTAGTGACTTCACAAATTTCCTTGTCAAATTCCCAGTAATCTTTTCATCTGCTTCTTTTAGTATTGTAGGATATATACAACCAAGCCGTGGAGTCTTATCCATCTTCATGCCGTTCAGAAGACACAACAGTGTCCACTCCTTAATCTCAACACGTCTCAGCACATTCGCATGACCCCTCTGTTTTCACTCTCCTCCAATTCCTTCTCCTCGGTAAATACTAACACAAAGTACTCATTCAGTCCCTCAGCCACTTACTCTGACTTCAACCAGAACGTAGTTCCTTTCGCCTCGAATGGACTTGCCCTCTCCTTACTTACTCTCCACTTCACATGTGAACAATCCCTTGAGATTATCCTTGGTGTTCCTTGCCAACGACAATTCGTGGCCCACATTTTTGGCTTTTCTAATCACCTGCCTGAGCACATCTTTGCTATCTGTGTATTCAGTGATTACCCAGTCTGCTTTTAGCTTTTGAAACCCCTTTAAATGCGTGGCAGAAGGCTCTGGGAGCACATTCGGCCACTTGTTGACCGGATTCCCATTTCCACCTTGACTCCCTTGTGCTGCAACCATTTTTCACGGAGACCAACTTCGCCCTCGATCACCAGGTACTGTGTGTGAAATTGAACTGCTGCATTGTTCTTGGGCCCACGGAAGGATGTATACCACTTCCATCAAGATCCCCAAGTATTTGTTCGGAAAATAGAACATTATTTCTTATATTTATGGATCAGAGCTGTGGTCAATGAGATCACGTTGGACCCGGTGTATGAGAGTGATTGTCCGGACTACTGTGCTTCTTTCTGCTGTGCATAAACTTTTTAAAATTCGCAGCTGTGTTAACGTGGAGGTGGAGCTGCAAGATAGAAACAAACTCTCCGCTTTTGTCTGTCACTCTGATTCTTTCTCCCGCACCCCAACTCCACCAATTCTGGTTTACTGTGTTCTACTCGGGCAGTTCAGGCTACTGTATGTAAATGGAAAGATAACAGCATGCAAAACATTACCTATTCCAATGTTTATCTTCATATTGTTCACAAATTTGGCCACAAGAGACATAATGTGAAAAGAGGCAGTTCCAACACCGTCATCTTTGGAACATCACTGGTCACTGGCAGCCAACCATAATATACCCGTATATCCCCATTGTTTACTTCCTGTGACTCAGCCAACCTTCTATTCCTGCTTGTATGTTTCCTGTAATACTATAGGCTCTTATCTTGTAAAGCAGCCTCATGTGCAGCAACTTGTCAAAGACCTACTGAAAATCCATGTGTACACCATCCATAGAGTCTCCTTTGTTTATCCTGTATATTAATTCCTGAAATAATTCCAACAAATTTGTAAATCAGGATTTCCCATGTAGGAAACAATGCTAACTTTGACCTATTTTGTCATGTGCCTCCAAGTACCCCGATACGTCATCCTTAATAATGGTCGCTAACATCTTCCCAATCACCGAAGTCAGGCTACCTGGCCTAAGTTTCCTATCTTCTGCCTCTGCCATCTTCTTAAATATTGGAATGGATCTTGAAATTTCCCAGTCCGACTGAAACATACCAGATTCAAAGGATTCTTGAAGGATCATTACTAATGCCTAAACGATCTTCTCAGCTATATTGTCACAAACCTGGAGAGCAGATGGGTTACATAACATCAGAACTTTCAGTGCACCAAAAACATTCACCTTAATAATAGCAACTGCACTCACTTCTTCTCTCACTCTTGAATTTCCGGCATATTACTTCTGCCATCCATAATGAAGATTGATGAAAATTCTTGTTTAGTTCTTCCGATATTTCTTTGTTAACCGCATTACAGTTGCTCCAGCTTCATTTTCCAATGATCCAATATCCACTCTCACCTCTGTTTTACTCTTTCTATATTAAAGAAATGGTATCCTCTTTATATTATTGGCTAGTATTCCTTGATATGTCAGCTTGCCTCTCCTTGTGTCCTTTCTAATTGCATTCTTTTGGATATCAAAAGCATCCAAGTCTTTTCACCTGCCACTATTCGTTGCTATAATGGATGCCCTGCCTTTTCCTTTTATGTAATCTTTTGATTTTCCTTGTCAGCCACAGCTGCCTCGTCCTCCTTTTGCTAAACTGTCTCATCATTGGGATGTATCTATCTATCTATCGAACTAACCCTACACACGAACACAGGGCCACTTAAATTCCCGACCCTTTGTCGAGAATCAGGTTACAACGATTAGGCCCCAAGTGAGACTCCCCATTAAACAATCGCAATGTTTCACAGGGGGATGTCAGAGGGATACAATAGTGTAAGAGACAGCAAGTGACAGCCCTTTCCTCTGCCACGTTCGTACCTCTTAAAAGAGCCTTTTGTTGTGTTTTGTGCAGAGGTCAGGCCTAGGTGCGCTTTCCATAAAGGCAATGTGTCAACTGGATGTTTCTAGTCATGGTGGTGACTGGCTTGGCTTGGATTGCACTAATTGCCTCATTGGTCTCCTGCAGTGCCTCAACGGCCGAGCTCTGGAAGGGCAGATCCGTTTTGAAATCCTGAGCGCTCTCCAGCACTCGGCGCTGGAAGGGGACTTTACGAATAAGCAGCCCGGATTTCTGCTAGCGCCGGATCTCCCGCAGAGGCACGGTGGCGAGCCGGTAGTGCCCCAAGAATCGGCAAGATTCGCATTTATTAATTATTTTCCTGCTATGGTGCTTCCATGTTAGCTTATTATCCAGTCACATGCCAAGAGATCAACCGCTGACAATTACTCAAGAGTTTGACAATACAGTATCAAATCAACGGCTGGTCTATGTGCCCACTGTTCGAACTTATTAATCACTAATCACATTCTATCTACAACTCAGATGAATTTTCTACCTTTAATCCAAACATCTGCATCATCTGCAAACAGTGATTTACACACCCCAGTACCTACCTCAAAAATCATTAACATATTATTAAACAATAGTTAACAAAAGTACTGACGTGTGGTACTATTGTCTATCACTTAGAAGCCCAAATATACCTTACCCACCCTTAACCGCCTAGACTGTACAAATAAAAAAGGCAAAAAAATATGTGGCTTTCCTGTCACTCCTAATTTCAACAATTTAATCGTCTCATAACATTTTATATGTTTTTTCTGTATAAAACTACTGTAATGACAACATATATTTACTTATACTTTTCTAATATCATCTCCCAGAAATTAAACCGAATCCAATATAATTCAGACCTTTCGAAATCCGCACTGATAAAATGCTATATCACCTCTCTTTTCCAAAATATATTTCAACTGCTCTACTGCCATACATTCTATGCGTTTTCACAAACGGAACGGAACCTTAATGATATTTGTCTTTAATTAGGTTAATCCTATTGCGGTTTCCCATCTTTTGGAATAGGAACTACTTCTGTCATATTCCACGATGGCCAACGCTCCAAATATGATTTCAAAATATTAATAATATCTCAGCGGTAGTAAGCCATATGCTTAAACATACAATAATATATATCGTCCTTTCCTGGGAACGTCTGATCTGTACTATTAAAAGCTTTCTGAAATTCATGCAAACAACACTCTCCATCGCTATCAATTCTATTGCTGGCTTCCAACACTTCAGTGTATTCAATTAAAAACGTATCCCTACATTGTTTAGGCTCTTCACTTAAATTATCTTGATTATGATTTGCAGCAAACGACCGAGGCAGTAACTCAGCCTTCTCTATTTTAGGAACAATCACCTTCTTTAATCAATACTGGGATGTTATTTATCCTATCAATCCCCATCCGCCCAATTTCCGTAATCTTTTCCTAAATATCTCCAAGTTTAATATCCTGTCCAATACTCTCACAAGTAAACCTCCAGTGAACCTTTCTCGCAACACATTCCACACAACAGCCTGGGCCCCATTCATACTTAAAAAGATCATTTAGAGAGTGATGCTTCTTAACTCTCCAAAACACATTATTTCTCCCCGTAATTTCCTCTGCACACTCCTCCATCCACCATGGTACAGCCTTGCTAACAGGAGTCACTTCCACCACAGTATGATGAATGATGAATGGTGTACCATTCTCAACCTTCAGCTCTGATAAATGTTAATCACATAAAATCTTAAACTTCTACCCGTTTGCTTTACCAACATTCCACTTCTACGAGCAGACTACTGTCCCCGATGTAACCCCAACTGAAGCTTAGGAAAATGATCACTCCCCATTGTTTAATCACTCATGACATCCCTCTTACTCACTCCAGCCAGAAATTTTGAAACTCTAGTTAAATAGACAGCATCTGAATTATTATGAACATTAAATCTCATACTCTCCCACTTTTAAGACGTACAAGATGCGAAATATGTACTAACTCCTCTACAATTAAAGCGTTCCATTATCAACTCCACAGTGAACTATGTGCACTAGAAAACCCAAACCATTCAACCCTCAGTGAGCTAGAGCTACATATGCTCTGCAACAAATCAATCAAACGCTTCCCAGAAGAGTTTCACCACTTCAATACCCCTACCTACCGAATCAAATACTTCTACTATCAACACCTCATCAACTTCATTCGCATCCACAACTCTATGTTCTATCCCTTGTCTTAGTAAAGTTTCAACACCACTTCCTCTACCAACTACCCTATCGATTAAAACAATATAAACCTGCAAAGGAAAACATATGTGCGGTAACAGCGGGGTATCATATTGGGTGAATATGATGAATTAGAAATAAACTTCTTAATGTCTTGACAATCAGTATTCTCTCATTCTCTGCAATATTCTTAACAATGTTATTTACCTGCACAACGAGACTGAAATACAGTTACACCACCCATCAGACCTTAATTTACAGATTCCCACGTAACACCAGTTATGCTTAGATACTTTTCAACACCTTTCGAAATAATTTTAATTTTCTCACTAGGACTAGATGTCTGATCAGTACAATTCACCCCATCCTTTATAAACATCACAAATCTACTAAAGCGTCATCTAGTAAAGTATCTTTAGTTCTGGACCTGCGATGCGACATCCAGCCACTGAATTCACATTCTGTTTTCTGACTTTGTCAACATTCGGGTTGTTCGTTTGTTTTTGCTGAGCCTTTGTTTGAGGCACATTTAACTGTTGAACTCCGCTGCCATCTGAAGCTCTTCACATCGTTATGAGCTGCACTTGTTCTCCTCGCAATTAGAACAATTAAACTTTACACATTCCCAATCTTCATTCCCAGTTTCCCACCGCACTTACTTAGATGCTGACCGGCCTGTGGAGTTCCTCCAGCATTATGTCTGTGGAAAAGAGAACACAGTTGATGTTTCTGGCCGAGACACTTCATCAAAACCCTGATTTGTGTGTTGTTTTGTATTTCGAGCATCTGCAGATTTTCTCGTGTTTGACTCGTAACTCTGTTCATCACGTTGTTAACATTTATCCACGTGTGGTTATAGAATAGGAAGCACGAAGGCAGCTGAATATTTAAGGCATTTATTTTTAACGTTTCGTGAGTTTCAAAATCCGATTCAGTGGGTATTTCACCGCATTCTTTAGTTCTTCTCGGAATTTGCTCTGAGTCAGGGCGTAAATACAAGTGTTGGTGCAGGAACTGAGAATCTGCAGCATTACCGATGTGTGTTCTGTGATGTAACGGGGATCATTAACGGAATTATAGACATAACTTACTGAAATCCGTTTGAAGATGGAAAATACCACCATTGTTCCCCAGAACAATATGAAACTACCGGTTATACTGAAAAGCAAAACGATGGATTTGCGTCGGTTCTCCATCTCTCGGTCCCTGTCATTCTCTCCACTCTTTTGTCCCCGGAGCCCCCTACGGACTCGACTGGTCACTAGAATCCGCCTAACGGTCAGGATATTGAACAGCAAAATCAGACAGAATGGGACACAAGGGGTAAAAATGACGTCAAACATGTCAAATGCCGCCCAGGAGGGAGATGTACTGAGGCTTGGTATATTAACACAATACCAGGGAACGCCATCAATTATTTCTCTTGACTCGTTTGTAAAGTACCAGGGCACAGTCTCCAAACAGACCAGCGCGCTCACTGTCCCGATAACCACAGCCGCCGTTCTCTCGGTGCAATATTTTGTTTTCAGCTTCTCACAGCAAATAGCCACAAATCGATCGACGGTGAAAGCGACAGTCAGCCAGACTGAGGTCGCAGTGCTAGCGAAAATCAACCAAGTATTCAGTTTGCACACAGGAGTGATGAAAAGGAAGGATCGGCGAAAATAAATCGAAGCAGTCCACGAGAGCAGCGGATCAAAGATAACGACCAGAAGATCGGCCGCTGCCATTCCCACCAGGTAGCGAGTGACACACGTGCAGAGACCGCACTTTCCCCGTGACAGGATCACAATCGCCACCAAGTTCGCTGGAAGAGGAACAGGGAACAGTAAGTTCAGAAAATACTGAGCAGAAGCCAATGCAGCAGTTTGAGGCGATCCTGTAATATTTCCACTTTATTGCTGCATTTAGCGGTGGGAGGGTCCAGAGAGGACGCAGAGCTGACGAAGACAGAGAAGGAGTTTACACAGAAAAATAGTCAATATGATCTGAACAATGGTTTCCTAACTGATGGCCGAAATGTGAAGTGGCAGCAAAAGCTAAAACTGGGTAACTACGTCTGGAGAGTCAATCTTTGATGGAACACTTTTCTGCCGGCGCCTTCTGCGTCTCGTCTGGGTGAAATGAATGAATCCGGACGCTGATGGCGGGACTCTTCCATTCGACAATCATCAACCTCCATGGCGTTCTGTGGCATTGACAGAGCAGCCGAAGGACCGAACAAAAGCAGGAAATGCTGGAAACACTCACCCAGGTAAAACAGAATATGTGGAATAACAGTTAAGTATCTGTCCTCAGAACTGCTCTCAGAGAGAACCCTGACACGATGGTTAAATTGTTTCTCTTTCATGACAAGCTGCTTGGGGTTCAGTGTTTCCAGCATTCCCTGAGTTTGTTTGCCACCTCAATGAACTTATAACAGAACGTTGACTTCATCCAACAGATACAGCGCACAACCTCACAGACAGACAGAACGCCTCCCACTGAATCAATCACAGGGAAGCAGCGTACAGGAATTCAGCGTCCAGCAGCAAACTCGGTGCCGCAGACAGATGTCTGTAACAGCGTCAGGTGTAGATATCATAGAATACATTACGTAGTATTGATAACTATGACGCATCACGTCTGTGGTGTCGATTGGCTCAGAAACGACTTCACTGTGTTGTCCATGATGTGCTTCATATTCCGCTCCTAGATCAGAGAGCCGGTCGCTTAAAAGGAAGACAATCAATTGTTATTATCTCTGCGGGCTGACTAAACACGATATTCGCAAATGCAGTTTTGCTGCTACAAGACCCGAGGCACAGAGACCATAACATCCTATGCTGATCACGACCTCTGGAAGGACGCTGTCTGAACCGCTCAGCTCCACAGATGCCGACTGATTCGCTGAGTTCCTGTGGCCGTTTGTTTTCAGATCGTCAGTCCAGGTGTTTTCAATCCATTGCTGAAATGAGGAACACTGGTACTGAACAGGTAACAGTGTAAACCAGCATCAGAATCAATCACAACATTGGAATTAAACTTAATATCCCTCCCACGACAGCTGACACTGCGGCTTACCGGGGATCCCAAAGGCTGAAATAAAAGGAAAGTAAACGTCCTCTATCCGCCAGATGACCGGATACGCCATTTCAGAGAGAAGTTGTGACTGTTCTTGCTCCAGCAGACACTCTGAACTGAGGAGCTGAAAACTACCCTGATTTATACCGACAATCTGTCTCCAGAGATAAGGTTATACACCTCACTAACTTTCTTTGTTGCAGTTGCTTGAACAAACACTTAACATTCTGTCTCTGATGCAAATATTGGGTTGATTGAAGACAAATACAGCAGAACAACTGGGAATTACCTCAGCACTATCTCTGGTGGGTGAAAAGGACAGTAGCTTTAGTTACAGAGAGTGAACTGAGACCAGCGACACTGGACTGACCCCAGCTTTCTTTGCCTGTAGTTTTCCATACACAAGCTGTCATGACGCGGGCTTTGGGAGTGGACCCAAAAGCAAGACAAACACTGAACTACCAGGAAAAGGACTAGGCTTAAGAAGGAAGCAAGAGAAGAGAGGGACAAAGGACGCTCGACACGACACAGGCCCCGGACGAGACCAGGATTCCGGGCCTGGGAGAGAAGTTGACAAGGACCGTGGAACCAGGACATGGAAATGGAAACTAGAAGCCTGGGCTTGGACTTCGAGACAAAGACTGGACAAGGACCCAGAACCTGGGTCTTGACTCGGGCTCTGACTTCAGAACCTGGCGAGAACAAGACGTGGCTATGTGATGAGGGGAGGCACAGGACGGACCGAAAGACTCCTGGAAGGGACAAGGGAACCCCAGCACAGGACGAGGTAATCTCAGCACCGGGCTTGGCAAAGGTACTCCTGAGCTGGGCGAGGCACAAGGACATGACGAGAACCCAGAGCCTTGGTCGAGCGAGAACAGGAACGCAGACCACAGAGTCGAGGGACAGACAGGAACATGGAACACAGACATACCTAGAGAAGGCGTGGAGACAGAAAGACAGTTCCAAACAGGTCGAGGCTCCAAACACAAGCGAGGCGAGGCAAGGCTCCAGGAAGAGGGGAGGGGAGATGAGGCGAGGCAAGGCTCCAGGAAGAGGCGTGTTGAGGCGAGGCAAGGCTCCAGGTAGAGGCGAGGCGAAGCGAAGCGAAGCTAGGTAAGGCTACAGGCAGAGGCGTGGCGAGGCGAGGCTAGGCGAGGCAAGGCAAGGCTCCCGGTGGTGCCGAGGCGAGGTGAGGCATGTTTCCCGGTAGAGGTTAGGCGAGGCGAGGCTCCAGGCAGAGGCAAGGCGAGGCGAGGCAAGGTTCCAGACAGAGGCAATGCGAGGCGAGGCAAGGTTCCCGGTAGAAGCGAGGCGAGGCGAAGCTCCCGGTCGAGGCAAGCCGAGGCGAGGCAAGTCCCCAGACACAGGCTGCAGGGCAGGGCTTCAGGCGTGGGTAGCCATCAGGGCTTCGTCGGGACAGAACGGAACAGTCCAGCCTCAGGGTAACGGCAATGACGACCCAACTTACCCCACGGAGGCGACACCTACACACGAACCCATGGCCACATAAATTTCCGACCCTTTGACGAGAATCAGGTGCCTACAATCAAGCCCCGAGTGAGACAAGGGCAGCCGGAAGACCCGGAGTCTGGAGTCCACGGACCGGACCGTAATCCGGAATGCGGATAGAACGGCCCGGACTATGACAGAACCCTACCTCCCCCCCACCATGGGAGCCTCCGGGCGACCTAACAGGCTCCCCAGGACTAAGGACGACCTTGGAGGGTAGGGGTGGTATTCAGCCCGTAGGGAATCCAAGATGATGAGAGTTAGACGACAATATCTGCGTTGCTGGGTCCTTCTATGGCCGGTTAGTTTCTGTTATAACGCGGGCGTTGTGTGTGGACCCAAAAGGAAGACACAGACACTAGGAACAGGACTAGGCGTGAGGAGACGGCAGGGCTTCAGAAGGACGTTAAGGGAACAGTCAAGCCTCATGGTACCGACAATGATGGCCCGACTTACCCAACGGAGGCAAGGACCGGGAGAGACAGATTCCACCGCAGGGTAACGGCAAGGACGGCCTCACCTACCCCACGGAGGCGAGGACAGGATTCCGACGGGACCAACCCCACAGAGACGGGGACGGGGGCAAGACGATCTGGTACCTGCACTCGAACCCAGGGCCACTTATATTCCTGGCCACAAAAGAGAATCAGGTGCCTGCCATTAAGCCACAAATGAGACAAAAGACAGCCAGAAGACCCGGAGTCTGGTGTCCACGGACCGGACCGTGAGCCGGAACGTGGATTTCATGGACCAGTCCATGACACAAACAGGCAAAAAGACAGCCAGAGACAGTTGCGTCGAGTGTAGGATTGTGATGGTCGTCTTGCATCTCCCAGTTTCTGATACAGTGTGTAATTGCGGGATTCGTTACGCACTGGTCAGTCTCTGGTACAGTACAGTAAAGCCCGGCCTCCAGTCCTGGACTTGCACTTGACAGTAAAACACAGAGCCCGGACTTGGACTTGAATGGAACGCAGAGCCTGGACTTGGAATTGAACGGAACTGAGAGCCGGGACTTGGACGTGACTGGAACACAGAGCCTGGACTTGGACTTGACAGGAACACACAGCCCGGTCTTGGACTTGACAGGAACACCGAGCACGGACATGGAATTGACTGGAACACCGAGCCCGGATATAGACCTGACAGGAACAAAGACCCTTAACTTGGATTTGACAGGAACACAGAGCCTGGACTTGCACGTGACTGTTACACAGAGCCTGGACTTGGAAGTGACAGGAACTCAGAGCCTGGACTTGGGCTTGAAAGTTAGACCGAGCCAGGACATGGACTTGACTAGATCACAGAGCCCGGATATAGACCTGACAGGAACAACCAGCCCGGACTTGGACTTGACAGGAACACCAAGACTTGATTTTGATGTGACATCAACACAATGCCCGGACTTGGAAATGACAGGAACTCAGAGCCTGGACTTGGACTTGACAGGAACAAAGAGCCTGGAATTGGATTTGACTGGAACTCTGAGACTGAACTTGGAATTGAACGGTATACAGAGCCTGGACTTGGACGTGACTGCAACACAGTGCCCGGACTTGGACTTGACAGGAACACGGGGCCCGGACTTGGCCTTGACAGGAAATCCGAGCCCTGACTTCGCCTTGAAAGGAATACAGAGCCTGGACATGGATTTGACTGGAACACAGAGCCTGGACTTGGACGTGACTGGAATACAGAGACCGGACATGGACTTGACAGGAACTCAGAGCCTGGACTTGGTCTTGAAAGGAACGCCGAGCCCGGTCTTGGACTTGACAGGATCACAGAGCCCGGATATAGACCTGACAGGAACACCCATCCCCGATTCGGATTTGACAAGATCACAGAGCCCGGAATTGGACGTGACAGGAACACAGTGCCCGGACTTGGACGTGACAGGACCACAGATCCCGGACATTGACTTGACTGGAACACAGTGCCTGAACTTGGAATTGACTGGAATGCAGTACCCGGAATTGGCCTTGACTGGAAACCTGACACCGGACTTGGACATGACAGGAACACCGTGCCCGGTCTTGAATTTTAAAGGAACACCAAGACTGGAGTTTGACTTGACATGAACACCGAGCCCGGTTTTGGAATTGACAGAGCCTGGACTTGGCCTTGAAAGGAACGCCGAGACCGGTCTTGGACTTGACAGGATCACAGAGCCCGGATATAGACCTGACAGGAACACTCAGCCCCGATTCGGATTTGACAAGATCACAGAGCCCGGAATTGGCCTTGACTGGAAACCTGACACCGGACTTGGACATGATAGGAACACCGTGCCCGGTCTTGAATTTGAAAGGAACAGCAAGACTGGAGTTTGACTTGACATGAAAACCGAGCCCGGTTTTGGACTTGACAGAGCCTGGACTTGGAATTCACAGGAAGACAGAGCCCGGGCGTAGACTTGATAGGGACAGAGAGCCTGAAATTGCATTTGACTGGAACACAGAGCCGGGACTTGGACGTGACTGGAACATGGAGCAGGAACTTGGACTTGACAGGAACACAGAGCCTGGACTTGGACGTGACTGGAACATGGAGCAGGAACTTGGACTTGACAGGAACACAGAGCCTGGACTTGGACTTGACTGGAACACAGAGCCTAGACTTGGACTTGTCAGAACACCAAGACTGGACTTTGACTTGACTGGAACAACGAGTGCGGACATGGACTTGACAGGAAAACCGAGCCCAGACTAGGCCTTGACAGGAATACAGAGCCTGGACATGGATTTGACAAGAACACAGAGCCTGAAATTGGACGTGAGTGGAACTCAGAGCCTGGACTTGGATTTGACCGGAACTCAGAGCCCGGACTTGGACTTGACAGGAACAAAGAGCCTGGAATTGGATTTGACTGGAAAACAAAGCCTGAACTTGGAATTGAACGGAACAGAGAGCCTGGACTTGGACGTGACTGGAACACAGACCCCGGACTTGGACTTGACAGGAATACCAAGACTGGACTCTGACTTGACATGAACACAATGCACGGACTTGAACTTGACAGGAAACCTGACACCGGACTAGGAATTGACTGGAACACAGAGCCTGGACTTCGAGTTGACAGGAACACAGAGCCTGGAATTTGATTTGACAGGAACATGGAACCGGGACTTGGACTTGAGAGGAACACAGAGCCTGGAGTTGAACGTGAACGGAACACAGAGCCCGGACTTGGACTTGACAGGAAATCCGAGCCCAGACTTGGCCCTGTCTGGAATACAGAGCCTGGACATGGATTTGACTGGAACTCAGAGCTCGGACTTGGACTTGAACGGAAGACCGAGCCTGGACTTGGACTTGACAGGAACACAGAGCCTGGACTTGGACTTGACTCTAACACCGAACCCGGACTTGGACTTGACAGGAAACCTGACACCGGACTTGGACATGACAGGAACACCGAGCCCGGTCTTGAATTTGAAAGGAACACCAAGACTGGAATTTGACTTGACATGAACACCGAGCCCGGTTTTGGACTTGACAGGAACAAAGAGCCTGAAATTGCATTTGACTGGAACACAGAGCCTGGACTTGGACTTGACAGGAACACGGTGCCCGGACTTGGACTTGACAGGAAAACTGAGCCCAGACTTGGACTTGACAGGAATACAGAGTCTGGACTTGGACTTGACAGGAACAAAGAGCCTGTATTTGGATTTGACTGGAACACAGAGCCTGGACTTGGACGTGACTGGAACACAGAGACCGGACATGGACTTGAGAGGAACTCAGAGCCAGGACTTGGACTTGAAAGGAAGACCGAGCCGGGAATTGGACTTGACTCGATCACAGAGCACGGATATAAATCTGACAGGAACACCCAACCCGGTCATGGACTTGACAGGAACACAGAGCCAGGAATTGGAATTGACTGGAAAAACAAGACTTGACTTTGATGTGACATCAACACAATGGCCGGACATGGAAATAACAGGAACTCAGCGCCTGGACTTGTACTTGAATGGATCACCCAGCCCGGACGTGGACTTGACTGGAACACCGAGCCCGGACTAGGAAATGAACGGAACACAGAGCCCGGACTTGGACTTGACTTGAACACAGAGCCTGGACTTCGAATTGACTGGAACCTGTACCGTAGCCACACACCCGCCCCCCCCAATACCAGTCAATGATGCAGCATTTCAGAATGATCTGCATTCTATAGCTGATAGATGTTCTGAGTGTTTTTGCTAACATACAAAATCTCCTCAAACTCCTTATGAAGCATAGTCGTTGTCTTGCTTTCAATATGTAGGGACTAGGTTAGGTTCGTCAGAAAACTTAACACCCGGGAATTTGAAACTGCTCACACTCTCCACGTCTGATCCCTTTATGAATATTGATAAGTGTTCCTTCATTTTCCACTTCCTGAAGTCCACAATCAGCTCCTCCGTCTTCCTGACGTTGTGTACAAGGTTGATGCTGCGACATCACTGCACTAGTTGGCAGATCTCGCTCCTGTACGCCATCTCGTCTCCATCTGAGATTCTACCAACAATGGTTGTAGCATCAGCAAATTTGCAGATGGTATTTGAACTATGCCTAACCACAGAGTCGTGGGTATAGATACAGTAGAGCAGTGGGCAAGGCACATACTCCTGAGGTGCACCAGTATTGATCGCCGGTGATGAGGAGATGTTATTACCAATGCGCTCAGATTGTGGTCTTCAGCTTGGGAATTCGAGGATTCAATTAGAGAAGAAGTTACAGAGGACAAGGTTCTGTAATTCTCAATTTGGATTGTTCGAATGATGTTATTAAATGCTTGGGTATATTCGATGAACCGCATCCTGAAATAGATGTTTCTGTTCTCCAGGTGATCTCAGGCCGTGTGAAGAGTCATTGAGATTGCATCTGCCCTTGCACCCAGTCCTACTCTATGTGCCATTTATGCCTCATCCCATCTTGCACCTCGTTCCCGATATTTCGCCAGTGAATGCGTTTTACATTATTTAATTGCTCAGATGGACAATTCCTCCGTCTTCTGATGCTTTAGAAATTAATAACGAAGTTTTACTCCATACCGGGGACTAACCACGTACAATCCAGAGTTTTCATTCACTTCCCAATCCTGCTCCGAAAATGGACTGAACATCGGATTCCCTTACTGTTGAACCAAGTTTCCTGTGACAGGAAGTTCATCCACAGCAAGTACTTACCTTAATGCTACCATCTCACCATCTGGATTCATGGTTGCTGAATTACTGTTGGTATAACGTTCAGATCATCACGTGAGAACCAGTCAGTGATAAATGCGGAAGTGTGGGGTACCGATGATACTTCGTCCCGCCCTGCTACCTGCTACCGGTTTCTCCATTTCTTCTCGAGGATTTGCCCTGGATACAGTAAGATTGTTTTGAACTCCCCCACGTGGGGCGTTTAAATGCAGGATGGCGATTGCTCATCCCCGCGCTTCTCACCGTCTCTGCCACTGAAATATATCCATCTTGAAAAATGTACGTGTAATCCCTCTTTCTGAGTCGCTGATAACAAATGGTGAACTTTGAAAGGTAAAAAACCGAAGTCAAAGGGGATGCGGCCAGACATTCAACCCTGCTGTGTCATTCAGTCCGATCCCAGCAGATCATCTGATGTTCATGATCTCTCCCCAGATTTTTGACCCATTTTGTGTATGAAAATCTGACGGACTGCTTCATTTATTTATATTTTTGGCAGAGACTGTGCCACTGAGAAACAGTTACGTGACTATCTGACTTCAAACCAAAAAATAAGAGTAGACGTTATTTAATTATAACTTCACTGTATTATGAATTCATAGCTAAAACGCTAAGGTGGAGAAAGATGAAGCAAATATATCAACAGACACAAGATTGGTCTTTAGCCCAAATCGAAATAAATAGGTTTGAGCAGCAGTTCAGTTCAATCTACGTACTTACACGGGGATAATCAACTGACAAAGGTCATTCATCAAAATCTTGATTTAAAATGTAAACTCATAAATGACGCATACCTTTCTAGAAATATAAGCCTCATCCAAATTAGAGCCAGAGTCCTACAAACTATATTATGATTGATCCACTATTACTGATGGGACAGTCCATGGTAACCGTTCGGATATAATATTACTGGATTAAAATGCAAGAACTACTTACTTAATCGATATAGCCACTGCAAACACGCATAGCAGACAGGAATTAAAAGTGAATATCACCGTAAATATGCTAACTTAAGAGATTAAATGGAAATACTATCAAGCATGAACAGGGCATATATTGTTCCAATGGTGATACCAACCATAACTATCATCTCAAAGTCTCTCAACAATAACACTAAACAGTTAGAAGTGCAAAGCAATATTTCTGTAAATCTCCATAAAACCACTATACTCTACACCACTAGAATGATACGAAGTCCGCAGCTATTGAGGAATGAGTGTGTTTGACTATACCCGTACTTCAGGTTTTACCAGCTTGAGCTGAGAAAGGATACTATAAATATAATAACAATAGGTTTCAATAGGTACATTTAATGTCAGAAAAAAATATACAATATACATAATGAAATTCTTCTTCTTCGCAAACATCCACAAAAACACAGGAGTGTGGCAAAGAATGATGATAGTTAAACGTTAGAATCCCAAAGCCTCCTCACAGTTCCCCCTCGCATGCACAAGCAGCAGTGAGGCACTGACTCCCTCCCCCTCAACCCTACCAGCAAAAAATCATCAGCGCCCTCCACCGAGCACGCAAGCGTGCATGAAAACAAAGACAAGGACATACAGTCACCGAAAGACTACTCGTTCAACCGGTATTTTCACATACCACAGGCACTCGCTCTCCCGATAAAGTGAAAAAGTGGTGCCTCCGTTGCTCACCAACTGCATAGCAGCGGCAACCTGAACAAAAGCGGAACACATGGCGTCGGCGACGGGAGATCGGTGATTCAACTGCATCCGTGAGAAGGATCAGGGAGTCAAAACCGATAGGAACACGTAATCGGCAGGATTGGAACCTACACGCGGAAACCCCAATGTATTTCTATTCCATCGCCTTAACCACTCGGCCACGACGACAACGTTCCTTGCAGTTGCACATAACTCGTGCATTCAGTTAGTCAGATTATCAGGACTGAACCTGAAGTAAAGGCGGATACTGCTGAAAATGCCCAGCAGATCTGTTAGCGTCTGTGAAGGGAGAAAGAGTTCACGTTCAGAACTATGACCTTTCACACGGAAATCAATGTGGTCAATTGAATGTACGGAATCTGTCAGAGCGGAGTAGGGTCGGAAGGTGTAGATCCTTTCAACAGGCATATATATAGATAATCAAGTTGATGTTGGACACCAGGGAATGAATGTGTGGAAGGGCTCAGAGATGTCTCTTTGGTTGAGCCTACTAGGGAATCAGCAATTCCGCATTAGTTGTTGTGTAATGAACTAAACTGGCTCAAGTTTTTTTATGGGGGCAATGTTGTTATCAAGTTGTCTCATATTCCTTACTTTATTGCAGTCTGGAAAAGTGTTGTGAACAAGCCAAAGTAGATAATCCATCAATAGGTTAAACACAGTGAAGTTATTTAAAGACGATGCTATTCAGAAACGTTTGCTGTTGGAATACTACTAATGAGTGGACTCATAAATGTTGAAGGTAGCATGTAGTATGAGTGATTTGTAAAGATCTGAGGCTATATTGTGTAAAGGAAATGAGGCTAATGTTTTTTGTTATGACTTTAGTGTGGTGAATAATACTTATCACGTTGCTACTTCAAGCATATCTGACAAAAAGGCAGCTCTATGTTCCAATTCTTTGTGATGTTAGATGT
This sequence comes from Hemitrygon akajei, assembly GCF_048418815.1. NCBI lineage: Eukaryota > Metazoa > Chordata > Chondrichthyes > Myliobatiformes > Dasyatidae > Hemitrygon > Hemitrygon akajei. Next base: position 19,742,615 of record NC_133151.1, read on the forward strand.
TTTCAGAGTCATAGTTTTGAATGGGCAATTATTAACTAACCCATTTGTAAAACCAGCTATTCAACTGAATTTATATATATATACTGATACTGTTGAGTGCTTACTTTCTTACTTAGTTAGCTAAATAGCTCCTGCTCTTCCACCTATATTTTTTTGTACAGCATAATATGATAGTCATTTACCATAATGAAAAATTATTATAAAACAAATGGATCTGTTATCCAAACTATTAAAGATCGTGTGGGTTTAGCTAATGATAATTTGCAGAATCCAACCCTTTTGGAATAAGGTGTGGAACTGGGGATTAAATGTTAATGGACATCATTGGATATGTATTACTTCAAACGTTGTTATTGCTTTGCTCTTTGTTCTAGTGGTTATCCATGGTATTTTCCCAGAGGTGCTTTTTTTTATTATTATGGGCAACTTTAGTAACTTATGTGTTTGCAGGCCACGTGTAATTCTATAATTCGTTTTGGTGTTTGATTTCATACAATTATGTTGTGATTCAGTGATGTTAAATACAGTTAAATGCTTTTATTTTTGGTATGAAATTGGGTTCACTTTATCACTTCATCATGGTTTTCCCGCTTCTGTTCTGCTAATGTTTTAAAATAAGTATCTATCTTAGTCATGAATGTTGCTGTTCATTATTTTGCTATATTCACTCAGACATATTAACAGCAATGTGATTTTCTGTGAATCGAAATAAAGAAGATGTTGGTCATGCACAGTTTAAAAAAATGGATCATACTGTAACATCCAACTCGAATAGGACAATAGACAATAGGTGCTGAAGTAGACCATTCGGCCCTTCGAGCCTCACCGTCATTCTGAGATCATGGCTGATCATCTACTATCAATAACCGGTTCCTGTCTTGTCCCCATATCCCTTGATTCCCCTAACCATAAGATACCTATTTAGCTCCTTCTTGAAAGCATCCAGAGAATTGGCCTCCACTACCTTCCGAGGCAGTGCATTACAGGCCCCCACAACACTCCGGGAGAAGAAGTTTTTCCTTAACTCTGTCCTAAATGACCAACACCTTATTCTCAAACCATGCCCTCTGGTACTGGACTCTCATTGTGAAGTAGACAGATTAACTGTATTTGTTCCTGGCATGTGCTTGGAGAGGGTGGTTGTCATTTTGTGGAACTGTTTTTACATCCTTTACTTTGTGAGATGAAAATGTTATGCTCTCTGTGTTTGAAAGCAAGCACAACATTGCTTCAGTTAAGCTGTGGGACAAGAGATCATTTCCAAATTAGAAGTTAATTGTCAGGAGCTACTGATAAAATATGGCATGCAAGTTTGTGAAAGTCGGGGTTTATTTTTGTAATTGATAGGAAAGGATGAATATAAAAGCGAAGACTTCGATTGTGCTAGCACCAGCAACTATTTCCAGTGATGCACCATCACAAGTGTAACACGCTATAAGTATTCAGTACTAATGTCATGGCTTCTCTGCAGCAACAATGTTTAGTTTCTGACCACCGATTGCAAGACATGCTAGGCAATAAGTGGAATGCTATTCTTTCGTGTGTGTCTGGAGCTGGGAATTCACGGTTCTTTTGCTGGGGAGAGATGAGGAGAGAAGACCTGAATGGAAAGAGTTACTTGGCCAACGAATGGAGTGGACTCGGAGCAAGGGTGCGAAGGTTAGCGATGGTGAACAATCGGCTTTATCAGAGAGCTCTAACCTTGCGCGATAGACTGTTTCTTGAGAATGGGCCGATTTGATTTTTTTTTGTTTCTTTTTCTTTACTAACCATATAGTCAAAGTAAGAATTATAAAGCTCTATCGTTTAATCACATATTGTGTACTACTCGTTATTTAGGGTTCTGATTTGTAACAGGCGCAGCATCCACCTAAACGAGATATCTTAAGTTTGGCCGGAACAGGGTATTTCACCCCTTATATTAAGCCGCCAGCCGGAGCGAGATTTACACAAGGGAAAAAACCTCATTTTAATGACTGGGAAAAGAACGTATAAATCGGCTGGCCAACTTGGATCCCCTATTTTGGTGTAATAAATTGGAAAATTATTCTGAGTGAGGATTGGTGCTGAGGGAACAGTAGTATTCCATTTCTAAGTTATGGCCCAATGTCAACATATTTACAGTGTTGTTTCTGCAAAGGCAATAAAGTGCAAGGTAAGATTAACGACAAGTTACGAAGTAAATTTCCTAATTTGGTTCCATTGACGAACAGTAAATACTTGCAGGACTATCGATGGACTGGAATAAAAAACTCTCCCAGATGCACTTCAAAATTTCCATTTCGTATCCTTTCACATAAAGCTAATCTCCTTGAATTTGGAGAAGTTGAAATGTCTGATGGCTATAGCCCTATACACATGACATCTCTGTGTGATTTGCAAACAGATCTGTTCCTGAATTTTACACCAACTGTGAGGAAATTTGCAGTATAATGTGATTGTTATTTTATTTATTCCTTAATTCCTCTGTTTAATCAATCTCTCACTGAAAATATCCTATCCACGTACCTGTTAAACATTGTACTTGTACTCTGCACTGCAGCTTGCTTCAACTGAGCTATTACTTGCATTGCACAGCGCCTTTAATTTCTCACACTTGCACTGCAGATCACTTTTAAATTCTCACTCTGTCACCTTGAAGCAATGTTTTCTCCAATCTGAAATTTTCACCCTGAGAAACGGATTTTGATTGTCTACATTATCTACACCTCTCATAGTTTTATGAACTTTAGTCAGGTCTCCTCTCTTCCTCCTTCCATCCAGAGAAAACAGTGTCCAGCCCTCGTGAACTTTCCTTGTAATTCGACAGCCCATTCTAGGGAACAGCTCTGTGAATACTTCCTGCAGCTTTCCAGCTTAATCAGCAACATACAGTTTACCCTCTTCACAAACTTGTCTACCTGTGTGGCTAGGTTCTGTGGACTACATGTATGTCCATGGTCTCTCCCTGTTCACTAACCCTCCCCAGGACCCTGTCATTCAATGTGTCTGCCCTGGCCAACTTTAACTTCCCAAAATCTATTATTGTGTATTTGTCTGATATGGAAACAACACTTCTCTTGTTCTCTGTACCAATGGCCCAGAAATAGATATCAATGCAACATTCTTCTTCTGAACCATTTGCTGCGCCTCGTCTGCTACTTGACTGTAACCTGTGCAGGACAACGCCTGGACCCCTCTATATTTCATTCTATTGTGATTTCTCTCTATATAAGTAATCATCTGCCTTTCGAATCCTCCTAACTTTGTACACACCAATATGCTTCCCCAGGTTAAACTGAATTTTGCAAGTATTCTCCCACATACCCAACCTATCTATATACTGCTGTAGAGACCAATTGTACCATCAACGTTATACCCATCACATTCCCCATTATTGACAACATTGATCCCTCAAACTCTGCCCTTCTCCGGGTGATTAATGTCGAGTGTAAATAATTGACAGAGAATTGACCCCTGGAACACTCCAATTGTTATGTCGTCCCTGCCTGAAATAGACTTGCTCATTCAGTCTATGTCTTCAATGTGACAACAGGTCTTCAGTCCTTGTTAACACAGATCCCTCAATCTTCTGAGGTCTGGTTTTGTACACCAGGTTTTCGTCTGGCAGCTTGCCAAGTACATTCAGAAAATCTACCATATATATTTTCAGGTTACCTTCGAACATCCAGCGGGGAAAAAAAAAACTCGGTCTTGTTGATCAAACGTGAATTGGCTTTCACCTGACATAATCTCAAACGAGGTCACAGGTGGACGTGGTGCTGAAGAAACGTTTTGTAACACTGGCCTTCATCAGGCAGTGCAATGACTATAGTAATTGGGATGTTGTGTTGCAGTTAAACAAGATGCTGTTGAGGCTACATTAAAATATCGTATTTCCCTTTATTCACCCTATAACAGGAAAAATGACATAAAGCTGGAAAGAACATGCGGGACAGTTACGAGGATGTTTCTGGCAGTTGAATAACTGAGAAATGGAGGGGTAACGTGCTGATTAGGACGTTTCCCCCATGGAATGTGGGAGAATGTAGGGCAATATAATAGACGTGTATAAAATAATGAGTGTCATAGACTGGGTGAATGCACAGAGACATTTTTAACAGGGACGTGGAATAAGGACGAGAGGGCACTATATGCTGAGATGGCATAGATTGAAATGTAACCTGATGGACTATTTCTCTCATCCAGACGGTGGTCAGGATATCGAACTTGACAAAGTGATTAAGAATGAGTCATTAGCAGGGATATGGACCTAAAAGGTACAGCGAGATATTGGGGCAACTTAGATGGGACCTTTTGTTGGCCTGGGCCAGATGGGCCGAAATACGTTTCCTCCATGCAGTGTGACACTACAAATCTAAACCATGTTGAATCGGTTTGATTACATTGAACGTCTCTTAATAACTTGCAATTTCTTCATAGATCACAAACTCCTGTTTATTGACTAAAACTCAGCATTTATCACCTTCAATCCCCACAATCCTGATTGATATGTTACAGAATATGCTCTTTTGTATCACCCTCTGCAATTGGAACCTTGTCTTCCTAAGTGGAAATCACAGTCTATGTGGATTAATATCTCCTCATCGCTGATGTTCAACACTGGTGCATATCAGCGGTCTGTGCTTAGCCCACTGCTCCTCTCTCTCTGGACCCGTGACTGTGTGGCTAGGCATAGCTCAAATACCATGTATAAATTCGCTGATGATAAAACTATTGGTGGGAGAACCTTAGATGGAGACGAATGGGCGTAGAGGAGCAAGATATTCTAACTACTGTTGTGGTGTGTCAGCGACAATCTGGCACTGAACATCAGTAAGACGGAAGAGCTGACTGTGGACTTCAGGAAGGGTAAGACGAAGGAACACGAACCAATCCTCAATGAGGGATTAGAAGTGGAGAGAATGCGCAGTTGCTAGTTCCAGGCTGTCAAGGTGTCTGAGGTCCTAACCTGGTCCCAAAATATCGACGCAGCTTACAGAATGCAAGGCAGCGACTATACTTCATTAGGAATTTGAAGAGATTAGATATGTTAACAAAAGCACTACAAAGCATTCACGTACCATGGACAGCACTCTGACAGGCTGAATCACTGTCTGGTATGGGGGAGCAACTGCACAGGACCGAAAGAAGCAGCAGATGGTCATAAATTTAGTCAGCTTCATACTGAGTACTGGCTTACAATGTACCCTGGACATCTATAGGGAACGGTGTCTCAGAGAGGCAGCGTCCATTATTAAGCATCCCCTGCACACTGTGCATGCCCTTTTATCACTGTTACTATCAGGTGGGAGGTAACGAAGCCGAAAGGAACCGACTCAGCGAAAGTGGAATCGCATCTTCCGCTCTGCCATCCGATTCCCAAATGGATATTGATCCCGTGAACAATACCTCGCTTGTTTAGTTTATATAATTTCTGTATGTGTCTGATTTTTAATCTCTTTCAATGTACGTATAACTTAATTTATTTATTTACGCTTCTATTTTATGTATTGCGTTAAACCGCTAGTTGCTGCGATAGTAAGTAACACGACATATGCCGGTGGAAACAAGGCAGATTCTGATCCTGAAATTCCAGCGGCTTACCAACAACAGATTTGAAGTTAACATGGCTACAGTTACCAACTTTTGTCTTCTTCTTTTCTTGGACAATGGAGACTCATTTCCTCACTTCGCTGGGCGTTCCTGGAACACACTGAATATTGACAAAGTTCAATTTTTATCTCCATTTTCTCTCCTGTCTTTTCCAGTACAACGCTCGAGTGCAGATCATTGGTACCTGGAATAGTGTGGGGTTTTTTTCAGCCCCATTGTATTTTCTGACTCTTTCAATCTTATTAACATCTTTCAAGTAGGTAAATGCTTCCACTTCTATCCAACCTTAAAGAACATATTCTCTGGTATTTGAAATTCCTACCGTGAGGAAATGACTCTGACGACCTACACTGTCTATGCCTCTCATAATTTTAAATACATACATTCGGTCTCTCCTCGGGCGGTGCTGTTCCAGGAAAACACACAAGTGTGTCCAGTGTTTCCTTAGGGTTCGTGTACTCTAATCCAGCATCATCCTGCTGAACCAGTCATGACACTCTGCATTGTACATTTATAGAACTTTTTCAATGGTTTATATGACATACCAAATCTGCTCAACTTCAAATAAATTAGTCGTGCTGTTGTGCCTTCTTTGTACTGACACTTACGGGCTGGTCACAATGGTGCCCCTCTAATATGTTAAAGCTACGGAATTTAAAGTTATTGATACTCTCCTTCTCCGATCCGTAAATGAGGATTCTCGTTGTTATCTGCACTTTTGCAAAACAACACATCCACATTTTCATCCAAATCCTAAATATACTGTCTATCAGAAACACGAGCTTACAGCGCCGATCTCTATGCAACACCACAGGTCATGGACCTCCAGACAGAATAACAGCTTGCTTTCTCTGAACAAGATAGCTCCCAAACAAAACTTGTAATTCACTCTGGGTCTCATGCATCTTTATCTTTTGAATCAAATTGGCATGAGGAAACTTATTGAATGATTTAAGAAGATCCATGTAGATAACATCCACTGTGTTTCCTTCACCAAGTATCGATTTCATCACCTCAAAAAACTCGATCACGTTTGCTACGGATGGAAAGCCCACACAAAGCCATGCTGACTGTCCCTATGAAGGACCTGACTTTCCAGATGTGCATCAATCCCGTCCCTTGGTATCCTCCTAAACAACTTTCCTACCACTGACGTGAAGCTCAACGGCCTATAATTACCTTGATTATCCTTGTTTCCCTTCTTGGACAAAGCCAAAACATTACACTTTTCCAATTCTCCAGGACATTGATGTTGCTAGTGACTTCACAAATTTCCTTGTCAAATTCCCAGTAATCTCTTCATCTGCTTCTTTTACTATTGTAGGATATATACCACCAAGCCCTGGAGTCTTATCCATCTTCATGCCGTTCAGAAAACCCAGCTGTGTCCCCTCCTTAATCTCAACACGTCTCAGCACATTCGCATGCCCCTCTCTGTTTTCACTCTCCTCCAATTCCTTCTCCTCGGTAAATACTGACACAAAGTACTCATTCAATACCTCAGCCACTTACTCGGACTTCAACCACAACGTTGTTCCTTTCACCTCGAATGGACTTGCCCTCTCCTTACTTACTCTCCGCTTCACATGTGAAAAATCCCTTGAGTTTATCCTTGGTGTTTCTTGCCAATGACAATTCGTGGCCCACATTTTGGCTTTTCTTATCACCTGCCTGAGCACATCTCTGCTATCCGTATATTCAGTGAGTACCCAGTCTGCTTTTAGCTTTTGAAACCCCTTTAAATGCGTGGCAGAAGGCTCTGGGAGCACATTCGGCCACTTGTTGACCGGATTCCCATTTCTTTCTGACTCCGTGGTGCTGCAACCATTTTTCACTGAGACCAACTTCGCCCTCGATCACCAGGTACTGTGTGTGAAATGGGACTCCTGCATTGTTCTTGGGCCCACTGAAGGATGCATACCACTTTCATCAAGATCCTCAAGTATTTGTTCGGAGAATAGAACATTATTTCTTATAATTATGGAACAGAGCTGTGGTCAATGAGATCACGTTGGATCCGGTGTATGAGAGTGATTGTCCGGACTACTGTGCTTCTTTCTGCTGTGCGTAAACTGTTTAAAATTCGCAGCTGTGTTAACGTGGAGGAGGAGCTGCAAGATAAAAACAAACTCTCCGCTTTTGTCTGTCACTCTGATTGTTTCTCCCGCACCCCAACTCCACCAATTCTGGTTTTCTGTGTTCTACTCGGGCAGGTCAGGCTACTGTATGTAAATGGAAAGATAACTGCTTGCAAAACAATACCTATTCCAGTGTTTATCTTCATATTGTTCACAAATTTGGCCACATGAGATATAATGTGAAAAGAGGCAGTTCCAACACCGACATCTTTGGAACACCACTGGTCACTGGCAGCCAACCATAATATACCCGTTTATCCCCATTGTTTACTTCCTGTGACTCAGCCAACCTTCTATTACTGCTTGTATGTTTCCTGTAATACTATAGGCTCTTATCTTGTAAAGCAGCCTCATGTGCAGCACCTTGTCAAAGACCTACTGAAAATCCATGTGTACACCATCCATAGACACTCCTTTGTCTATCCTGTTTATTAATTCCTGAAATAATTCCAACAAATTTGTAAATCAGGATTTCCCCTGTAGGAAACAATGCTAACTATGACCTATTTTGTCATGTACCTCCAAGTACCCCGATACGTCATCCTTAATAATGGTCGCTAACATCGTCCCAATCACAGAATTCAGGCTACCTGGCCTAAGTTTCCTATCTTCTGCCTCTGCCATCTTCTTAAAGAGTGGAATGGATCTTGAAATTTCCCAGTCCGACTGAAACATACCAGATTCAAAGGATTCTTGAAGGATCATTACTAATGCCTAAACGAACTTCTCAGCTATATTGTCACAACCCTGGAGTGTAGATGGGTTATATAACATCAGAACTTTCAGTGCACCAAAAACATTCACCTTAATAATAGCAACTACATTCACTTCTGCTCTCACTCTTGAATTTCCGGCATATTACTACTGCCATCCATAATGAAGGTTGATGAAAATTCTTGTTTATTTCTTCCGATATTTCTTTGTTAACCGCATTACAGTTGCTCCAGCTTCATTTTCCAATGATCCAATATCCACTCTCAGCTCTGTTTTACTCTTTCTATATTAAAGAAAAGGTATCCTCTTTATATTATTGGCTAGTATTCCTTGATATGTCAGCTTTCCTCTCCTTGTGTCCTTTCTAATTGCATTCCTTTGGATATCAAAAGCATTCAAGTCTTTTCACCTCCCATTATTTGTTGCTATAACAGATGCCCTGCCTTTTCCTTTTATGTAATATTTTGATTTTCCTTGTCAGCCACAGCTGCCTCGTCCTCCTTTTGCTAAACTGTCTCAATATTGGGATGTATCTATCTATCTATCGAACTGACCCCGAAACTCCAGCTATTGGTCTCTGCCGTCGTCCCCTCTAGGGACTCTTTCCAATAAACATGTTCCCACTGCCCTCTCATGCCTCTATAATTCCCTTTCTTCCGCTGTAATACTGACATATCTGACTTCATCTTCTTCTACTCAGACTGCAGAGTGCAGTCATTGTCTCCTACGGGTTCTTTTACCTTAAGTTCCTGAGTCAAATCTGTCTCGTTAGACCATGCCCAATCCACAGCTGCCATGCCCTTGGAGGGCTTAAGTAAAACTGCTCCAAAAAGCAGTCTTGTAAAGATTCTACAGAAACTCTTTCTTAAGAACCAGCAGCCATCTATTTTTTCCAATCTACTTCAATATTGAAAACCCATCACTTTTCCAGCATTGCCGTTTTTACATGGCTTTTCTATCACCCATTGTAATTTGATTTACACATATTCACTGCAATTTTGAAGCCTGTTTATAACTCCCAACAAGGGATTTATCGCCTTGCAATTTCTTAATTCTACTCACAAGCATACTACATCTGCTGATCCTATGTCACCTCTTTCCAAAGGATTTGCTTTCACATTTAACCAAAAGAGCCACTCACTTCTTCTGTCTTCCTCTGTGTCTTTTCGATCTTTCTATCCTTCGATGTTAGCTCCAAAAATATAACCTTTTCAACCTCAACTCAGTGATGCCCACGAAGTCTTTCCTGCCAGAGTCTCATATACATTTTGCTGGATGCCCCATGCCTTAATTGCATCTGTATCAAAACTACATGGCCATTTGTTGCTATCCCGTGTAAGATAAAATTTAAGAAAACACCGAAATGAAGAACAGATAAGATAGGAGACGCATTTTCCTGGTGAGAGTCAGAAAATCTTCGTAAAGTGCAACACAGAAACATCCCCTTCGGCCCTTCTAGATCATGATGGAACCACTTAAGCTCTCTACTCATATCGACCTAAACTGGAACCACAGCCCTCCATACCCGTACCATCGACATAACTACCTCAACTTAGTTTAAAATTTGAAATCGAGCTCGTTTGCAGCACTTGTGCTGGAAGCTCATTGGACAATCTTATGACACGATTAGTGAAGTCGTTTCCCTTCATGTTCCTTTTCAATTTTCACTTTTCAGCCTTAACCCATTACCCCTGGTTGTAGCTCCAGCAACCCTTACTGAAAAAGCCTGCTTGCATTTGATCTATACGTAGATCAAATCTCCTCTCAATCCTCTATATTCTAAGGAATAAATTCCTAATCAAATCAACCCTCCTTATAATTTAGGTCTCCAGATCGGCAACATTATTGTAAATGTCCTCTGTACTCTTTCAAGCTTATTTACATCTTTCCTGTAGTTAGCTGACCATAACTGCACCCAGCGCTCTAAATTAGGCCTCACCAACATCTTGTACAACTTTAATGTAACAACCCATCTCCTGGGCTCAGTACTTTTATTAATGAAGGTAGCTCATAGCTAATAAACTGGAGGTCTTCCAATTGCTGACACCGTCTGGTCAAAGTGTTTTATTTTTACCATTGTGCCTGCCCGTTGACTGCCTGACATGATTTACTTGTGTTGTGAGTTGTGATTTGTGTTTGTTTGCTGCAAACATACAAAAAGAAAATTGAAATTGCCTCACAGTTTTCAGGATGTTTAAAAATTTCCTCTTAGACAATTTTTCCACCGCGGTGAAGAAGTAAATAAATAGAAGGAAAAGTGCGTTTGCCATTCCATCCCTGATTCAGTTTTTGATTTGGCGATGCATTCGCTCGGACGCTCAAACACAATCTGGATTGTTTTTGTCTAGGTTTTGCTCACAATTAAAACATCCACTCTGCAGAAGTCGTGATTATGATGCCTTGCACCTTCTAATGTAATAAATTCAAAGTTTCAGAATTTACGATGGTCTGAACGCAGTTCTGACCAACAGTTCAAAAGGTATGGCTGCTGAATGCTGTTACAGCACAACAAGAGAGTAAAAAAGTGGGCTTCAAAGAGCAGTCCGACTGCTTCTTGTCAGAGCATTGTGCGCTCTCTTGCATTTTCTGTTCTTTTCATTCGTGTCCCCATTCTCCAAACAACAGGAGATGCCCCACACACACTAGCCGGCTGCAGGCACCTCAACAGCTGATGACCTAGAAATGGAATTTCATGCAACACATATCAGAAGAAACTAAAGTCCTGTCTCTTCAACGGTCTGCGCTTCACACTGTAATTATTCTTCACTCCTGATCATTTCGGATTGTAATAAGAGGCTGGATACTGAAAGTGACCCCAAGCTTCCTGGTAACACAGAAGAAATAATAGTCGGACTGTAAAATGCCGTCGGTAGTTGATTGAACCTTGTCTTGCCGGAGATTAATATTGCCGCGGGAATCCCTTTTGCAAGTACATTGCATTGCCTATAAAAATATTTAACCCCTTCGGAAGTTTTTATGTTTTACAACTTGACACTGATTAACTACATATGATCTAAATTAATTACAAATACAAAACACATAATTGATTGCATCAGTACTCACACCCTATAATATGTCGCACCAACTCATCACTGGTGCAGCCTATAGAATTTAGAATTCATATAATTAGTTGAAGTGTGTTAGCTATATATAAACCTGTGTGCTGTCAAGTTGTGACAATTGATTGTAATAAAAATACTTCTGTTTCTGGAAGGTCTAACTGCAAGTGAGACAGCATACTGGCAAATACTACACCATGGAACCAAAAGAGCACTCCAGGCAACTCTGCAAACCGCAAACTGAAAAGCACTAGTCAGGAGTTGGATGCAAAAACTTTTCCAAGTCACTGAATATCCCTCGGAGTACAGTTAAGCCAATCATCCCGAAATGGAAGGAATATGGGACAGGTGTAATCTGCCTAGAACATACTATCCTCAAAATCTGAGTGACCGTGTAAGAGAGACCTGTGACAACTCTGAACGACTTACAAGCTTCAGTGGTTGAGCTGGGAGAGACTGCACATACAACAACTGTTGCCCGGCTGCTTCATCAGCCGTACCAGTGTCCAAGAGAAAGCCACTGCTGACAAAAATGCTCGTACTGCAGCAACACAGACAGTGGGATTTGGTGGGTTTGCGCCTCATTCTCCCACGTTTCGCGGGGTCGGTGATTCTCTTGCCTAGATTTACGCAGCCAACGGAACCAGAGTGTTTTATGTAAATATTTTTTCTTCTACTCAAGTGCATACCATACTTGTTTATGCTATATACCATCTGCCACGTCTCTGCACTTTATCCTAATCTGTCTAACCCTCTGCAGACTCTCTGATTCCTCAACACTACCTGCCCCTCCACCTTTCTTTGCATCATCCCATTTGCCTGCTTTTGACCAATATCCCTGAGAACCTTCCCTATGTCTGTGCACACTAAAATGTCTTTAGAAATGCTGAAATTGACCTAATCTCTACGGCTTCCTTGGAAGCCCATTCCACACGTATTTTCACTCTCTGTATGAAAGGACTGCCACTCCAATCCTCCTTAAACATCTTCCCTCAGTTTCTACCCCTTAGTATTAGACTCCGCAATTCTACAGCTACAAAAAAGACCTTGACGGTTCACCAACCTCTACCCTCAGGATTGTATATCTACCTTGAAGTAAGTGAAGAAAGTTGTTTTAGATTACAGGGGATGTTGATCGGTGAGGGAAGCCGACCACAGCACGGCAAATGTATTTCAATACAGACCAGTACACCATAATTCATATCAGAATGTCAAGCCAGGTAGAACTCATACTACAGGGCATTAGGGAGTGACTGGGGAGTAAAAGTGAGAGTGGTGACACTGGTAGGCAGGGTGAGGAAGAATAGGGTTTATCATGCTGGTCTTCATTAGTCAGCAGAATGAGTATATCAGTTGGGATATCACTTTACGGTGCTGCAAGTGATTGACAGCCACACTTGCCGTATTGTGATCAGCTCCTGTCAGCGCAAAAGGAAATGTGGTTAAACTTTGGAGAGTGTAGAAAAGATTTACAAGGCCTAGTTCCTTCTCATGTGCCGGGAGAGAGTGACGGTAGATGGTAACACTGAGAGAGATAACTGCTCTTAGAGCACAAAACCCAGCACGGGAGGTTCCCCACTGATTGTGAGCTTATGAATCGTCTGGGCAGGGTTACGTGTAAGGAGGGAATGGTCCGTGGATTAGAGAGGAAAGGGTTTATATATGATACAGAATCTACCCGATAACATTACTGCCTGTCTTTCAGTAAGGTACCCGCACGTTCCATTATGGTTCTTTGATAGTAAACCGCTTGCAATTGGTGGTTGCAGTAAAGTGAGAGCGGAGATAGAAGATGGGAGGCGGATCTCTTCGTTGTCACTCCAACTAAAGTAGCATGTCATTCAGATTTAAACGAAGCAAAAGACTGGCCAATGGCTGCAGAATATTATCTATCAGTCAGTCTAAATGGTATCAGGTTATGCTCTAGTCTCCCTTCGCAAACCAGACTATACTGTAACACCATGCTGTTCTGTGAGAGCTCTAGTTCCAGAGTCTGAAGACTTGTGTCGCCATCAGCCTATCATAGTGGGTTCTGCTAGAAATGGGACTTGTCCTAAATGGGAGACTCTAGTGAATTAAACTGAAACAATTAAATACCATTGACAAAATGAAGTCCCTCAATTTGTGTGAGAACTGGGACTCCCCATTAAACAATCGCAAACGTTACACAGGGGGAGGTCAGAGGGATACAATAGTGTAAGGGACAGCAAGTGACAGCCCTTTCCTCTGGCACGTTAGTACCTCTAAAAAGAGCCTTTTGTTGTGTTTTGTGCAGAGGTCAGGCCTAGTTGCGCTCTCCATGGAGGCTGTGTGTCAACTGGATGTTTCTAGTCATGGTGGTGACTGGCTTGGCTTGGATTGCACTAATTGCCTCATTGGTCTCCTGCAGTGCCTCAACGGCCGAGCTCTGGAAGGGCAGATCGGTTTTGAAGTCCTGAGCGCTTTCCAGCACTCGGCGCTGGAAGGGGACTTTACGAATAAGCAGCCCGAATTTCTGCAAGCGCCGGATCTCCCGCAGAGGCACGGTGGCGAGCCGGTAGTGCCCCAAGAATCGGCAACATTCACATTTATCAATTATTTTCCTGATATGGTGCTTCCATGTCAGCTTATTATACAGACACATGCCAAGAGATCAACCGCTGACAATTACTCAAGAGTTTGACAATACAGTATCAAATCAACGGCTGGTCTATGTGCCCACTGTTCGAACTTATTAATCACTAATCACATTCTATCTACAACTCAAATGAATTTTAATCCAAACAGCTGCATCATCTGCAAACAGTGATTTACACACCCCAGTACCTACCTCAGAAAAATCATTAACATATTATTAAGCAATAAAGAGTTATATGTACTGTCGTCTGGTGTCCCATTCTCTATCTCTTAGAAGCCCAAATATAGCTTACCCACCCTTAATGCCAAGACTGTACAAATAAAAAAGTCCAAAAATTATGTGGCTTTCCTCTCACTCCTAATTTCAACAATTTAATCGTTTCATAACATTTTATATGTTTTTTTTTCTGTATGAAACTACTGTAATTGCAACTTTTTTATTTAATTATACTTTTCTAATATCATCTCCCAGAAATAAAACCGAATCCAATATAATTCATCCCTTTCGAAATCCGCACTGATAAAATGCTATATCACCTCTCTTTTGCAAAATATATTTCAACTCCTCTATTGCCATACATTCTGTGCGTTTACACAAACGGAACGGGATGTTAATGATATTTGTCTTTAATTAGATGAATCCTATTTGGGTTTCCTATGTTTCGGAATAGGAACTACTACTGTCATATTCCACGAAGAGGGAAGATGGCCGACGCTCCATATATGATTTCCAAATATTAATAACATCTCAGCAGTTTTAAGCCACATGCTTAAACATACAATAATATATATCGTTCTTTCCTGGGAACGTCTGATCTGTACTATTAAAAGCTTTCTGAAACTCATACAAAGAATACTCTCCATCGCTATCATGTCTATTACTGGCCTCCAACACTTCAGTGTATTCAATTAAAAACGTATCCCTACATTGTTTAGGCTCTTCACTTAAATTATCTTGATTGTGATTTACAGCAAACGACCGAGGCAGTAATACAGCCTTCTCTATTTTAGGAACAATCACCTTCTTTAATCAATACTGATATTTATTAATCCTATCAATCCCCTCCGCCCAATTTCCGTAATCGTTTCCTAAATATCTCCAAGTTTAATATCCTGCGCAATACTCTCACAAGTAAACCTCCAGTGAACCTTGCTCGCAACACATTCCGCACAACTGGGCCCATTCATACTTAAAAAGATCACTTAGAGAGCGATGCTTCTTAACTCTCCGAAACACATTATTTCTCCCCGTAATTGCCTCTGCACACTCCTCCATCCACCATGGTACAGCCTTCCTAACAGGAGTCACTTCCACCACAGGATGATAAATGATGAATGGTGTACCATTCTCAACCTTCAGCTCTGACAAATGTTTATCACATAAAATCTTAAATTTCTACCCGTTTGCTTTACCAATATTCCACTTCCTACGAGCAGACTCCTGCCCCCTATGTAACCCCAAACTGAAGCTTAGGAAAATGATCACTCTCCATTGTTTAATCACTCATGACATCCCTCTTACTCCAGACAGAAATTTTGAAACTGAATTTAAATCGACAGCATCTGAACTATTATGAACATTAAATCTCACACTCTCCCACTATTAAGACGCACAGGATGCGAAATATCTACTAATTCCTCTACAATTAAAGCGTTCCATTATCAACCCCACAGTGAACTTTGTGCACTAGAAAACCCAAACCATGCAACCCTCAGTGAGCTAGAGCTACATATGCTCTGCAACAAATCAATCAAACGCTTCCCAGAAGAGTTTCACCACTTCAATACCCCTGCCTGCTGAATCAAATACTTCTACTATCAACACCTCATAAACTTCATTCGCATCTACAACTCTGTGTTCTATCCCTTGTCTTAGTAAAGTTTCAACACCACTTCCTCTACCAACTACTCTAACGATTAAAACAATGTAACCCTGCAAAGAAAAACATAAATGCGGTAACAGCGGGGTATCATATTGGGTGAATTTGATGAATCAGAAATAAACTTCTTAATGTCTTGACAATCAGTATTCTCTCATTCTCTGCAATTTTCTTAACAATATTATTTACCTGCACAAGGAGACTGAAATACAGATACACCACACATCCGACCTTAATTTACAGATCCCCACCTAATGACAGTTATGCTTAGATACTTTTCAACACCTTTCGAAATAATTTTAATTTTCTCAACAGGTCTAGATGTCTGATCAGTACAATTCACCGCATCCTTTATAAAAATCACAAATCTACTAAAGCGTAATCTAGTAAAGTATATTTAGTAATGGACCTGCGATACAACATCCAGCCACTGAATTCACATTCTGTTCTCTGGCTTGGTCAACATTCTGGTTGTTTGTTTTTGCTGAGCCTTTGTTTGAGACACATTTAACTGTTGAACTCCGCTGCCTTCTGAAGCTCTTCACGTCTTTATGAGCTGCACTTGTTCTCCTCGCAATTAGAACAATTAAACTTTACACATTCGCAATCTTCATTCTCAGTTTCCCACCGCACTTACTACACCATAGTTTCCTATGGCATACTGCCACAACATGCCCAAACCTCTGACATTTGTAACATGTAAGCAGAGCCGAAATATAAGCTCGTAGATTATAACTAACATGCCCCAAACTATCTTTATCATGAAGCTTCACCTCATCATAATACATCAATACAGATAAACTCTCCATCCTTTCTCTATTTCTGACTACTTGTAGTTTCTTTACATTCTTAAACTTACCTCCGAATAAATGAGATTTAATCTCTTCTATCGAAATCTCCACGGGAAAACCCGTTCTAACACCCTTAATGCCTCCATTTTCATTGGGGGACGCAGATGTTAACTTTTTTCAGAAATAAAGTCTACAAATGTAATGCCCTCTCACAGCCTCTTATCCTGTCTTAACGATAGGCACAACACCTCCTCTTAAGTTTCGAGCACAATCTATATTTTCTGTGGCCGACTTCAACTCAATAGTTAACATCGAACGAGAGAAGATGTACAGATGCTGGAAGTACAACCCGTACACACAAAGAGCCGAGACCATACATCGGGACTGATTAATAGCCTCGGCGCGAAATCTTTTCTATAGATGCTGACCGGTCTGTGGAGTTCCTCCAACATTATGTCTGTGGAAAAGAGAACACAGTTGACGTTTCTGGCCGAGACCCTTCATCAACTCCCTGATTTGTGTGTTGTTTTGTATTTCGAGCATCTGCAGATTTTCTCGTGTTTGACTTGTAACTCCGTTCATGACGTTGTTTACATTTATCCACGTGTGGTTATAGAATAGGAAGCACGAAGGCAGCTGAATATTTAAGGCATTTATTTTTAACGTTTCGTGAGTTTCAAAATCCGATTCAGTGGGTATTTCACCGCATTCTTTAGTTCTTCTCGGAATTTGCTCTGAGTCAGGGCGTAAATACACGTGTTGGTGCAGGAACTGAGAATCTGCAGCATTACCGATGTGTGTTTTGTGATGTAACGGGGATCATTAACGGAATTATAGACATAACTTACTGAAATCCGCTCGAAGATGGAAAAGACCACCATTGTTCCCCACAACAATATGAAACTACCTGTTATACTGAAAAGCAAAACGATGGATTTGCGTCGGTTCTCCATCTCCCGGTCCTTGTCGTTCTCTCCACTCTTATGTCCCCGGAGCCCCCTGCGGACTCGACTGGCCGCTAGAATCCGCCTAACGGTCAGGATATTGAACAGCAAAATCAGACAGAATGGGACACAAGGGGTAAAAATGACGTCAAACATGTCAAATGCCGCCCAGGAGGGAGACGTACTGAAGCTAGGTGTATTAACACAATACCAGGGAACGCCATCAATTATTTCTCCTGACTCGTTTGTAAAGTACCAGGGCACAGTCTCCAAACAGGCCAGCACACTCACTGTCCCGATAACCAATGCCGCCGTTCTCTCGGTGCAATATTTTGTTTTCAGCTTCTCACAGCAAATTGCCACAAAACGATCGACGGTGAAAGCGACAGTCAGCCAGACTGAGGTCACAGTGCTCGCGAAAATCAACCAAGTATTCAGTCTGCACACAGGAGTGATGAACAGGAAGGATCGGCGAAAATAAATCGAAGCAGTCCACGAGAGCAGCGGATCGGAGATAACGACCAGAAGATCGGCCACTGCCATTCCCACCAGGCAGCGAGTGACACATTTGGAGAGACCGCACTTTCCCCGGCACAGGATCACAATCGCCACCAAGTTCGCTGGAAGAGAGACAGGGAACAGCAAGTTGAAAAAATACCGAGCAGAAGCCAATGCAGCAGTTTTCGTGGATCCTGTAATATTTCCACTTTATTGCTGCATTTAGCGGTGGGAGGGTCCAGAGAGGACGCAGAGCTGGCGGAGAGAGAGAAGGAGTTTACACAGAAAAATAAAGTCAGTATGATCTGGATACGGATTCCTGACTGATGGCCGAAATGTGAAGTGGCAGCAAAAGCTAAAACTGGGTAACTACCTCTGGAGAGTCAATCTTTGATGGAACACTTTTCTACCGGCGCCTTCTGCGTCTCGTCTGGGTGAAATGAATAAATCGAGACGCTGATGGCGGGACTCTTCCATTCGACAATCATCAACCTCCATGGCGATCTGTGGCATCGACCGAACAGCCGAAGGACAGAACAAAAGAAGGAAATGCTGGAAACACTCACCCAGATAAAACAGAATATGAGGAATATCAGTTAAGTATCTGTCCTCAGAACTGCTCTCAGAGAGAACCCTGACACGATTGTTAAATTGTTTCTCTTTCATGACAAGCTGCTTGGTGCTCA
The DNA here is from genome assembly GCF_048418815.1 of Hemitrygon akajei. Classification (NCBI taxonomy): domain Eukaryota; kingdom Metazoa; phylum Chordata; class Chondrichthyes; order Myliobatiformes; family Dasyatidae; genus Hemitrygon; species Hemitrygon akajei. The sequence goes on from NC_133151.1 coordinate 19,761,536, forward strand.
GTGTTTCCAGCATTCCCTTGGTTTGTTTGCCACCTCAGTGAACATATAACAGAACGTTGACTTCATCCAACAGATAGAGCGCACAACCTCACAGACAGACAGAACGCCTCCCACTGAATCCATCACAGGGAAGCAGCGGAGAGGAATTCAGCGTCCAGCAGCAAACTCGGTGCCGCAGACAGATGTCCGTAACAGCGTCAGGTGTTGCTATCATAGAATACATTACGCAGTATTGATAACTATGACGCATCACGTCTGTGGTGTCGATTGGCTCAGAAACGACTTCACTGTGTTGTCCATGATGTGCTTCATATTCCGCTCCTAGATCAGGGAGCCGGTCGCTTAAAAGGAAGACAATCAATTGGTATTATCTCTGCTGGCTGACTAAACACGATATTCGCAAATGCAGTTTTGCTGCTACAAGACCCAGGGCACAGAGACCATAACATCCTATGCTGATCACGACCTCTGGAAGGACGCTGTCTGAACCGCTCAGCTCCAGAGATGCCGACTGATTCGCTGAGTTCCTGTGGTCGTTTGTTTTCAGATCGTCAGTCCCGGTGTTTTCAATCCATTGCTGAAATGAGGAACACTGGGACTGAACAGGTAACAGTGTAAACCAGCTTCAGAATCAATCACAACATTGGAATTAAACTTAATATCCCTCCCACGGCAGCTGACACTGCGGCTTACCGGGGATCCCAAAGGCTGAAATAAAAGGAAAGTAAACGTCCTCTATCCGCCAGATGACCGGATACGCCATTTCAGAGAGAAGTTGTGACTGTTCTTGCTCGAGCAGACACTCTGAACTGAGGAGCCGAAAACTACCCTGATTTATACCGACAATCTGTCTCCAGAGATAAGGTTATACACCTCACTAACTTTCTTTGTTACAGTTGCTTGAACAAACACTTAACACTTTGTCTCTGATGCAAATATTGGGTTGATTGAAGACAAATACAGCAGAACAACTGGGAATTACCTCGGCACTATCTCTGGTGGGAAAAAAGGACAGTAGCTTTAGTTACAGAGAGTGAACTGAGACCAGCGACACTGGACTGACCCCTGCTTTCTTTGCCTGTAGTTTTCCATATACAAGCTGTCATGACGCGAGCTTTGTGAGTGGACAAAAAAGCAAGACAAACACTGAACTACCAGGAAAAGGACTAGGCTTGAGAAGGAAGCAAGAGAAGAGAGGGACAAAGGACGCTCGACACGACACAGGCCCCGGAAGAGACAAGGATTCCGGGCCTGGGGGAGGACTTGACAAGGACCGGGGAACCAGGACAAGGAAATGGGAACTAGAAGCCTGGGCTTGGACTTCGAGACAAAGACTGGACAAGGACCCAGAACCTGGGTCTTGACTCGGTCTCTGACTTCAGAACATGGCGCGAACAAGACGTGGCTATAGGATGAGGGGAGGCACAGGACGGACCGAGAGACTCCTGGAAGGGACAAGGGAACCCCAGCACAGGACGAGGTAATCCCAGCACCGGGCTGGGCAAAGGTACTCCTGAGCTGGGCGAGGCACAAGGACATGACGAGAACCCAGAGCCTTGGTCGAGCGAGAACAGGAACGCAGAACACAGAGTCGAGGGACAGACAGGAACATGGAACACAGTCATACCTAGAGAAGGCGTGGAGACAGAAAGACTGTTCCAAACAGGTCGAGGCTCCAAACACAAGCGAGGCGAGGCAAGGCTCCAGGAAGAGGCGAGGGGAGATGAGGCGAGGCAAGGCTCCAGGCAGAGGCGAGGCGAAGCGAAGCGAAGCTTGGCAAGGCTCCAGGCAGAGGAGTGGCGAGGCGAGGCAAGGCTCCCGGTAGAGCCGAGGCGAGGTGAGGCATGTTTCCCGGTAGAGGTTAGGCGAGGCGAGGCTCCAGGCAGAGGCAAGGCGAGGCGAGGCAAGGTTCCAGACAGAGGCAATGCGTGGCGAGGCGAGGCTCCCGGGCGAGGCAAGCCGAGGCGAGGCAAGTCCCCAGACACAGGCTGCAGGGCAGGGCTTCAGGCGTGTGTAGCCATCAGGGCTTCGTCGGGACAGAACGGAAAAGTCCAGCCTCAGGGTAACGGCAATGACGACCCGACTTACCCCACGGAGGCGACACCTTCACACGAACCCAGGGCCACTTAAATTTCCGACCCTTTGACGAGAATCAGGTGCCTACAATCAAGCCCCGAGTGAGACAAGCGCAGCCGGAAGTCCCGGAGACTGGAGTCCATGGACCGGACCGTTATCCGGAATGCGGATAATGGACCGGACTATGACAGCACCCAACCTCACCACCCCCCACCATGGGAGCCTCCGGGCGACCTAACAGGCTTCCCAGGACTAAGGACGACCTTGGAGGCTTGGGGTGGTATTCAGTCCGTAGGGAATCCAAGATGATGAGAGTTAGACGACAATATCTGCGTTGCTGTGTCCTGCTATGGCCGGTTAGTTTCTGTTATAACGCGGGCGTTGTGGGGGGACCCAAAAGGAAGACGCAGACACTAGGAACAGGACTAGGAGTGAGGAGCCGGCAGGGCTTCAGAAGGACGTTAAGGGAACAGTCAAGCCTCATGGTACCGACAATGATGGCCCGACTTACCCAACGGAGGCAAGGACCGGGAGAGACAGATCCCACCGTAGGGTAACGGCAAGGACGGCCTCACTTACCCCACGGAGGCGAGGACAGGATACCGACGGGACCAACCCCACAGAGACGGGGACGGGGGCAAGACGATCTGGTACCTACACTCGAACCCAGGGCCACTTATATTCCCGGCCACAAAAGAGAATCAGGTGCCTGCCATTAAGCCACAAATGAGACAAAAGACAGCCAGAAGAGCCGGAGTCTGCTGTCCAAGGACCGGACCGTGAGCTGGAACGTGGATTTCATGGATCAGTCCATGACACAAACAGGCAAACAGACAGCCAGAGACAGTTGCGTCGAGTGTAGGATTGTGATGGTCGTCTTGTATCTCCCAGTTTCCGATACAGTGTGTAATTGCGGGATTCGTTACGCACTGGTCAGTCTCTGGTACAGTACAGTACAGCCAGGCCTCCAGTCCTGGACTTGCACTTGACAGTAAAACACAGAGCCCGGTCTTGGACTTGAATGGAACGCAGAGCCTGGACTTGGAATTGAACGGAACAGAGCACCTGGACTTAGACTTGACAGGAACAAAGAGAATGGAATTGGATTTGACTGGAACTCATAGCCTGAACATGGAATTGAACGGTACGCAGAGCCTGGACTTGGACGTGACTGCAACACAGAGGCCGGACTTGGCCTTGACAGGAAATACGAGCACAGACTTCGCCTTGAAAGGAACACAGAGCCTGGACATGGATTTGACTGGAACACAGTGCCTGGACTTGGACGTGACTGGAATACAGAGCCCGGACATGGACTTGACAGGAACTCAGAGCCTGGACTTGGTCTTGAATGGAACGCCGAGCCCGGTCTTGGACTTGAAAGGATCACAGAGCCCGGATATAGACCTGACAGGAACACTCAGCCCCGATTCGGATTTGACAAGATCACAGTGCCCGGACTTGGACGTGACAGGAACACAGATCCCGGACATTGACTTGACTGGAACACAGTGCCTGGACATTGACTTGACTGGAACACAGTGCCTGGACTTGGCCTTGACAGGAATGCAGAGCCCGGAATTGGCCTTGACTGGAAACCTGACACCGGACTTGGACATGACAGGAACACCGTGCCCGGTCTTGAATTTGAAAGGAACAGCAAGACTGGAGTTTGACTTGACATGAACACCGAGCCCGGTTTTCGACTTGACAGAGCCTGGACTTGGAATTCACAGGAAGACAGAGCCCGGACGTGGACCTGATAGGAACAAAGAGCCTGAAGTTGCATTTGACTGGAACACAGAGCCTGGACTTAGACGTGACTGGAACATGGAGCAGGAACATGGACTTGACAGAAACACAGAGCCTGGACTTGAACGTGAACGGAACACAGAGCCGGGACTTGGACTTGACTGGAACACAGAGCCTGAACTTGGACTTGTCAGAACACCAAGACTGGACTTGGACTTGACTGGAACAACGAGTGCGGACATGGACTTGACAGGAAAACCGAGCCCAGACTAGGCCTTGACAGGAATACCGAGCCTGGACTTGGACGTGACTGGAACACAGAGCCTGGACTTGGATTTGACCGGAACACAGAGCCCGGACTTGGACTTGACAGGAACAAAGAGCCTGGAATTGGATTTGACTGGAAAACAAAGCCTGAACTTGGAATTGAACGGAACAGAGAGCCTGGACTTGGACGTGACTGGAACACAGACCCCGGACTTGGACTTGACAGGAATACCAAGACTGGACTCTGACTTGAGATGAGCACAATGCAAGGACTTGGACTTGACAGGAAACCTGACACCCGACTAGGAATTGACTGGAACACAGAGCCTGGACTTGGAGTTGACAGGAACACAGATCCTGGAATTTGATTTGACAGGAACATGGAGCCGGGACTTGGACTTGAACGGAACACAGAGCCTGGAGTTGAACGTGAATGGAACACAGAGCCCGGACTTGGACTTCACAGGAACACAGAGCCCGGACTTGGCCTTGTCTGGAATACAGAGCCTGGACATGGATTTGACAGGAACACAGAGCCCGGACTTGGACTTGAGAGGAACACAGAGCCTGGAGTTGAACGTGAATGGAACACAGAGCCCGGACTTGGCCTTGACAGGAAATCCGAGCCCAGACTTGGCCTTGTCTGGAATACAGAGCCTGGACATGGATTTGACTGGAACTCAGAGCCCGGACTTGGAATTGAACGGAAGACCGAGCCTGGACTTGGACTTGACAGGAACACAGAGCCTGGACTTGGACTTGACTGTAACACCAAACTCGGACTTGGACTTGACAGGAAACCTAACACCGGACTTGGACATGACAGGAACACCGAGCCCGGTCTTGAATTTGAAAGGAAAACCAAGACTGGAATTTGACTTGACATGAATACCGAGCCCGGTTTTGGACATGACAGGAACAAAGAGCCTGAAATTGCATTCGACTGGAACACAGAGCCTGGACTTGGAATTGAACGGAACAGAGAGCCGGGACTTTGACGTGAGTGGAACACAGAGCCTGGACTTGGACTTGTCAGAACACCAACACTGGACTTTGACTTGACATGAAAAAAGTGCACTTAATTGGACTTGACTGGAACAACGAGTGCAGACATGGACATGAGAGGAAAACCGAGCCCAGACTAGGCCTTGACTGGAATAAAAGCCTGGACATGTATTTGACTGGTACACAGAGACTGAACTTGAACGTGAACGGAACACAGAGCCTGGACTTGGACGTGACTGGAACACAGAGCACGGATTTGGACTTGACTGGAACACGGTGCCCGGACTTGGACTTGACAGGAACACGGTGCCTGGACATGGACGTGACTGGAACACAGAGCACGGATTTGGACTTGACAGGAACAAAGAGCCTGAAATCGCATTTGACTGGAACACAGAGCCGGGGCTTTGACGTGACTGGAACATGGAGCCGGAACTTGGACTTGACAGGAACACAGAGCCTGTACTTGGTCGTGAAAGGAACACAAAGCCTGGACTTGGTCGTGACTGAAACACCGAGCCTGCTCTTGGACGTGACTGGAACACAGAGACCGGACATGGACTTGAGAGGAACTCAGAGCCAGGACTTGGACTTGAAAGGAAGACCAAGCCCGGAATTGGACTTGACTCGATCACAGAGCCCGGATATAGACCTGACAGGAACACCCAACCCGGTCATGGACTTGACAGGAACACAGAGCCCGGAATTGTAATTGACTGGAAAACCAAGACTTGACTTTGATGTGACATCAACACAAAGCCCGGACATGGAAATAACAGGAACTCAGAGCCTGGACTTGGACTTGACAGGAAACCTGACACCGGTCTTGGACATGACAGGAACACCGAGCCCGGTTTTGGACTTGACAGGAACAAAGAGCCTGAAATTGCATTTGACTGGAACACAGAGCCTGGACTTGAACGTGAACGGAACACAGAGCCTGGACTTGGACGTGAACGGAACACAGAGCCTGCACTTGGACGTGACTGGAACACCGAGCACGGATTTGGACTTGACAGGAACAAAGAGCCTGAAATTGCATTTGACTGGAACACAGAGCCTGGACTTGGAATTGAACGGAACAGAGAGCTGGGACTTGGACTTTACAGGAACACAGAGCCTGGACTTGAACGTGAACGGAACACCGAGCCGGGAATTGGACTTGACTGGAACACAGAGCCTGAACTTAGACTTGTCAGAACACCAACACTGGAATTTGACTTGACATGAAAACAGTGCACTTACTTGGACTTGACTGGAACAACGAGTGCAGACATGGACATGAGAGGAAAACCGAGCCCAGACTAGGCCTTGACTGGAATAAAAGCCTGGACATGTATTTGACTGGTACACAGAGACTGAACTTGAACGTGAACGGAACACAGAGCCTGGACTTGGACGTGACTGGAACACAGAGCACGGACTTGGACTTGACAGGAAACCTGACACCGGACTTGGACATGACAGGAACACCGAGCCCGGTCTTGAATTTGAAAGGAACACCAAGACTGGAATTTGACTTGACATGAACACCGAGCCCGGTTTTGGACTTGACAGGAACAAAGAGCCTGAAATTGCATTTGACTGGAACACAGAGCCGGGACTTGGACGTGACTGGAACATGGAGCCGGAACTTGGACTTGACTGGAACACAGAGCCTGAACTTGGACTTGTCAGAACACCAACACTGGACTTTGACTTGACATGAAAACAGTGCACTTACTTGGACTTGACTGGAACAACGAGTGCAGACATGGACATGACAGGAAAACCGAGCCTAGACTAGGACTTGACACGAATAAAAGACTGGACATGTATTTGACTGGAACACAGAGCCTGGACTTGGACGTGAACGGAACACAGAGCCTGGACTTGGACGTGACTGGAACACAGAGCGCGGATTTGGACTTGACAGGAACACGGTGCCCGGACTTGGACGTGACTGGGACACAGAGCCTGGACATGGACGTGACTGGAACACAGAGCACGGATTTGGACTTGACAGGAACAAAGAGCCTGAAATCGCATTTGACTGGAACACAGAGCCGGGGCTTTGACGTGACTGGAACATGGAGCCGGAACTTGGACTTGACAGGAACACAGAGCCTGTACTTGGTCGTGAAAGGAACACAAAGCCTGGACTTGGTCGTGACTGAAACACCGAGCCTGCTCTTGGACGTGACTGGAACACAGAGACCGGACATGGACTTGAGAGGAACTCAGAGCCAGGACTTGGACTTGAAAGGAAGACCGAGCCCGGAATTGGACTTGACTCGATCACAGAGCCCGGATATAGACCTGACAGGAACACCCAACCCGGTCATGGACTTGACAGGAACACAGAGCCCGGAATTGTAATTGACTGGAAAACCAAGACTTGACTTTGATGTGACATCAACACAAAGCCCGGACATGGAAATAACAGGAACTCAGAGCCTGGACTTGGACTTGACAGGAAACCTGACACCGGTCTTGGACATGACAGGAACACCGAGCCCGGTCTTGAATTTGAATGGAACACCAAGACTGGAATTTGACTTGACATGAACACCGAGCCCGGTTTTGGACTTGACAGGAACAAAGAGCCTGAAATTGCATTTGACTGGAACACAGAGCCTGGACTTGGACGTGACTGGAACACCGAGCACGGATTTGGACTTGACAGGAACAAAGTGCCTGAAATTGCATTTGACTGGAACACAGAGCCTGGACTAGGAATTGAACGGAACAGAGAGCCGGGACTTGGACGTGACTGGAACACAGAGCACGGATTTGGACTTGACAGGAACAAAGAGCCTAAAATTGCATTTGACTGGAACACAGAGCCTGGACTTGGAATTGAACGGAACAGAGAGCCGGGACTTGGACTTTACAGGAACACAGAGCCTGGACTTGAACGTGAACGGAACACCGAGCCGGGAATTGGACTTGACTGGAACACAGAGCCTGAACTTAGACTTGAGAGGAACACAGAGCCTGGAGTTGAACGTGAATGGAACACAGAGCCCGGACTTGGCCTTGACAGGAAATCCGAGCCCAGACTTGGCCTTGTCTGGAATACAGAGCCTGGACATGGATTTGACAGGAACACAGAGCCCGGACTTGGACTTGAGAGGAACACAGAGCCTGGAGTTGAACGTGAATGGAACACAGAGCCCGGACTTGGCCTTGACAGGAAATCCGAGCCCAGACTTGGCCTTGTCTGGAATACAGAGCCTGGACATGGATTTGACTGGAACTCAGAGCCCGGACTTGGAATTGAACGGAAGACCGAGCCTGGACTTGGACTTGACAGGAACACAGAGCCTGGACTTGGACTTGACTGTAACACCGAACTCGGACTTGGACTGGACAGGAAACCTAACACCGGACTTGGACTTGACAGGAAACCTGACACCGGACTTGGACATGACAGGAACACCGAGCCCGGTCTTGAATTTGAAAGGAACACCAAGACTGGAATTTGACTTGACATGAATACCGAGCCCGGTTTTGGACATGACAGGAACAAAGAGCCTGAAATTGCATTCGACTGGAACACAGAGCCTGGACTTGGACTTGACTGTAACACCGAACTCGGACTTGGACTTGACAGGAAACCTAACACCGGACTTGGACATGACAGGAACACCGAGCCCGGTCTTGAATTTGAAAGGAACACCAAGACTGGAATTTGACTTGACATGAATACCGAGCCCGGTTTTGGACATGACAGGAACAAAGAGCCTGAAATTGCATTCGACTGGAACACAGAGCCTGGACTTGGAATTGAACGGAACAGAGAGCCGGGACTTTGACGTGAGTGGAACACAGAGCCTGGACTTGGACTTGTCAGAACACCAACACTGGACTTTGACTTGACATGAAAAAAGTGCACTTAATTGGACTTGACTGGAACAACGAGTGCAGACATGGACATGAGAGGAAAACCGAGCCCAGACTAGGCCTTGACTGGAATAAAAGCCTGGACATGTATTTGACTGGTACACAGAGACTGAACTTGAACGTGAACGGAACACAGAGCCTGGACTTGGACGTGACTGGAACACCGAGCACGGATTTGGACTTGACAGGAACAAAGAGCCTGAAATTGCATTTGACTGGAACACAGAGCCTGGACTTGGAATTGAACGGAACAGAGAGCCGGGACTTGGACTTTACAGGAACACAGAGCCTGGACTTGAACGTGAACGGAACACCGAGCCGGGGATTGGACTTGACTGGAACACAGAGCCTGAACTTAGACTTGTCAGAACACCAACACTGGAATTTGACTTGACATGAAAACAGTGCTCTTACTTGGACTTGACTGGAACAACGAGTGCAGACATGGACATGAGAGGAAAACCGAGCCCAGACTAGGCCTTGACTGGAATAAAAGCCTGGACATGTATTTGACTGGTACACAGAGACTGAACTTGAACGTGAACGGAACACAGAGCCTGGACTTGGACGTGACTGGAACACAGAGCACGGACTTGGACTTGACAGGAAACCTGACACCGGACTTGGACATGACAGGAACACCGAGCCCGGTCTTGAATTTGAAAGGAACACCAAGACTGGAATTTGACTTGACATGAACACCGAGCCCGGTTTTGGACTTGACAGGAACAAAGAGCCTGAAATTGCATTTGACTGGAACACAGAGCCGGGGCTTGGACGTGACTGGAACATGGAGCCGGAACTTGGACTTGACAGGAACACAGAGACTGGTCTTGAACGTGAACGGAACACCGAGCCGGGAATTGGACTTGACTGGAACACAGAGCCTGAACTTGGACTTGTCAGAACACCAACACTGGACTTTGACTTGACATGAAAACAGTGCACTTACTTGGACTTGACTGGAACAACGAGTGCAGACATGGACATGACAGGAAAACCGAGCCCAGACTAGGACTTGACACGAATAAAAGACTGGACATGTATTTGACTGGAACACAGAGCCTGGACTTGGACGTGAACGGAACACAGAGCCTGGACTTGGACGTTGATGGAACACAGAGCGCGGATTTGGACTTGACAGGAACACGGTGCCCGGAATTGGACGTGACTGGGACACAGAGCCTGGACATGGATTTGACTGGAACACAGAAACTGGACTTGAACGTGAACGGAACACAGAGCCTGGACATGGATTTGACTGGAACAAAGAGCCTGGACTTGGATTTGACTGGAACACAGAGCCTCGAGTTGGTCGTGAGTGGAACACAGAGCCTGTACTAGGTCGTGACAGGAACACAAAGCCTGGAATTGGTCGAGACTGAAACACAGAGCCTGCTCTTGGACGTGACTGGAACACAGAGACCGGACATGGACTTGAGAGGAACTCAGAGCCAGGACTTGGACTTGAAAGGAAGACCGAGCCCGGAATTGGACTTGACTCGATGACAGAGCCCGGATATAGACCTAACAGGAACACCCAACCCGGTCATGGACTTGACAGGAACACAGAGCTCGGAATTTTAATTGACTGGAAAACCAAGACTTGACTTTGATGTGACATCAACACAAAGCCCGGACATGGAAATAACAGGATCTCAGAGCCTGGACTTGTACTTGACAGGAAACCTGACACCGGACTTGGACATGACAGGAACACCGAGCCCGGTCTTGAATTTGAATGGAACACCAAGACTGGAATATGACTTGACATGAACACCGAGCCCGGTTTTGGACTTGACAGGAACAAAGAGCCTGAAATTGCATTTGACTGGAACACAGAGCCTGGACTTGGACGTGAACGGAACACAGAGCCTGGACTTGGACGTGACTGGAACACCGAGCACAGATTTGGACTTGACAGGAACAAAGAGCCTGAAATTGCATTTGACTGCAACACAGAGCCTGGACTTGGAATTGAAAGGAACACAGAGCCCGGACTTGGACTTGACAGGAACACAGAGCCTGGACTTGGACTTGACAGGAACACAGAGCCTGGACTTGGACTTGTCAGAACACCAACACTGGACTTTGACTTGACATGAAAAAAGTGCACTTACTTGGACTTGACTGGAACAACGAGTGCAGACATGGACATGAGAGGAAAACCGAGCCCAGACTAGGCCTTGACTGGAATAAAAGCCTGGACATGTATTTGACTGGTACACAGAGACTGAACTTGAACGTGAACGGAACACAGAGCCTGGACTTGGACGTGACTGGAACACAGAGCACGGACTTGGACTTGACAGGAAACCTGACACCGGACTTGGACATGACAGGAACACCGAGCCCGGTCTTGAATTTGAAAGGAACACCAAGACTGGAATTTGACTTGACATGAACACCGAGCCCGGTTTTGGACTTGACAGGAACAAAGAGCCTGAAATTGCATTTGACTGGAACACAGAGCCTGGACTTGGAATTGAACGGAACAGAGAGCCGGGACTTGGACTTTACAGGAACACAGAGCCTGGACTTGAACGTGAACGGAACACCGAGCCGGGGATTGGACTTGACTGGAACACAGAGCCTGAACTTAGACTTGTCAGAACACCAACACTGGAATTTGACTTGACATGAAAACAGTGCTCTTACTTGGACTTGACTGGAACAACGAGTGCAGACATGGACATGAGAGGAAAACCGAGCCCAGACTAGGCCTTGACTGGAATAAAAGCCTGGACATGTATTTGACTGGTACACAGAGACTGAACTTGAACGTGAACGGAACACAGAGCCTGGACTTGGACGTGACTGGAACACAGAGCACGGACTTGGACTTGACAGGAAACCTGACACCGGACTTGGACATGACAGGAACACCGAGCCCGGTCTTGAATTTGAAAGGAACACCAAGACTGGAATTTGACTTGACATGAACACCGAGCCCGGTTTTGGACTTGACAGGAACAAAGAGCCTGAAATTGCATTTGACTGGAACACAGAGCCGGGGCTTGGACGTGACTGGAACATGGAGCCGGAACTTGGACTTGACAGGAACACAGAGACTGGTCTTGAACGTGAACGGAACACCGAGCCGGGAATTGGACTTGACTGGAACACAGAGCCTGAACTTGGACTTGTCAGAACACCAACACTGGACTTTGACTTGACATGAAAACAGTGCACTTACTTGGACTTGACTGGAACAACGAGTGCAGACATGGACATGACAGGAAAACCGAGCCCAGACTAGGACTTGACACGAATAAAAGACTGGACATGTATTTGACTGGAACACAGAGCCTGGACTTGGACGTTGATGGAACACAGAGCGCGGATTTGGACTTGACAGGAACACGGTGCCCGGAATTGGACGTGACTGGGACACAGAGCCTGGACATGGATTTGACTGGAACACAGAAACTGGACTTGAACGTGAACGGAACACAGAGCCTGGACATGGATTTGACTGGAACAAAGAGCCTGGACTTGGATTTGACTGGAACACAGAGCCTCGAGTTGGTCGTGAGTGGAACACAGAGCCTGTACTAGGTCGTGACAGGAACACAAAGCCTGGAATTGGTCGAGACTGAAACACAGAGCCTGCTCTTGGACGTGACTGGAACACAGAGACCGGACATGGACTTGAGAGGAACTCAGAGCCAGGACTTGGACTTGAAAGGAAGACCGAGCCCGGAATTGGACTTGACTCGATGACAGAGCCCGGATATAGACCTAACAGGAACACCCAACCCGGTCATGGACTTGACAGGAACACAGAGCTCGGAATTTTAATTGACTGGAAAACCAAGACTTGACTTTGATGTGACATCAACACAAAGCCCGGACATGGAAATAACAGGATCTCAGAGCCTGGACTTGTACTTGACAGGAAACCTGACACCGGACTTGGACATGACAGGAACACCGAGCCCGGTCTTGAATTTGAATGGAACACCAAGACTGGAATATGACTTGACATGAACACCGAGCCCGGTTTTGGACTTGACAGGAACAAAGAGCCTGAAATTGCATTTGACTGGAACACAGAGCCTGGACTTGGACGTGAACGGAACACAGAGCCTGGACTTGGACGTGACTGGAACACCGAGCACAGATTTGGACTTGACAGGAACAAAGAGCCTGAAATTGCATTTGACTGCAACACAGAGCCTGGACTTGGAATTGAACGGAACACAGAGCCCGGACTTGGACTTGACAGGAACACAGAGCCTGGACTTGGACTTGACAGGAACACAGAGCCTGGACTTGGACTTGTCAGAACACCAACACTGGACTTTGACTTGACATGAAAAAAGTGCACTTACTTGGACTTGACTGGAACAACGAGTGCAGACATGGACATGAGAGGAAAACCGAGCCCAGACTAGGCCTTGACTGGAATAAAAGCCTGGACATGTATTTGACTGGTACACAGAGACTGAACTTGAACGTGAACGGAACACAGAGCCTGGACTTGGACGTGACTGGAACACAGAGCACGGACTTGGACTTGACAGGAAACCTGACACCGGACTTGGACATGACAGGAACACCGAGCCCGGTCTTGAATTTGAAAGGAACACCAAGACTGGAATTTGACCTGACATGAACACCGAGCCCGGTTTTGGACTTGACAAGAACAAAGAGCCTGAAATTGCATTTGATTGGAACACAGAGCCGGGACTTGGACGTGACTGGAACATGGAGCCGGAACTTGGACTTGACTGGAACACAGAGCCTGGACTTGGACTTGTCAGAACACCAACACTGGACTTTGACTTGACATGAAAACAGTGCACTTACTTGGACTTGACTGGAACAACGAGTGCAGACATGGACATGAGAGGAAAACCGAACCCAGACTAGGCCTTGACACGAATAAAAGCCTGGACATGGATTTGACTGGAACACAGAGCCTGGACTTGGACGTGAACGGAACACAGTGCGCGGATTTGGACTTGACAGGAACACGGTGCCCGGACTTGGACTTGACAGGAACACGGTGCCCGGACTTGGACGTGACTGGAACACAGAGCACGGATTTGGACTTGACAGGAACAAAGAGCCTGAAATTGCATTTGACTGGAACACAGAGCCGGGACTTGGACGTGACTGGAACATGGAGCCGGAACTTGGACTTGACAGGAACACAGAGACTGGTCTTGAACGTGAACGGAACACCGAGCCGGGAAATGGACTTGACTGGAACACAGAGCCTGAACTTGGACTTGTCAGAACACCAACACTGGACTTTGACTTGACATGAAAACAGTGCACTTACTTGGACTTGACTGGAACAACGAGTGCAGACATGGACATGACAGGAAAACCGAGCCTAGACTAGGACTTTACACGAATAAAAGACTGGACATGTATTTGACTGGAACACAGAGCCTGGACTTGAACGTGAACGGAACACAGAGCCTGGACTTGGATTTGACTGGAACAAAGAGCCTGGACTTGGATTTGACTGGAACACAGAGCCTCGACTTGGTCGTGAGTGGAACACAGAGCCTGTACTTGGTCGTGACAGGAACACAAAGCCTGGACTTGGTCGTGACTGAAACACAGAGCCTGCTCTTGGACGTGACTGGAACACAGAGACCGGACATGGACTTGAGAGGAACTCAGAGCCAGGACTTGGACTTGAAAGGAAGACCGAGCCCGGAATTGGACTTGACTCGATCACAGAGCCCGGATATAGACCTAACAGGAATACCCAACCCGGTCATAGACTTGACAGGAACACAGAGCTCGGAATTTTAATTGACTGGAAAACCAAAACTTGACTTTGATGTGACATCAACACAATGCCCGGACATGGAAATAACAGGAACTCAGAGCCTGGACTTGGACTTGACAGGAAACCTGACACCGGACTTGGACATGACAGGAACACCGAGCCCGGTCTTGAATTTGAATGGAACACCAAGACTGGAATATGACTTGACATGAACACCGAGCCCGGTTTTGGACTTGACAGGAACAAAGAGCCTGAAATTGCATTTGACTGGAACACAGAGCCTGGACTTGGAATTGAACGGAACAGAGAGCCGGGACTTAGACTTTACAGGAACACAGAGCCTGGACTTGAACGTGAACGGAACACCGAGCCGGGAATTGGACTTGACTGGAACACAGAGCCTGAACTTGGACTTGTCAGAACACCAACACTGGAATTTGACTTGACATGAAAACAGTGCACTTACTTGGACTTGACTGGAACAACGAGTGCAGACATGGACACGAGAGGAAAACCGAGCCCAGACTAGGACTTGACAGGGAAACCGAACGCAGACTAGGCCTTGACAGGAATAAAAGCCTGGACATGTATTTGACTGGAACACAGAGACTGGACTTGGACGTGACTGGAATACAGAGCCCGGACATGGACTTGACAGGAACTCAGAGCCTGGACTTGGACGTGACTGCAACACAGAGCCCGGACTTGGCCTTGACAGGAAATCCGAGCACAGACTTCGCCTTGAAAGGAACACAGAGCCTGGACATGGATTTGACTGGAACACAGTGCCTGGACTTGGACGTGACTGGAATACAGAGCCCGGACATGGACTTGACAGGAACTCAGAGCCTGGACTTGGTCTTGAATGGAACGCCGAGTCCGGTCTTGGACTTGAAAGGATCACAGAGCCCGGATATAGACCTGACAGGAACACTCAGCCCCGATTCGGATTTGACAAGATCACAGTGCCCGGACTTGGACGTGACAGGAACACAGATCGCGGACATTGACTTGAATGGAACACAGTGCCTGGACATTGACTTGACTGGAACACAGTGCCTGGACTTGGCCTTGACAGGAATGCAGAGCCCGGAATTGGCCTTGACTGGAAACCTGACACCGGACTTGGACATGACAGGAACACCGTGCCCGGTCTTGAATTTGAAAGGAACACCAAGACTGGAGTTTGACTTGACATGAACACCGAGCCCGGTTTTCGACTTGACAGAGCCTGGACTTGGAATTCACAGGAAGACAGAGCCCGGACGTGGACTTGATAGGAACAAAGAACCTGAAGTTGCATTTGACTGGAACACAGAGCCTGGACTTAGACGTGACTGGAACATGGAGCAGGAACATGGACTTGACAGAAACACAGAGCCTGGACTTGAACGTGAACGGAACACAGAGCCGGGACTTGGACTTGACTGGAACACAGAGCCTGAACTTGGACTTGTCAGAACACCAAGACTGGACTTGGACTTGACTGGAACAACGAGTGCGGACATGGACTTGACAGGAAAACCGAGCCCAGACTAGGCCTTGACAGGAATACCGAGCCTGCACTTGGACGTGACTGGAACACCGAGCACGGATTTGGACTTGACAGGAACACAGAGCCTGAAATTGCATTTGACCGGAACACAGAGCCTGGACTTGGAATTGAACGGAACAGAGAGCCGGGACTTGGACTTTACAGGAACACAGAGCCTGGACTTGAACGTGAACGGAACACCGAGCCGGGAATTGGACTTGACTGGAACACAGAGCCTGAACTTAGACTTGTCAGAACACCAACACTGGAATTTGACTTGACATGAAAACAGTGCACTTACTTGGACTTGACTGGAACAACGAGTGCAGACATGGACATGAGAGGAAAACCGAGCCCAGACTAGGCCTTGACTGGAATAAAAGCCTGGACATGTATTTGACTGGTGCACAGAGACTGAACTTGAACGTGAACGGAACACAGAGCCTGGACTTGGACGTGACTGGAACACAGAGCACGGACTTGGACTTGACAGGAAACCTGACACCGGACTTGGACATGACAGGAACACCGAGCCCGGTCTTGAATTTGAAAGGAACACCAAGACTGGAATTTGACTTGACATGAACACCGAGCCCGGTTTTGGACTTGACAGGAACAAAGAGCCTGAAATTGCATTTGACTGGAACACAGAGCCGGGACTTGCACGTGACTGGAACATGGAGCCGGAACTTGGACTTGACTGGAACACAGAGCCTGAACTTGGACTTGTCAGAACACCAACACTGGACTTTGACTTGACATGAAAACAGTGCACTTACTTGGACTTGACTGGAACAACGAGTGCAGACATGGACATGACAGGAAAACCGAGCCTAGACTAGGACTTGACACGAGTAAAAGACTGGACATGTATTTGACTGGAACACAGAGCCTGGACTTGGACGTGAACCGAACACAGAGCCTGGACTTGGACGTGACTGGAACACAGAGCGCGGATTTGGACTTGACAGGAACACGGTGCCAGGACTTGGACGTGACTGGGACACAGAGCCTGGACATGGACGTGACTGGAACACAGAGCACGGATTTGGACTTGACAGGAACAAAGAGCCTGAAATCGCATTTGACTGGAACACAGAGCCGGGGCTTTGACGTGACTGGAACATGGAGCCGGAACTTGGACTTGACAGGAACACAGAGCCTGTACTTGGTCGTGAAAGGAACACAAAGCCTGGACTTGGTCGTGACTGAAACACCGAGCCTGCTCTTGGACGTGACTGGAACACAGAGACCGGACATGGACTTGAGAGGAACTCAGAGCCAGGACTTGGACTTGAAAGGAAGACCGAGCCCGGAATTGGACTTGACTCGATCACAGAGCCCGGATATAGACCTGACAGGAACACCCAACCCGGTCATGGACTTGACAGGAACACAGAGCCCGGAATTGTAATTGACTGGAAAACCAAGACTTGACTTTGATGTGACATCAACACAAAGCCCGGACATGGAAATAACAGGAACTCAGAGCCTGGACTTGGACTTGACAGGAAACCTGACACCGGTCTTGGACATGACAGGAACACCGAGCCCGGTCTTGAATTTGAATGGAACACCAAGACTGGAATTTGACTTGACATGAACACCGAGCCCGGTTTTGGACTTGACAGGAACAAAGAGCCTGAAATTGCATTTGACTGGAACACAGAGCCTGGACTTGGACGTGAACGGAACACAGAGCCTGGACTTGGACGTGAACGGAACACAGAGCCTGGACATGGACGTGACTGGAACACCGAGCACGGATTTGGACTTGACAGGAACAAAGAGCCTGAAATTGCATTTGACTGGAACACAGAGCCTGGACTAGGAATTGAACGGAACAGAGAGCCGGGACTTGGACGTGACTGGAACACAGAGCACGGATTTGGACTTGACAGGAACAAAGAGCCTAAAATTGCATTTGACTGGAACACAGAGCCTGGACTTGGAATTGAACGGAACAGAGAGCCGGGACTTGGACTTTACAGGAACACAGAGCCTGGACTTGAACGTGAACGGAACACCGAGCCGGGAATTGGACTTGACAGGAACACAGAGCCTGGAGTTGAACGTGAATGGAACACAGAGCCCGGACTTGGCCTTGACAGGAAATCCGAGCCCAGACTTGGCCTTGTCTGGAATACAGAGCCTGGACATGGATTTGACAGGAACACAGAGCCCGGACTTGGACTTGAGAGGAACACAGAGCCTGGAGTTGAACGTGAATGGAACACAGAGCCCGGACTTGGCCTTGACAGGAAATCCGAGCCCAGACTTGGCCTTGTCTGGAATACAGAGCCTGGACATGGATTTGACTGGAACTCAGAGCCCGGACTTGGAATTGAACGGAAGACCGAGCCTGGACTTGGACTTGACAGGAACACAGAGCCTGGACTTGGACTTGACTGTAACACCGAACTCGGACTTGGACTGGACAGGAAACCTAACACCGGACTTGGACTTGACAGGAAACCTGACACCGGACTTGGACATGACAGGAACACCGAGCCCGGTCTTGAATTTGAAAGGAACACCAAGACTGGAATTTGACTTGACATGAATACCGAGCCCGGTTTTGGACATGACAGGAACAAAGAGCCTGAAATTGCATTCGACTGGAACACAGAGCCTGGACTTGGAATTGAACGGAACAGAGAGCCGGGACTTTGACGTGACTGGAACACAGAGCCTGGACTTGGACTTGTCAGAACACCAACACTGGACTTTGACTTGACATGAAAAAAGTGCACTTAATTGGACTTGACTGGAACAACGAGTGCAGACATGGACATGAGAGGAAAACCGAGCCCAGACTAGGCCTTGACTGGAATAAAAGCCTGGACATGTATTTGACTGGTACACAGAGACTGAACTTGAACGTGAACGGAACACAGAGCCTGGACTTGGACGTGACTGGAACACCGAGCACGGATTTGGACTTGACAGGAACAAAGAGCCTGAAATTGCATTTGACTGGAACACAGAGCCTGGACTAGGAATTGAACGGAACAGAGAGCCGGGACTTGGACGTGACTGGAACACAGAGCACGGATTTGGACTTGACAGGAACAAAGAGCCTGAAATTGCATTTGACTGGAACACAGAGCCTGGACTTGGAATTGAACGGAACAGAGAGCCGGGACTTGGACTTTACAGGAACACAGAGCCTGGACTTGAACGTGAATGGAACACCGAGCCGGGAATTGGACTTGACTGGAACACAGAGCCTGAACTTAGACTTGTCAGAACACCAACACTGGAATTTGACTTGACATGAAAACAGTGCACTTACTTGGACTTGACTGGAACAACGAGTGCAGACATGGACATGAGAGGAAAACCGAGCCCAGACTAGGCCTTGACTGGAATAAAAGCCTGGACATGTATTTGACTGGTACACAGAGACTGAACTTGAACGTGAACGGAACACAGAGCCTGGACTTGGACGTGACTAGAACACAGAGCACGGACTTGTACTTGACAGGAAACCTGACACCGGACTTGGACATGACAGGAACACCGAGCCCGGTCTTGAATTTGAAAGGAACACCAAGACTGGAATTTGACTTGACATGAACACCGAGCCCGGTTTTGGACTTGACAAGAACAAAGAGCCTGAAATTGCATTTGATTGGAACACAGAGCCGGGACTTGGACGTGACTGGAACATGGAGCCGGAACTTGGACTTGACTGGAACACAGAGCCTGGACTTGGACTTGTCAGAACACCAACACTGGACTTTGACTTGACATGAAAACAGTGCACTTACTTGGACTTGACTGGAACAACGAGTGCAGACATGGACATGAGAGGAAAACCGAACCCAGACTAGGCCTTGACACGAATAAAAGCCTGGACATGGATTTGACTGGAACACAGAGCCTGGACTTGGACGTGAACGGAACACAGTGCGCGGATTTGGACTTGACAGGAACACGGTGCCCGGACTTGGACTTGACAGGAACACGGTGCCCGGACTTGGACGTGACTGGAACACAGAGCACGGATTTGGACTTGACAGGAACAAAGAGCCTGAAATTGCATTTGACTGGAACACAGAGCCGGGACTTGGACGTGACTGGAACATGGAGCCGGAACTTGGACTTGACAGGAACACAGAGACTGGTCTTGAACGTGAACGGAACACCGAGCCGGGAAATGGACTTGACTGGAACACAGAGCCTGAACTTGGACTTGTCAGAACACCAACACTGGACTTTGACTTGAAATGAAAACAGTGCACTTACTTGGACTTGACTGGAACAACGAGTGCAGACATGGACATGACAGGAAAACCGAGCCTAGACTAGGACTTTACACGAATAAAAGACTGGACATGTATTTGACTGGAACACAGAGCCTGGACTTGAACGTGAACGGAACACAGAGCCTGGACTTGGATTTGACTGGAACAAAGAGCCTGGACTTGGATTTGACTGGAACACAGAGCCTCGACTTGGTCGTGAGTGGAACACAGAGCCTGTACTTGGTCGTGACAGGAACACAAAGCCTGGACTTGGTCGTGACTGAAACACAGAGCCTGCTCTTGGACGTGACTGGAACACAGAGACCGGACATGGACTTGAGAGGAACTCAGAGCCAGGACTTGGACTTGAAAGGAAGACCGAGCCCGGAATTGGACTTGACTCGATCACAGAGCCCGGATATAGACCTAACAGGAATACCCAACCCGGTCATAGACTTGACAGGAACACAGAGCTCGGAATTTTAATTGACTGGAAAACCAAAACTTGACTTTGATGTGACATCAACACAATGCCCGGACATGGAAATAGCAGGAACTCAGAGCCTGGACTTGGACTTGACAGGAAACCTGACACCGGACTTGGACATGACAGGAACACCGAGCCCGGTCTTGAATTTGAATGGAACACCAAGACTGGAATATGACTTGACATGAACACCGAGCCCGGTTTTGGACTTGACAGGAACAAAGAGCCTGAAATTGCATTTGACTGGAACACAGAGCCTGGACTTGGAATTGAACGGAACAGAGAGCCGGGACTTAGACTTTACAGGAACACAGAGCCTGGACTTGAACGTGAACGGAACACCGAGCCGGGAATTGGACTTGACTGGAACACAGAGCCTGAACTTGGACTTGTCAGAACACCAACACTGGAATTTGACTTGACATGAAAACAGTGCACTTACTTGGACTTGACTGGAACAACGAGTGCAGACATGGACACGAGAGGAAAACCGAGCCCAGACTAGGACTTGACAGGGAAACCGAACGCAGACTAGGCCTTGACAGGAATAAAAGCCTGGACATGTATTTGACTGGAACACAGAGACTGGACTTGGACGTGACTGGAATACAGAGCCCGGACATGGACTTGACAGGAACTCAGAGCCTGGACTTGGACGTGACTGCAACACAGAGCCCGGACTTGGCCTTGACAGGAAATCCGAGCACAGACTTCGCCTTGAAAGGAACACAGAGCCTGGACATGGATTTGACTGGAACACAGTGCCTGGACTTGGACGTGACTGGAATACAGAGCCCGGACATGGACTTGACAGGAACTCAGAGCCTGGACTTGGTCTTGAATGGAACGCCGAGTCCGGTCTTGGACTTGAAAGGATCACAGAGCCCGGATATAGACCTGACAGGAACACTCAGCCCCGATTCGGATTTGACAAGATCACAGTGCCCGGACTTGGACGTGACAGGAACACAGATCCCGGACATTGACTTGAATGGAACACAGTGCCTGGACATTGACTTGACTGGAACACAGTGCCTGGACTTGGCCTTGACAGGAATGCAGAGCCCGGAATTGGCCTTGACTGGAAACCTGACACCGGACTTGGACATGACAGGAACACCGTGCCCGGTCTTGAATTTGAAAGGAACACCAAGACTGGAGTTTGACTTGACATGAACACCGAGCCCGGTTTTCGACTTGACAGAGCCTGGACTTGGAATTCACAGGAAGACAGAGCCCGGACGTGGACTTGATAGGAACAAAGAGCCTGAAGTTGCATTTGACTGGAACACAGAGCCTGGACTTAGACGTGACTGGAACATGGAGCAGGAACATGGACTTGACAGAAACACAGAGCCTGGACTTGAACGTGAAC
Organism: Hemitrygon akajei; assembly: GCF_048418815.1. Taxonomy (NCBI): domain Eukaryota; kingdom Metazoa; phylum Chordata; class Chondrichthyes; order Myliobatiformes; family Dasyatidae; genus Hemitrygon; species Hemitrygon akajei. Next base: position 19,783,919 of record NC_133151.1, read on the forward strand.
GGAACACAGAGCCGGGACTTGGACTTGACTGGAACACAGAGCCTGAACTTGGACTTGTCAGAACACCAAGACTGGACTTGGACTTGACTGGAACAACGAGTGCGGACATGGACTTGACAGGAAAACCGAGCCCAGACTAGGCCTTGACAGGAATACCGAGCCTGCACTTGGACGTGACTGGAACACCGAGCACGGATTTGGACTTGACAGGAACAAAGAGCCTGAAATTGCATTTGACTGGAACACAGAGCCTGGACTAGGAATTGAACGGAACAGAGAGCCGGGACTTGGACGTGACTGGAACACAGAGCACGGATTTGGACTTGACAGGAACAAAGAGCCTGAAATTGCATTTGACCGGAACACAGAGCCTGGACTTGGAATTGAACGGAACAGAGAGCCGGGACTTGGACTTTACAGGAACACAGAGCCTGGACTTGAACGTGAACGGAACACCGAGCCGGGAATTGGACTTGACTGGAACACAGAGCCTGAAATTAGACTTGTCAGAACACCAACACTGGAATTTGACTTGACATGAAAACAGTGCACTTACTTGGACTTGACTGGAACAACGAGTGCAGACATGGACATGAGAGGAAAACCGAGCCCAGACTAGGCCTTGACTGGAATAAAAGCCTGGACATGTATTTGACTGGTGCACAGAGACTGAACTTGAACGTGAACGGAACACAGAGCCTGGACTTGGACGTGACTGGAACACAGAGCACGGACTTGGACTTGACAGGAAACCTGACACCGGACTTGGACATGACAGGAACACCGAGCCCGGTCTTGAATTTGAAAGGAACACCAAGACTGGAATTTGACTTGACATGAACACCGAGCCCGGTTTTGGACTTGACAGGAACAAAGAGCCTGAAATTGCATTTGACTGGAACACAGAGCCGGGACTTGGACGTGACTGGAACATGGAGCCGGAACTTGGACTTGACTGGAACACAGAGCCTGAACTTGGACTTGTCAGAACACCAACACTGGACTTTGACTTGACATGAAAACAGTGCACTTACTTGGACTTGACTGGAACAACGAGTGCAGACATGGACATGACAGGAAAACCGAGCCCAGACTAGGACTTGACACGAATAAAAGACTGGACATGTATTTGACTGGAACACAGAGCCTGGACTTGGACGTGAACGGAACACAGAGCCTGGACTTGGACGTGACTGGAACACAGAGCGCGGATTTGGACTTGACAGGAACACGGTGCCCGGACTTGGACGTGACTGGGACACAGAGCCTGGACATGGACGTGACTGGAACACAGAGCACGGATTTGGACTTGACAGGAACAAAGAGCCTGAAATCGCATTTGACTGGAACACAGAGCCGGGGCTTTGACGTGACTGGAACATGGAGCCGGAACTTGGACTTGACAGGAACACAGAGCCTGTACTTGGTCGTGAAAGGAACACAAAGCCTGGACTTGGTCGTGACTGAAACACCGAGCCTGCTCTTGGACGTGACTGGAACACAGAGACCGGACATGGACTTGAGAGGAACTCAGAGCCAGGACTTGGACTTGAAAGGAAGACCGAGCCCGGAATTGGACTTGACTCGATCACAGAGCCCGGATATAGACCTGACAGGAACACCCAACCCGGTCATGGACTTGACAGGAACACAGAGCCCGGAATTGTAATTGACTGGAAAACCAAGACTTGACTTTGATGTGACATCAACACAAAGCCCGGACATGGAAATAACAGGAACTCAGAGCCTGGACTTGGACTTGACAGGAAACCTGACACCGGTCTTGGACATGACAGGAACACCGAGCCCGGTCTTGAATTTGAATGGAACACCAAGACTGGAATTTGACTTGACATGAACACCGAGCCCGGTTTTGGACTTGACAGGAACAAAGAGCCTGAAATTGCATTTGACTGGAACACAGAGCCTGGACTTGGACGTGAACGGAACACAGAGCCTGGACTTGGACGTGAACGGAACACAGAGCCTGGACTTGGACGTGACTGGAACACCGAGCACGGATTTGGACTTGACAGGAACAAAGAGCCTGAAATTGCATTTGACTGGAACACAGAGCCTGGACTAGGAATTGAACGGAACAGAGAGGCGGGACTTGGACGTGACTGGAACACAGAGCACGGATTTGGACTTGACAGGAACAAAGAGCCTAAAATTGCATTTGACTGGAACACAGAGCCTGGACTTGGAATTGAACGGAACAGAGAGCCGGGACTTGGACTTTACAGGAACACAGAGCCTGGACTTGAACGTGAACGGAACACCGAGCCGGGAATTGGACTTGACTGGAACACAGAGCCTGAACTTAGACTTGAGAGGAACACAGAGCCTGGAGTTGAACGTGAATGGAACACAGAGCCCGGACTTGGCCTTGACAGGAAATCCGAGCCCAGACTTGGCCTTGTCTGGAATACAGAGCCTGGACATGGATTTGACAGGAACACAGAGCCCGGACTTGGACTTGAGAGGAACACAGAGCCTGGAGTTGAACGTGAATGGAACACAGAGCCCGGACTTGGCCTTGACAGGAAATCCGAGCCCAGACTTGGCCTTGTCTGGAATACAGAGCCTGGACATGGATTTGACTGGAACTCAGAGCCCGGACTTGGAATTGAACGGAAGACCGAGCCTGGACTTGGACTTGACAGGAACACAGAGCCTGGACTTGGACTTGACTGTAACACCGAACTCGGACTTGGACTGGACAGGAAACCTAACACCGGACTTGGACTTGACAGGAAACCTGACACCGGACTTGGACATGACAGGAACACCGAGCCCGGTCTTGAATTTGAAAGGAACACCAAGACTGGAATTTGACTTGACATGAATACCGAGCCCGGTTTTGGACATGACAGGAACAAAGAGCCTGAAATTGCATTCGACTGGAACACAGAGCCTGGACTTGGAATTGAACGGAACAGAGAGCCGGGACTTTGACGTGACTGGAACACAGAGCCTGGACTTGGACTTGTCAGAACACCAACACTGGACTTTGACTTGACATGAAAAAAGTGCACTTAATTGGACTTGACTGGAACAACGAGTGCAGACATGGACATGAGAGGAAAACCGAGCCCAGACTAGGCCTTGACTGGAATAAAAGCCTGGACATGTATTTGACTGGTACACAGAGACTGAACTTGAACGTGAACGGAACACAGAGCCTGGACTTGGACGTGACTGGAACACCGAGCACGGATTTGGACTTGACAGGAACAAAGAGCCTGAAATTGCATTTGACTGGAACACAGAGCCTGGACTAGGAATTGAACGGAACAGAGAGCCGGGACTTGGATGTGACTGGAACACAGAGCACGGATTTGGACTTGACAGGAACAAAGAGCCTGAAATTGCATTTGACTGGAACACAGAGCCTGGACTTGGAATTGAACGGAACAGAGAGCCGGGACTTGGACTTTACAGGAACACAGAGCCTGGACTTGAACGTGAATGGAACACCGAGCCGGGAATTGGACTTGACTGGAACACAGAGCCTGAACTTAGACTTGTCAGAACACCAACACTGGAATTTGACTTGACATGAAAACAGTGCACTTACTTGGACTTGACTGGAACAACGAGTGCAGACATGGACATGAGAGGAAAACCGAGCCCAGACTAGGCCTTGACTGGAATAAAAGCCTGGACATGTATTTGACTGGTACACAGAGACTGAACTTGAACGTGAACGGAACACAGAGCCTGGACTTGGACGTGACTAGAACACAGAGCACGGACTTGTACTTGACAGGAAACCTGACACCGGACTTGGACATGACAGGAACACCGAGCCCGGTCTTGAATTTGAATGGAACACCAAGACTGGAATTTGACTTGACATGAACACCGAGCCCGGTTTTGGACTTGACAGGAACAAAGAGCCTGAAATTGCATTTGACTGGAACACAGAGCCTGGACTTGGACGTGAACGGAACACAGAGCCTGGACTTGGACGTGAACGGAACACAGAGCCTGGACTTGGACGTGACTGGAACACCGAGCACGGATTTGGACTTGACAGGAACAAAGAGCCTGAAATTGCATTTGACTGGAACACAGAGCCTGGACTAGGAATTGAACGGAACAGAGAGCCGGGACTTGGACGTGACTGGAACACAGAGCACGGATTTGGACTTGACAGGAACAAAGAGCCTAAAATTGCATTTGACTGGAACACAGAGCCTGGACTTGGAATTGAACGGAACAGAGAGCCGGGACTTGGACTTTACAGGAACACAGAGCCTGGACTTGAACGTGAACGGAACACCGAGCCGGGAATTGGACTTGACTGGAACACAGAGCCTGAACTTAGACTTGAGAGGAACACAGAGCCTGGAGTTGAACGTGAATGGAACACAGAGCCCGGACTTGGCCTTGACAGGAAATCCGAGCCCAGACTTGGCCTTGTCTGGAATACAGAGCCTGGACATGGATTTGACAGGAACACAGAGCCCGGACTTGGACTTGAGAGGAACACAGAGCCTGGAGTTGAACGTGAATGGAACACAGAGCCCGGACTTGGCCTTGACAGGAAATCCGAGCCCAGACTTGGCCTTGTCTGGAATACAGAGCCTGGACATGGATTTGACTGGAACTCAGAGCCCGGACTTGGAATTGAACGGAAGACCGAGCCTGGACTTGGACTTGACAGGAACACAGAGCCTGGACTTGGACTTGACTGTAACACCGAACTCGGACTTGGACTGGACAGGAAACCTAACACCGGACTTGGACTTGACAGGAAACCTGACACCGGACTTGGACATGACAGGAACACCGAGCCCGGTCTTGAATTTGAAAGGAACACCAAGACTGGAATTTGACTTGACATGAATACCGAGCCCGGTTTTGGACATGACAGGAACAAAGAGCCTGAAATTGCATTCGACTGGAACACAGAGCCTGGACTTGGAATTGAACGGAACAGAGAGCCGGGACTTTGACGTGACTGGAACACAGAGCCTGGACTTGGACTTGTCAGAACACCAACACTGGACTTTGACTTGACATGAAAAAAGTGCACTTAATTGGACTTGACTGGAACAACGAGTGCAGACATGGACATGAGAGGAAAACCGAGCCCAGACTAGGCCTTGACTGGAATAAAAGCCTGGACATGTATTTGACTGGTACACAGAGACTGAACTTGAACGTGAACGGAACACAGAGCCTGGACTTGGACGTGACTGGAACACCGAGCACGGATTTGGACTTGACAGGAACAAAGAGCCTGAAATTGCATTTGACTGGAACACAGAGCCTGGACTAGGAATTGAACGGAACAGAGAGCCGGGACTTGGACGTGACTGGAACACAGAGCACGGATTTGGACTTGACAGGAACAAAGAGCCTGAAATTGCATTTGACTGGAACACAGAGCCTGGACTTGGAATTGAACGGAACAGAGAGCCGGGACTTGGACTTTACAGGAACACAGAGCCTGGACTTGAACGTGAATGGAACACCGAGCCGGGAATTGGACTTGACTGGAACACAGAGCCTGAACTTAGACTTGTCAGAACACCAACACTGGAATTTGACTTGACATGAAAACAGTGCACTTACTTGGACTTGACTGGAACAACGAGTGCAGACATGGACATGAGAGGAAAACCGAGCCCAGACTAGGCCTTGACTGGAATAAAAGCCTGGACATGTATTTGACTGGTACACAGAGACTGAACTTGAACGTGAACGGAACACAGAGCCTGGACTTGGACGTGACTAGAACACAGAGCACGGACTTGTACTTGACAGGAAACCTGACACCGGACTTGGACATGACAGGAACACCGAGCCCGGTCTTGAATTTGAAAGGAACACCAAGACTGGAATTTGACTTGACATGAACACCGAGCCCGGTTTTGGACTTGACAGGAACAAAGAGCCTGAAATTGCATTTGACTGGAACACAGAGCCGGGACTTGGACGTGACTGGAACATGGAGCCGGAACTTGGACTTGACAGGAACACAGAGACTGGTCTTGAACGTGAACGGAACACCGAGCCGGGAATTGGACTTGACTGGAACACAGAGCCTGAACTTGGACTTGTCAGAACACCAACACTGGACTTTGACTTGACATGAAAACAGTGCACTTACTTGGACTTGACTGGAACAACGAGTGCAGACATGGACATGACAGGAAAACCGAGCCCAGACTAGGACTTGACACGAATAAAAGACTGGACATGTATTTGACTGGAACACAGAGCCTGGACTTGGACGTGAACGGAACACAGAGCCTGGACTTGGACGTGACTGGAACACAGAGCGCGGATTTGGACTTGACAGGAACACGGTGCCCGGAATTGGACGTGACTGGGACACAGAGCCTGGACATGGATTTGACTGGAACACAGAACCTGGACTTGAACGTGAACGGAACACAGAGCCTGGACTTGGATTTGACTGGAACAAAGAGCCTGGACTTGGATTTGACTGGAACACAGAGCCTCGAGTTGGTCGTGAGTGGAACACAGAGCCTGTACTAGGTCGTGACAGGAACACAAAGCCTGGACTTGGTCGAGACTGAAACACAGAGCCTGCTCTTGGACGTGACTGGAACACAGAGACCGGACATGGACTTGAGAGGAACTCAGAGCCAGGACTTGGACTTGAAAGGAAGACCGAGCCCGGAATTGGACTTGACTCGATGACAGAGCCCGGATATAGACCTAACAGGAACACCCAACCCGGTCATGGACTTGACAGGAACACAGAGCTCGGAATTTTAATTGACTGGAAAACCAAGACTTGACTTTGATGTGACATCAACACAAAGCCCGGACATGGAAATAACAGGAACTCAGAGCCTGGACTTGTACTTGACAGGAAACCTGACACCGGACTTGGACATGACAGGAACACCGAGCCCGGTCTTGAATTTGAATGGAACACCAAGACTGGAATATGACTTGACATGAACACCGAGCCCGGTTTTGGACTTGACAGGAACAACGAGTGCAGACATGGACATGAGAGGAAAACCGAGCCCAGACTAGGCCTTGACTGGAATAAAAGCCTGGACATGTATTTGACTGGTACACAGAGACTGAACTTGAACGTGAACGGAACACAGAGCCTGGACTTGGACGTGACTGGAACACCGAGCACAGATTTGGACTTGACAGGAACAAAGAGCCTGAAATTGCATTTGACTGCAACACAGAGCCTGGACTTGGAATTGAACGGAACACAGAGCCCGGACTTGGACTTGAATGGAACACAGAGCCCGGACTTGTACTTGACAGGAACACAGAGCCTGGACTTGGACTTGACAGGAACACAGAGCCTGGCCTTGGACGTGACTGGAACACCGAGCACAGATTTGGACTTGACAGGAACAAAGAGCCTGAAATTGCATTTGACTGCAACACAGAGCCTGGACTTGGAATTGAACGGAACACAGAGCCCGGACTTGGACTTGAATGGAACACAGAGCCCGGACTTGGACTTGACAGGAACACAGAGCCTGGACTTGGACTTGACAGGAACACAGAGCCTGGACTTGGACTTGTCAGAACACCAACACTGGACTTTGACTTGACATGAAAAAAGTGCACTTACTTGGACTTGACTGGAACAACGAGTGCAGACATGGACATGAGAGGAAAACCGAGCCCAGACTAGGCCTTGACTGGAATAAAAGCCTGGACATGTATTTGACTGGTACACAGAGACTGAACTTGAACGTGAACGGAACACAGAGCCTGGACTTGGACGTGACTGGAACACCGAGCACAGATTTGGACTTGACAGGAACAAAGAGCCTGAAATTGCATTTGACTGCAACACAGAGCCTGGACTTGGAATTGAACGGAACACAGAGCCCGGACTTGGACTTGAATGGAACACAGAGCCCGGACTTGGACTTGACAGGAACACAGAGCCTGGACTTGGACTTGACAGGAACACAGAGCCTGGACTTGGACGTGACTGGAACACCGAGCACAGATTTGGACTTGACAGGAACAAAGAGCCTGAAATTGCATTTGACTGCAACACAGAGCCTGGACTTGGAATTGAACGGAACACAGAGCCCGGACTTGGACTTGAATGGAACACAGAGCCCGGACTTGGACTTGACAGGAACACAGAGCCTGGACTTGGACTTGACAGGAACACAGAGCCTGGACTTGGACTTGTCAGAACACCAACACTGGACTTTGACTTGACATGAAAAAAGTGCACTTACTTGGACTTGACTGGAACAACGAGTGCAGACATGGACATGAGAGGAAAACCGAGCCCAGACTAGGCCTTGACTGGAATAAAAGCCTGGACATGTATTTGACTGGTACATAGAGACTGAACTTGAACGTGAACGGAACACAGAGCCTGGACTTGGACGTGACTGGAACACAGAGCACGGACTTGGACTTGACAGGAAACCTGACACCGGACTTGGACATGACAGGAACACCGAGCCCGTTCTTGAATTTGAAAGGAACACCAAGACTGGAATTTGACTTGACATGAACACCGAGCCCGGTTTTGGACTTGACAAGAACAAAGAGCCTGAAATTGCATTTGACTGGAACACAGAGCCGGGACTTGGACGTGACTGGAACATGGAGCCGGAACTTGGACTTGACAGGAACACAGAGCCTGGACTTGGACTTGTCAGAACACCAACACTGGACTTTGACTTGACATGAAAACAGTGCACTTACTTGGACTTGACTGGAACAACGAGTGCAGACATGGACATGAGAGGAAAACCGAACCCAGACTAGGCCTTGACACGAATAAAAGCCTGGACATGGATTTGACTGGAACACAGAGCCTGGACTTGGACGTGAACGGAACACAGAGCGCGGATTTGGACTTGACAGGAACACGGTGCCCGGACTTGGACTTGACAGGAACACGGTGCCCGGACTTGGACGTGACTGGAACACAGAGCACGGATTTGGACTTGACAGGAACAAAGAGCCTGAAATTGCATTTGACTGGAACACAGAGCCGGGACTTGGACGTGACTGGAACATGGAGCTGGAACTTGGACTTGACTGGAACACAGAGCCTGGACTTGGACTTGTCAGAACACCAACACTGGACTTTGACTTGACATGAAAACAGTGCACTTACTTGGACTTGACTGGAACAACGAGTGCAGACATGGACATGAGAGGAAAACCGAACCCAGACTAGGCCTTGACACGAATAAAAGCCTGGACATGGATTTGACTGGAACACAGAGCCTGGACTTGGACGTGAACGGAACACAGTGCGCGGATTTGGACTTGACAGGAACACGGTGCCCGGACTTGGACTTGACAGGAACACGGTGCCCGGACTTGGACGTGACTGGAACACAGAGCACGGATTTGGACTTGACAGGAACAAAGAGCCTGAAATTGCATTTGACTGGAACACAGAGCCGGGACTTGAACGTGACTGGAACATGGAGCCGGAACTTGGACTTGACAGGAACACAGAGACTGGTCTTGAACGTGAACGGAACACCGAGCCGGGAAATGGACTTGACTGGAACACAGAGCCTGAACTTGGACTTGTCAGAACACCAACACTGGACTTTGACTTGACATGAAAACAGTGCACTTACTTGGACTTGACTGGAACAACGAGTGCAGACATGGACATGACAGGAAAACCGAGCCTAGACTAGGACTTTACACGAATAAAAGACTGGACATGTATTTGACTGGAACACAGAGCCTGGACTTGAACGTGAACGGAACACAGAGCCTGGACTTGGATTTGACTGGAACAAAGAGCCTGGACTTGGATTTGACTGGAACACAGAGCCTCGACTTGGTCGTGAGTGGAACACAGAGCCTGTACTTGGTCTTGACAGGAACACAAAGCCTGGACTTGGTCGTGACTGAAACACAGAGCCTGCTCTTGGACGTGACTGGAACACAGAGACCGGACATGGACTTGAGAGGAACTCAGAGCCAGGACTTGGACTTGAAAGGAAGACCGAGCCCGGAATTGGACTTGACTCGATCACAGAGCCCGGATATAGACCTAACAGGAATACCCAACCCGGTCATGGACTTGACAGGAACACAGAGCTCGGAATTTTAATTGACTGGAAAACCAAAACTTGACTTTGATGTGACATCAACACAATGCCCGGACATGGAAATAACAGGAACTCAGAGCCTGGACTTGGACTTGACAGGAAACCTGACACCGGACTTGGACATGACAGGAACACCGAGCCCGGTCTTGAATTTGAATGGAACACCAAGACTGGAATATGACTTGACATGAACACCGAGCCCGGTTTTGGACTTGACAGGAACAAAGAGCCTGAAATTGCATTTGACTGGAACACAGAGCCTGGACTTGGACGTGACTGCAACACAGAGCCCGGACTTGGCCTTGACAGGAAATCCGAGCACAGACTTCGCCTTGAAAGGAACACAGAGCCTGGACATGGATTTGACTGGAACACAGTGCCTGGACTTGGACGTGACTGGAATACAGAGCCCGGACATGGACTTGACAGGAACTCAGAGCCTGGACTTGGTCTTGAATGGAACGCCGAGTCCGGTCTTGGACTTGAAAGGATCACAGAGCCCGGATATAGACCTGACAGGAACACTCAGCCCCGATTCGGATTTGACAAGATCACAGTGCCCGGACTTGGACGTGACAGGAACACAGATCCCGGACATTGACTTGAATGGAACACAGTGCCTGGACATTGACTTGACTGGAACACAGTGCCTGGACTTGGCCTTGACAGGAATGCAGAGCCCGGAATTGGCCTTGACTGGAAACCTGACACCGGACTTGGACATGACAGGAACACCGTGCCCGGTCTTGAATTTGAAAGGAACAGCAAGACTGGAGTTTGACTTGACATGAACACCGAGCCCGGTTTTCGACTTGACAGAGCCTGGACTTGGAATTCACAGGAAGACAGAGCCCGGACGTGGACTTGATAGGAACAAAGAGCCTGAAGTTGCATTTGACTGGAACACAGAGCCTGGACTTAGACGTGACTGGAACATGGAGCAGGAACATGGACTTGACAGAAACACAGAGCCTGGACTTGAACGTGAACGGAACACAGAGCCGGGACTTGGACTTGACTGGAACACAGAGCCTGAACTTGGACTTGTCAGAACACCAAGATTGGACTTGGACTTGACTGGAACAACGAGTGCGGACATGGACTTGACAGGAAAACCGAGCCCAGACTAGGCCTTGACAGGAATACCGAGCCTGGACTTGGACGTGACTGGAACACAGGGCCTGGACTTGGATTTGACCGGAACACAGAGCCCGGACTTGGACTTGATAGGAACAAAGAGCCTGGAATTGGATTTGACTGGAAAACAAAGCCTGAACTTGGAATTGAACGGAACAGAGAGCCTGGACTTGGACGTGACTGGAACACAGACCCCGGACTTGGACTTGACAGGAATACCAAGACTGGACTCTGACTTGAGATGAGCACAATGCACGGACTTGGACTTGACAGGAAACCTGACACCCGACTAGGAATTGACTGGAACACAGAGCCTGGACTTGGAGTTGACAGGAACACAGATCCTGCAATTTGATTTGACAGGAAGATGGAGCCGGGACTTGGACTTGAACGGAACACAGAGCCTGGAGTTGAACGTGAATGGAACACAGAGCCCGGACTTGGACTTCACAGGAACACAGAGCCCGGACTTGGCCTTGTCTGGAATACAGAGCCTGGACATGGATTTGACAGGAACACAGAGCCCGGACTTGGACTTGAGAGGAACACAGAGCCTGGAGTTGAACGTGAATGGAACACAGAGCCCGGACTTGGCCTTGACAGGAAATCCGAGCCCAGACTTGGCCTTGTCTGGAATACAGAGCCTGGACATGGATTTGACTGGAACTCAGAGCCCGGACTTGGAATTGAACGGAAGACCGAGCCTGGACTTGGACTTGACAGGAACACAGAGCCTGGACTTGGACTTGACTGTAACACCGAACTCGGACTTGGACTTGACAGGAAACCTAACACCGGACTTGGACTTGACAGGAAACCTGACACCGGACTTGGACATGACAGGAACACCGAGCCCGGTCTTGAATTTGAAAGGAACACCAAGACTGGAATTTGACTTGACATCAATACCGAGCCCGGTTTTGGACATGACAGGAACAAAGAGCCTGAAATTGCATTCGACTGGAACACAGAGCCTGGACTTGGAATTGAACGGAACAGAGAGCCGGGACTTTGACGTGACTGGAACACAGAGCCTGGACTTGGACTTGTCAGAACACCAACACTGGACTTTGACTTGACATGAAAAAAGTGCACTTAATTGGACTTGACTGGAACAACGAGTGCAGACATGGACATGAGAGGAAAACCGAGCCCAGACTAGGCCTTGACTGGAATAAAAGCCTGGACATGTATTTGACTGGTACACAGAGACTGAACTTGAACGTGAACGGAACACAGAGCCTGGACTTGGACGTGACTGGAACACCGAGCACGGATTTGGACTTGACAGGAACAAAGAGCCTGAAATTGCATTTGACTGGAACACAGAGCCTGGACTAGGAATTGAACGGAACAGAGAGCCGGGACTTGGACGTGACTGGAACACAGAGCACGGATTTGGACTTGACAGGAACAAAGAGCCTGAAATTGCATTTGACTGGAACACAGAGCCTGGACTTGGAATTGAACGGAACAGAGAGCCGGGACTTGGACTTTACAGGAACACAGAGCCTGGACTTGAACGTGAACGGAACACCGAGCCTGGAATTGGACTTGACTGGAACACAGAGCCTGAACTTAGACTTGTCAGAACACCAACACTGGAATTTGACTTGACATGAAAACAGTGCACTTACTTGGACTTGACTGGAACAACGAGTGCAGACATGGACATGAGAGGAAAACCGAGCCCAGACTAGGCCTTGACTGGAATAAAAGCCTGGACATGTATTTGACTGGTACACAGAGACTGAACTTGAACGTGAACGGAACACAGAGCCTGGACTTGGACGTGACTGGAACACAGAGCACGGACTTGGACTTGACAGGAAACCTGACACCGGACTTGGACATGACAGGAACACCGAGCCCGGTCTTGAATTTGAAAGGAACACCAAGACTGGAATTTGACTTGCCATGAACACCGAGCCCGGTTTTGGACTTGACAGGAACAAAGAGCCTGAAATTGCATTTGACTGGAACACAGAGCCGGGACTTGGACGTGACTGGAACATGGAGCCGGAACTTGGACTTGACAGGAACACAGAGACTGGTCTTGAACGTGAACGGAACACCGAGCCGGGAATTGGACTTGACTGGAACACAGAGCCTGAACTTGGACTTGTCAGAACACCAACACTGGACTTTGACTTGACATGAAAACAGTGCACTTACTTGGACTTGACTGGAACAACGAGTGCAGACATGGACATGACAGGAAAACCGAGCCCAGACTAGGACTTGACACGAATAAAAGACTGGACATGTATTTGACTGGAACACAGAGCCTGGACTTGGACGTGAACGGAACACAGAGCCTGGACTTGGACGTGACTGGAACACAGAGCGCGGATTTGGACTTGACAGGAACACGGTGCACGGAATTGGACGTGACTGGGACACAGAGCCTGGACATGGATTTGACTGGAACACAGAACCTGGACTTGAACGTGAACGGAACACAGAGCCTGGACTTGGATTTGACTGGAACAAAGAGCCTGGACTTGGATTTGACTGGAACACAGAGCCTCGAGTTGGTCGTGAGTGGAACACAGAGCCTGTACTAGGTCGTGACAGGAACACAAAGCCTGGACTTGGTCGAGACTGAAACACAGAGCCTGCTCTTGGACGTGACTGGAACACAGAGACCGGACATGGACTTGAGAGGAACTCAGAGCCAGGACTTGGACTTGAAAGGAAGACCGAGCCCGGATATAGACCTAACAGGAACACCCAACCCGGTCATGGACTTGACAGGAACACAGAGCTCGGAATTTTAATTGACTGGAAAACCAAGACTTGACTTTGATGTGACATCAACACAAAGCCCGGACATGGAAATAACAGGAACTCAGAGCCTGGACTTGTACTTGACAGGAAACCTGACACCGGACTTGGACATGACAGGAACACCGAGCCCGGTCTTGAATTTGAATGGAACACCAAGACTGGAATATGACTTGACATGAACACCGAGCCCGGTTTTGGACTTGACAGGAACAAAGAGCCTGAAATTGCATTTGACTGGAACACAGAGCCTGGACTTGGACGTGAACGGAACACAGAGCCTGGACTTGGACGTGACTGGAACACCGAGCACAGATTTGGACTTGACAGGAACAAAGAGCCTGAAATTGCATTTGACTGCAACACAGAGCCTGGACTTGGAATTGAACGGAACACAGAGCCCGGACTTGGACTTGAATGGAACACAGAGCCCGGACTTGGACTTGACAGGAACACAGAGCCTGGACTTGGACTTGACAGGAACACAGAGCCTGGACTTGGACTTGTCAGAACACCAACACTGGACTTTGACTTGACATGAAAAAAGTGCACTTACTTGGACTTGACTGGATCAACGAGTGCAGACATGGACATGAGAGGAAAACCGAGCCCAGACTAGGCCTTGACTGGAATAAAAGCCTGGACATGTATTTGACTGGTACACAGAGACTGAACTTGAAAGTGAACGGAACACAGAGCCTGGACTTGGACGTGACTGGAACACCGAGCACGGATTTGGACTTGACAGGAACAAAGAGCCTGAAATTGCATTTGACTGGAACACAGAGCCTGGACTAGGAATTGAACGGAACAGAGAGCCTGGACTTGGACTTGACAGGAAACCTGACACCGGACTTGGACATGACAGGAACACCGAGCCCGGTCTTGAATTTGAAAGGAACACCAAGACTGGAATTTGACTTGACATGAACACCGAGCCCGGTTTTGGACTTGACAAGAACAAAGAGCCTGAAATTGCATTTGACTGGAACACAGAGCCGGGACTTGGACGTGACTGGAACATGGAGCCGGAACTTGGACTTGACAGGAACACAGAGCCTGGACTTGGACTTGTCAGAACACCAACACTGGACTTTGACTTGACATGAAAACAGTGCACTTACTTGGACTTGACTGGAACAACGAGTGCCGACATGGACATGAGAGGAAAACCGAACCCAGACTAGGCCTTGACACGAATAAAAGCCTGGACATGGATTTGACTGGAACACAGAGCCTGGACTTGGACGTGAACGGAACACAGAGCGCGGATTTGGACTTGACAGGAACACGGTGCCCGGACTTGGACGTGACTGGAACACAGAGCACGGATTTGGACTTGACAGGAACAAAGAGCCTGAAATTGCATTTGACTGGAACACAGAGCCGGGACTTGGACGTGACTGGAACATGGAGCCGGAACTTGGACTTGACAGGAACACAGAGACTGGTCTTGAACGTGAACGGAACACCGAGCCGGGAAATGGACTTGACTGGAACACAGAGCCTGAACTTGGACTTGTCAGAACACCAACACTGGACTTTGACTTGACATGAAAACAGTGCACTTACTTGGACTTGACTGGAACAACGAGTGCAGACATGGACATGACAGGAAAACCGAGCCTAGACTAGGACTTTACACGAATAAAAGACTGGACATGTATTTGACTGGAACACAGAGCCTGGACTTGAACGTGAACGGAACACAGAGCCTGGACTTGGATTTGACTGGAACAAAGAGCCTGGACTTGGATTTGACTGGAACACAGAGCCTCGACTTGGTCGTGAGTGGAACACAGAGCCTGTACTTGGTCGTGACAGGAACACAAAGCCTGGACTTGGTCGTGACTGAAACACAGAGCCTGCTCTTGGACGTGACTGGAACACAGAGACCGGACATGGACTTGAGAGGAACTCAGAGCCAGGACTTGGACTTGAAAGGAAGACCGAGCCCGGAATTGGACTTGACTCGATCACAGAGCCCGGATATAGACCTAACAGGAATACCCAACCCGGTCATGGACTTGACAGGAACACAGAGCTCGGAAATTTAATTGACTGGAAAACCAAAACTTGACTTTGATGTGACATCAACACAATGCCCGGACATGGAAATAACAGGAACTCAGAGCCTGGACTTGGACTTGACAGGAAACCTGACACCGGACTTGGACATGACAGGAACACCGAGCCCGGTCTTGAATTTGAATGGAACACCAAGACTGGAATATGACTTGACATGAACACCGAGCCCGGTTTTGGACTTGACAGGAACAAAGAGCCTGAAATTGCATTTGACTGGATCACAGAGCCTGGACTTGGAATTGAACGGAACAGAGAGCCGGGACTTAGACTTTACAGGAACACAGAGCCTGGACTTGAACGTGAACGGAACACCGAGCCGGGAATTGGACTTGACTGGAACACAGAGCCTGAACTTGGACTTGTCAGAACACCAACACTGGAATTTGACTTGACATGAAAACAGTGCACTTACTTGGACTTGACTGGAACAACGAGTGCAGACATGGACACGAGAGGAAAACCGAGCCCAGACTAGGACTTGACAGGGAAACCGAACGCAGACTAGGCCTTGACAGGAATAAAAGCCTGGACATGTATTTGACTGGAACACAGAGACTGGACTTGGACGTGACTGGAATACAGAGCCCGGACATGGACTTGACAGGAACTCAGAGCCTGGACTTGGACGTGACTGCAACACAGAGCCCGGACTTGGCCTTGACAGGAAATCCGAGCACAGACTTCGCCTTGAAAGGAACACAGAGCCTGGACATGGATTTGACTGGAACACAGTGCCTGGACTTGGACGTGACTGGAATACAGAGCCCGGACATGGACTTGACAGGAACTCAGAGCCTGGACTTGGTCTTGAATGGAACGCCGAGTCCGGTCTTGGACTTGAAAGGATCACAGAGCCCGGATATAGACCTGACAGGAACACTCAGCCCCGATTCGGATTTGACAATATCACAGTGCCCGGACTTGGACGTGACAGGAACACAGATCCCGGACATTGACTTGAATGGAACACAGTGCCTGGACATTGACTTGACTGGAACACAGTGCCTGGACTTGGCCTTGACAGGAATGCAGAGCCCGGAATTGGCCTTGACTGGAAACCTGACACCGGACTTGGACATGACAGGAACACCGTGCCCGGTCTTGAATTTGAAAGGAACAGCAAGACTGGAGTTTGACTTGACATGAACACCGAGCCCGGTTTTCGACTTGACAGAGCCTGGACTTGGAATTCACAGGAAGACAGAGCCCGGACGTGGACTTGATAGGAACAAAGAGCCTGAAGTTGCATTTGACTGGAACACAGAGCCTGGACTTAGACGTGACTGGAACATGGAGCAGGAACATGGACTTGACAGAAACACAGAGCCTGGACTTGAACGTGAACGGAACACAGAGCCGGGACTTGGACTTGACTGGAACACAGAGCCTGAACTTGGACTTGTCAGAACACCAAGATTGGACTTGGACTTGACTGGAACAACGAGTGCGGACATGGACTTGACAGGAAAACCGAGCCCAGACTAGGCCTTGACAGGAATACCGAGCCTGGACTTGGACGTGACTGGAACACAGGGCCTGGACTTGGATTTGACCGGAACACAGAGCCCGGACTTGGACTTGATAGGAACAAAGAGCCTGGAATTGGATTTGACTGGAAAACAAAGCCTGAACTTGGAATTGAACGGAACAGAGAGCCTGGACTTGGACGTGACTGGAACACAGACCCCGGACTTGGACTTGACAGGAATACCAAGACTGGACTCTGACTTGAGATGAGCACAATGCACGGACTTGGACTTGACAGGAAACCTGACACCCGACTAGGAATTGACTGGAACACAGAGCCTGGACTTGGAGTTGACAGGAACACAGATCCTGCAATTTGATTTGACAGGAAGATGGAGCCGGGACTTGGACTTGAACGGAACACAGAGCCTGGAGTTGAACGTGAATGGAACACAGAGCCCGGACTTGGACTTCACAGGAACACAGAGCCCGGACTTGGCCTTGTCTGGAATACAGAGCCTGGACATGGATTTGACAGGAACACAGAGCCCGGACTTGGACTTGAGAGGAACACAGAGCCTGGAGTTGAACGTGAATGGAACACAGAGCCCGGACTTGGCCTTGACAGGAAATCCGAGCCCAGACTTGGCCTTGTCTGGAATACAGAGCCTGGACATGGATTTGACTGGAACTCAGAGCCCGGACTTGGAATTGAACGGAAGACCGAGCCTGGACTTGGACTTGACAGGAACACAGAGCCTGGACTTGGACTTGACTGTAACACCGAACTCGGACTTGGACTTGACAGGAAACCTGACACCGGACTTGGACATGACAGGAACACCGAGCCCGGTCTTGAATTTGAAAGGAACACCAAGACTGGAATTTGACTTGACATGAATACCGAGCCCGGTTTTGGACATGACAGGAACAAAGAGCCTGAAATTGCATTCGACTGGAACACAGAGCCTGGACTTGGAATTGAACGGAACAGAGAGCCGGGACTTTGACGTGACTGGAACACAGAGCCTGGACTTGGACTTGTCAGAACACCAACACTGGACTTTGACTTGACATGAAAAAAGTGCACTTAATTGGACTTGACTGGAACAACGAGTGCAGACATGGACATGAGAGGAAAAGCGAGCCCAGACTAGGCCTTGACTGGAATAAAAGCCTGGACATGTATTTGACTGGAACTCAGAGCCTGGACTTGGACGTGAACGGAACACAGAGCCTGGACTTGGACGTGACTGGAACACAGAGCGCGGATTTGGACTTGACAGGAACACGGTGCCCGGACTTGGACTTGACAGGAACACGGTGCCCGGACTTGGACGTGACTGGAACACAGAGCACGGATTTGGACTTGACAGGAACAAAGAGCCTGAAATCGCATTTGACTGGAACACAGAGCCGGGGCTTTGACGTGACTGGAACATGGAGCCGGAACTTGGACTTGACAGGAACACAGAGCCTGTACTTGGTCGTGAAAGGAACACAAAGCCTGGACTTGGTCGTGACTGAAACACCGAGCCTGCTCTTGGACGTGACTGGAACACAGAGACCGGACATGGACTTGAGAGGAGCTCAGAGCCAGGACTTGGACTTGAAAGGAAGACCGAGCCCGGAATTGGACTTGACTCGATCACAGAGCCCGGATATAGACCTGACAGGAACACCCAACCCGGTCATGGACTTGACAGGAAGACAGAGCCCGGAATTGTAATTGACTGGAAAACCAAGACTTGACTTTGATGTGACATCAACACAAAGCCCGGACATGGAAATAACAGGAACTCAGAGCCTGGACTTGGACTTGACAGGAAACCTGACACCGGTCTTGGACATGACAGGAACACCGAGCCCGGTCTTGAATTTGAATGGAACACCAAGACTGGAATTTGACTTGACATGAACACCGAGCCCGGTTTTGGACTTGACAGGAACAAAGAGCCTGAAATTGCATTTGACTGGAACACAGAGCCTGGACTAGGAATTGAACTGAACAGAGAGCCGGGACTTGGACGTGACTGGAACACAGAGCACGGATTTGGACTTGACAGGAACAAAGAGCCTGAAATTGCATTTGACTGGAACACAGAGCCTGGACTTGGAATTGAACGGAACAGAGAGCCGGGACTTGGACTTTACAGGAACACAGAGCCTGGACTTGAACGTGAACGGAACACCGAGCCGGGAATTGGACTTGACTGGAACACAGAGCCTGAACTTAGACTTGTCAGAACACCAACACTGGAATTTGACTTGACATGAAAACAGTGCACTTACTTGGACTTGACTGGAACAACGAGTGCAGACATGGACATGAGAGGAAAACCGAGCCCAGACTTGGCCTTGACTGGAATAAAAGCCTGGACATGTATTTGACTGGTACACAGAGACTGAACTTGAACGTGAACGGAACACAGAGCCTGGACTTGGACGTGACTGGAACACAGAGCACGGACTTGTACTTGACAGGAAACCTGACACCGGACTTGGACATGACAGGAACACCGAGCCCGGTCTTGAATTTGAAAGGAACACCAAGACTGGAATTTGACTTGACATGAACACCGAGCCCGGTTTTGGACTTGACAGGAACAAAGAGCCTGAAATTGCATTTGACTGGAACACAGAGCCGGGACTTGGACGTGACTGGAACATGGAGCCGGAACTTGGACTTGACAGGAACACAGAGCCTTAACTTGGACTTGTCAGAACACCAACACTGGACTTTGACTTGACATGAAAACAGTGCACTTACTTGGACTTGACTGGAACAACGAGTGCAGACATGGACATGAGAGGAAAACCGAACCCAGACTAGGCCTTGACACGAATAAAAGCCTGGACATGGATTTGACTGGAACACAGAGCCTGGACTTGGACGTGAACGGAACACAGAGCGCGGATTTGGACTTGACAGGAACACGGTGCCCGGACTTGGACTTGACAGGAACATGGTGCCCGGACTTGGACGTGACTGGAACACAGAGCACGGATTTGGACTTGACAGGAACAAAGAGCCTGAAATTGCATTTGACTGGAACACAGAGCCGGGACTTGGACGTGACTGGAACATGGAGCCGGAACTTGGACTTGACAGGAACACCAACACTGGACTTTGACTTGACATGAAAACAGTGCACTTACTTGGACTTGACTGGAACAACGAGTGCAGACATGGACATGACAGGAAAACCGAGCCCAGACTGGGACTTGACACGAATAAAAGCCTGGACATGGATTTGACTGGAACACAGAGCCTGGACTTGGAATTGAACGGAACAGAGAGCCGGGACTTTGACGTGACTGGAACACAGAGCCTGGACTTGGACTTGTCAGAACACCAACACTGGACTTTGACTTGACATGAAAAAAGTGCACTTACTTGGACTTGACTGGAACAACGAGTGCAGACATGGACATGAGAGGAAAACCGAACCCAGACTAGGCCTTGACACGAATAAAAGCCTGGACATGGATTTGACTGGAACACAGAGCCTGGACTTGGAATTGAACGGAACAGAGAGCCGGGACTTTGACGTGACTGGAACACAGAGCCTGGACTTGGACTTGTCAGAACACCAACACTGGACTTTGACTTGACATGAAAAAAGTGCACTTAATTGGACTTGACTGGAACAACGAGTGCAGACATGGACATGAGAGGAAAAGCGAGCCCAGACTAGGCCTTGACTGGAATAAAAGCCTGGACATGTATTTGACTGGAACTCAGAGCCTGGACTTGGACGTGAACGGAACACAGAGCCTGGACTTGGACGTGACTGGAACACAGAGCGCGGATTTGGACTTGACAGGAACACGGTGCCCGGACTTGGACTTGACAGGAACACGGTGCCCGGACTTGGACGTGACTGGAACACAGAGCACGGATTTGGACTTGACAGGAACAAAGAGCCTGAAATCGCATTTGACTGGAACACAGAGCCGGGGCTTTGACGTGACTGGAACATGGAGCCGGAACTTGGACTTGACAGGAACACAGAGCCTGTACTTGGTCGTGAAAGGAACACAAAGCCTGGACTTGGTCGTGACTGAAACACCGAGCCTGCTCTTGGACGTGACTGGAACACAGAGACCGGACATGGACTTGAGAGGAGCTCAGAGCCAGGACTTGGACTTGAAAGGAAGACCGAGCCCGGAATTGGACTTGACTCGATCACAGAGCCCGGATATAGACCTGACAGGAACACCCAACCCGGTCATGGACTTGACAGGAAGACAGAGCCCGGAATTGTAATTGACTGGAAAACCAAGACTTGACTTTGATGTGACATCAACACAAAGCCCGGACATGGAAATAACAGGAACTCAGAGCCTGGACTTGGACTTGACAGGAAACCTGACACCGGTCTTGGACATGACAGGAACACCGAGCCCGGTCTTGAATTTGAATGGAACACCAAGACTGGAATTTGACTTGACATGAACACCGAGCCCGGTTTTGGACTTGACAGGAACAAAGAGCCTGAAATTGCATTTGACTGGAACACAGAGCCTGGACTAGGAATTGAACTGAACAGAGAGCCGGGACTTGGACGTGACTGGAACACAGAGCATGGATTTGGACTTGACAGGAACAAAGAGCCTGAAATTGCATTTGACTGGAACACAGAGCCTGGACTTGGAATTGAACGGAACAGAGAGCCGGGACTTGGACTTTACAGGAACACAGAGCCTGGACTTGAACGTGAACGGAACACCGAGCCGGGAATTGGACTTGACTGGAACACAGAGCCTGAACTTAGACTTGTCAGAACACCAACACTGGAATTTGACTTGACATGAAAACAGTGCACTTACTTGGACTTGACTGGAACAACGAGTGCAGACATGGACATGAGAGGAAAACCGAGCCCAGACTTGGCCTTGACTGGAATAAAAGCCTGGACATGTATTTGACTGGTACACAGAGACTGAACTTGAACGTGAACGGAACACAGAGCCTGGACTTGGACGTGACTGGAACACAGAGCACGGACTTGTACTTGACAGGAAACCTGACACCGGACTTGGACATGACAGGAACACCGAGCCCGGTCTTGAATTTGAAAGGAACACCAAGACTGGAATTTGACTTGACATGAACACCGAGCCCGGTTTTGGACTTGACAGGAACAAAGAGCCTGAAATTGCATTTGACTGGAACACAGAGCCGGGACTTGGACGTGACTGGAACATGGAGCCGGAACTTGGACTTGACAGGAACACAGAGCCTTAACTTGGACTTGTCAGAACACCAACACTGGACTTTGACTTGACATGAAAACAGTGCACTTACTTGGACTTGACTGGAACAACGAGTGCAGACATGGACATGAGAGGAAAACCGAACCCAGACTAGGCCTTGACACGAATAAAAGCCTGGACATGGATTTGACTGGAACACAGAGCCTGGACTTGGAATTGAACGGAACAGAGAGCCGGGACTTTGACGTGACTGGAACACAGAGCCTGGACTTGGACTTGTCAGAACACCAACACTGGACTTTGACTTGACATGAAAAAAGTGCACTTAATTGGACTTGACTGGAACAACGAGTGCAGACATGGACATGAGAGGAAAAGCGAGCCCAGACTAGGCCTTGACTGGAATAAAAGCCTGGACATGTATTTGACTGGAACTCAGAGCCTGGACTTGGACGTGAACGGAACACAGAGCCTGGACTTGGACGTGACTGGAACACAGAGCGCGGATTTGGACTTGACAGGAACACGGTGCCCGGACTTGGACTTGACAGGAACACGGTGCCCGGACTTGGACGTGACTGGAACACAGAGCACGGATTTGGACTTGACAGGAACAAAGAGCCTGAAATCGCATTTGACTGGAACACAGAGCCGGGGCTTTGACGTGACTGGAACATGGAGCCGGAACTTGGACTTGACAGGAACACAGAGCCTGTACTTGGTCGTGAAAGGAACACAAAGCCTGGACTTGGTCGTGACTGAAACACCGAGCCTGCTCTTGGACGTGACTGGAACACAGAGACCGGACATGGACTTGAGAGGAGCTCAGAGCCAGGACTTGGACTTGAAAGGAAGACCGAGCCCGGAATTGGACTTGACTCGATCACAGAGCCCGGATATAGACCTGACAGGAACACCCAACCCGGTCATGGACTTGACAGGAAGACAGAGCCCGGAATTGTAATTGACTGGAAAACCAAGACTTGACTTTGATGTGACATCAACACAAAGCCCGGACATGGAAATAACAGGAACTCAGAGCCTGGACTTGGACTTGACAGGAAACCTGACACCGGTCTTGGACATGACAGGAACACCGAGCCCGGTCTTGAATTTGAATGGAACACCAAGACTGGAATTTGACTTGACATGAACACCGAGCCCGGTTTTGGACTTGACAGGAACAAAGAGCCTGAAATTGCATTTGACTGGAACACAGAGCCTGGACTAGGAATTGAACTGAACAGAGAGCCGGGACTTGGACGTGACTGGAACACAGAGCACGGATTTGGACTTGACAGGAACAAAGAGCCTGAAATTGCATTTGACTGGAACACAGAGCCTGGACTTGGAATTGAACGGAACAGAGAGCCGGGACTTGGACTTTACAGGAACACAGAGCCTGGACTTGAACGTGAACGGAACACCGAGCCGGGAATTGGACTTGACTGGAACACAGAGCCTGAACTTAGACTTGTCAGAACACCAACACTGGAATTTGACTTGACATGAAAACAGTGCACTTACTTGGACTTGACTGGAACAACGAGTGCAGACATGGACATGAGAGGAAAACCGAGCCCAGACTTGGCCTTGACTGGAATAAAAGCCTGGACATGTATTTGACTGGTACACAGAGACTGAACTTGAACGTGAACGGAACACAGAGCCTGGACTTGGACGTGACTGGAACACAGAGCACGGACTTGTACTTGACAGGAAACCTGACACCGGACTTGGACATGACAGGAACACCGAGCCCGGTCTTGAATTTGAAAGGAACACCAAGACTGGAATTTGACTTGACATGAACACCGAGCCCGGTTTTGGACTTGACAGGAACAAAGAGCCTGAAATTGCATTTGACTGGAACACAGAGCCGGGACTTGGACGTGACTGGAACATGGAGCCGGAACTTGGACTTGACAGGAACACAGAGCCTTAACTTGGACTTGTCAGAACACCAACACTGGACTTTGACTTGACATGAAAACAGTGCACTTACTTGGACTTGACTGGAACAACGAGTGCAGACATGGACATGAGAGGAAAACCGAACCCAGACTAGGCCTTGACACGAATAAAAGCCTGGACATGGATTTGACTGGAACACAGAGCCTGGACTTGGACGTGAACGGAACACAGAGCGCGGATTTGGACTTGACAGGAACACGGTGCCCGGACTTGGACTTGACAGGAACATGGTGCCCGGACTTGGACGTGACTGGAACACAGAGCACGGATTTGGACTTGACAGGAACAAAGAGCCTGAAATTGCATTTGACTGGAACACAGAGCCGGGACTTGGACGTGACTGGAACATGGAGCCGGAACTTGGACTTGACAGGAACACCAACACTGGACTTTGACTTGACATGAAAACAGTGCACTTACTTGGACTTGACTGGAACAACGAGTGCAGACATGGACATGACAGGAAAACCGAGCCCAGACTGGGACTTGACACGAATAAAAGACTGGACATGGATTTGACTGGAACACAGAGCCTGGACTTGGACGTGAACGGAACACAGAGCGCGGATTTGGACTTGACAGGAACACGGTGCCCGGACTTGGACGTGACTGGAACACAGAGCACGGATTTGGACTTGACAGGAACAAAGAGCCTGAAATTGCATTTGACTGGAACACAGAGCCGGGACTTGGACGTGACTGGAACATGGAGCCGGAACTTGGACTTGACAGGAACACAGAGACTGGTCTTGAACGTGAACGGAACACCGAGCCGGGAAATGGACTTGACTGGAACACAGAGCCTGAACTTGGACTTGTCAGAACACCAACACTGGACTTTGACTTGACATGAAAACAGTGCACTTACTTGGACTTGACTGGAACAACGAGTGCAGACATGGACATGACAGGAAAACCGAGCCCAGACTAGGACTTTACACGAATAAAAGACTGGACATGTATTTGACTGGAACACAGAGCCTGGACTTGAACGTGAACGGAACACAGAGCCTGTACTTGGATTTGACTGGAACAAAGAGCCTGGACTTGGATTTGACTGGAACACAGAGCCTCGACTTGGTCGTGAGTGGAACACAGAGCCTGTACTTGGTCGTGACAGGAACACAAAGCCTGGACTTGGTCGTGACTGAAACACAGAGCCTGCTCTTGGACGTGACTGGAACACAGAGACCGGACATGGACTTGAGAGGAACTCAGAGCCAGGACTTGGACTTGAAAGGAAGACCGAGCCCGGAATTGGACTTGACTCGATCACAGAGCCCGGATATAGACCTAACAGGAATACCCAACCCGGTCATGGACTTGACAGGAACACAGAGCTCGGAAATTTAATTGACTGGAAAACCAAAACTTGACTTTGATGTGACATCAACACAATGCCCGGACATGGAAATAACAGGAACTCAGAGCCTGGACTTGGACTTGACAGGAAACCTGACACCGGACTTGGACATGACAGGAACACCGAGCCCGGTCTTGAATTTGAATGGAACACCAAGACTGGAATATGACTTGACATGAACACCGAGCCCGGTTTTGGACTTGACAGGAACAAAGAGCCTGAAATTGCATTTGACTGGATCACAGAGCCTGGACTTGGAATTGAACGGAACAGAGAGCCGGGACTTAGACTTTACAGGAACACAGAGCCTGGACTTGAACGTGAACGGAACACCGAGCCGGGAATTGGACTTGACTGGAACACAGAGCCTGAACTTGGACTTGTCAGAACACCAACACTGGAATTTGACTTGACATGAAAACAGTGCACTTACTTGGACTTGACTGGAACAACGAGTGCAGACATGGACACGAGAGGAAAACCGAGCCCAGACTAGGACTTGACAGGGAAACCGAACGCAGACTAGGCCTTGACAGGAATAAAAGCCTGGACATGTATTTGACTGGAACACAGAGACTGGACTTGGACGTGACTGGAATACAGAGCCCGGACATGGACTTGACAGGAACTCAGAGCCTGGACTTGGACGTGACTGCAACACAGAGCCCGGACTTGGCCTTGACAGGAAATCCGAGCACAGACTTCGCCTTGAAAGGAACACAGAGCCTGGACATGGATTTGACTGGAACACAGTGCCTGGACTTGGACGTGACTGGAATACAGAGCCCGGACATGGACTTGACAGGAACTCAGAGCCTGGACTTGGTCTTGAATGGAACGCCGAGTCCGGTCTTGGACTTGAAAGGATCACAGAGCCCGGATATAGACCTGACAGGAACACTCAGCCCCGATTCGGATTTGACAAGATCACAGTGCCCGGACTTGGACGTGACAGGAACACAGATCCCGGACATTGACTTGAATGGAACACAGTGCCTGGACATTGACTTGACTGGAACACAGTGCCTGGACTTGGCCTTGACAGGAATGCAGAGCCCGGAATTGGCCTTGACTGGAAACCTGACACCGGACTTGGACATGACAGGAACACCGTGCCCGGTCTTGAATTTGAAAGGAACAGCAAGACTGGAGTTTGACTTGACATGAACACCGAGCCCGGTTTTCGACTTGACAGAGCCTGGACTTGGAATTCACAGGAAGACAGAGCCCGGACGTGGACTTGATAGGAACAAAGAGCCTGAAGTTGCATTTGACTGGAACACAGAGCCTGGACTTAGACGTGACTGGAACATGGAGCAGGAACATGGACTTGACAGAAACACAGAGCCTGGACTTGAACGTGAACGGAACACAGAGCCGGGACTTGGACTTGACTGGAACACAGAGCCTGAACTTGGACTTGTCAGAACACCAAGATTGGACTTGGACTTGACTGGAACAACGAGTGCGGACATGGACTTGACAGGAAAACCGAGCCCAGACTAGGCCTTGACAGGAATACCGAGCCTGGACTTGGACGTGACTGGAACACAGGGCCTGGACTTGGATTTGACCGGAACACAGAGCCCGGACTTGGACTTGATAGGAACAAAGAGCCTGGAATTGGATTTGACTGGAAAACAAAGCCTGAACTTGGAATTGAACGGAACAGAGAGCCTGGACTTGGACGTGACTGGAACACAGACCCCGGACTTGGACTTGACAGGAATACCAAGACTGGACTCTGACTTGAGATGAGCACAATGCACGGACTTGGACTTGACAGGAAACCTGACACCCGACTAGGAATTGACTGGAACACAGAGCCTGGACTTGGAGTTGACAGGAACACAGATCCTGCAATTTGATTTGACAGGAAGATGGAGCCGGGACTTGGACTTGAACGGAACACAGAGCCTGGAGTTGAACGTGAATGGAACACAGAGCCCGGACTTGGACTTCACAGGAACACAGAGCCCGGACTTGGCCTTGTCTGGAATACAGAGCCTGGACATGGATTTGACAGGAACACAGAGCCCGGACTTGGACTTGAGAGGAACACAGAGCCTGGAGTTGAACGTGAATGGAACACAGAGCCCGGACTTGGCCTTGACAGGAAATCCGAGCCCAGACTTGGCCTTGTCTGGAATACAGAGCCTGGACATGGATTTGACTGGAACTCAGAGCCCGGACTTGGAATTGAACGGAAGACCGAGCCTGGACTTGGACTTGACAGGAACACAGAGCCTGGACTTGGACTTGACTGTAACACCGAACTCGGACTTGGACTTGACAGGAAACCTGACACCGGACTTGGACATGACAGGAACACCGAGCCCGGTCTTGAATTTGAAAGGAACACCAAGACTGGAATTTGACTTGACATGAATACCGAGCCCGGTTTTGGACATGACAGGAACAAAGAGCCTGAAATTGCATTCGACTGGAACACAGAGCCTGGACTTGGAATTGAACGGAACAGAGAGCCGGGACTTTGACGTGACTGGAACACAGAGCCTGGACTTGGACTTGTCAGAACACCAACACTGGACTTTGACTTGACATGAAAAAAGTGCACTTAATTGGACTTGACTGGAACAACGAGTGCAGACATGGACATGAGAGGAAAACCGAGCCCAGACTAGGCCTTGACTGGAATAAAAGCCTGGACATTAATTGACTGGAACTCAGAGCCTGGACTTGGACGTGAACGGAACACAGAGCCTGGACTTGGACGTGACTGGAACACAGAGCGCGGATTTGGACTTGACAGGAACACGGTGCCCGGACTTGGACTTGACAGGAACACGGTGCCCGGACTTGGACGTGACTGGAACACAGAGCACGGATTTGGACTTGACAGGAACAAAGAGCCTGAAATCGCATTTGACTGGAACACAGAGCCGGGGCTTTGACGTGACTGGAACATGGAGCCGGAACTTGGACTTGACAGGAACACAGAGCCTGTACTTGGTCGTGAAAGGAACACAAAGCCTGGACTTGGTCGTGACTGAAACACCGAGCCTGCTCTTGGACGTGACTGGAACACAGAGACCGGACATGGACTTGAGAGGAGCTCAGAGCCAGGACTTGGACTTGAAAGGAAGACCGAGCCCGGAATTGGACTTGACTCGATCACAGAGCCCGGATATAGACCTGACAGGAACACCCAACCCGGTCATGGACTTGACAGGAAGACAGAGCCCGGAATTGTAATTGACTGGAAAACCAAGACTTGACTTTGATGTGACATCAACACAAAGCCCGGACATGGAAATAACAGGAACTCAGAGCCTGGACTTGGACTTGACAGGAAACCTGACACCGGTCTTGGACATGACAGGAACACCGAGCCCGGTCTTGAATTTGAATGGAACACCAAGACTGGAATTTGACTTGACATGAACACCGAGCCCGGTTTTGGACTTGACAGGAACAAAGAGCCTGAAATTGCATTTGACTGGAACACAGAGCCTGGACTAGGAATTGAACTGAACAGAGAGCCGGGACTTGGACGTGACTGGAACACAGAGCACGGATTTGGACTTGACAGGAACAAAGAGCCTGAAATTGCATTTGACTGGAACACAGAGCCTGGACTTGGAATTGAACGGAACAGAGAGCCGGGACTTGGACTTTACAGGAACACAGAGCCTGGACTTGAACGTGAACGGAACACCGAGCCGGGAATTGGACTTGACTGGAACACAGAGCCTGAACTTAGACTTGTCAGAACACCAACACTGGAATTTGACTTGACATGAAAACAGTGCACTTACTTGGACTTGACTGGAACAACGAGTGCAGACATGGACATGAGAGGAAAACCGAGCCCAGACTAGGCCTTGACTGGAATAAAAGCCTGGACATGTATTTGACTGGTACACAGAGACTGAACTTGAACGTGAACGGAACACAGAGCCTGGACTTGGACGTGACTGGAACACAGAGCACGGACTTGTACTTGACAGGAAACCTGACACCGGACTTGGACATGACAGGAACACCGAGCCCGGTCTTGAATTTGAAAGGAACACCAAGACTGGAATTTGACTTGACATGAACACCGAGCCCGGTTTTGGACTTGACAGGAACAAAGAGCCTGAAATTGCATTTGACTGGAACACAGAGCCGGGACTTGGACGTGACTGGAACATGGAGCCGGAACTTGGACTTGACTGGAACACAGAGCCTGGACTTGGACTTGTCAGAACACCAACACTGGACTTTGACTTGACATGAAAACAGTGCACTTACTTGGACTTGACTGGAACAACGAGTGCAGACATGGACATGAGAGGAAAACCGAACCCAGACTAGGCCTTGACACGAATAAAAGCCTGGACATGGATTTGACTGGAACACAGAGCCTGGACTTGGACGTGAACGGAACACAGTGCGCGGATTTGGACTTGACAGGAACACGGTGCCCGGACTTGGACTTGACAGGAACACGGTGCCCGGACTTGGACGTGACTGGAACACAGAGCACGGATTTGGACTTGACAGGAACAAAGAGCCTGAAATTTCATTTGACTGGAACACAGAGCCGGGACTTGGACGTGACTGGAACATGGAGCCGGAACTTGGACTTGACAGGAACACAGAGACTGGTCTTGAACGTGAACGGAACACCGAGCCGGGAAATGGACTTGACTGGAACACAGAGCCTGAACTTGGACTTGTCAGAACACCAACACTGGACTTTGACTTGAAATGAAAACAGTGCACTTACTTGGACTTGACTGGAACAACGAGTGCAGACATGGACATGACAGGAAAACCGAGCCTAGACTAGGACTTTACACGAATAAAAGACTGGACATGTATTTGACTGGAACACAGAGCCTGGACTTGAACGTGAACGGAACACAGAGCCTGGACTTGGATTTGACTGGAACAAAGAGCCTGGACTTGGATTTGACTGGAACACAGAGCCTCGACTTGGTCGTGAGTGGAACACAGAGCCTGTACTTGGTCGTGACAGGAACACAAAGCCTGGACTTGGTCGTGACTGAAACACAGAGCCTGCTCTTGGACGTTACTGGAACACAGAGACCGGACATGGACTTGAGAGGAACTCAGAGCCAGGACTTGGACTTGAAAGGAAGACCGAGCCCGGAATTGGACTTGACTCGATCACAGAGCCCGGATATAGACCTAACAGGAATACCCAACCCGGTCATAGACTTGACAGGAACACAGAGCTCGGAATTTTAATTGACTGGAAAACCAAAACTTGACTTTGATGTGACATCAACACAATGCCCGGACATGGAAATAACAGGAACTCAGAGCCTGGACTTGGACTTGACAGGAAACCTGACACCGGACTTGGACATGACAGGAACACCGAGCCCGGTCTTGAATTTGAATGGAACACCAAGACTGGAATATGACTTGACATGAACACCGAGCCCGGTTTTGGACTTGACAGGAACAAAGAGCCTGAAATTGCATTTGACTGGAACACAGAGCCTGGACTTGGAATTGAACGGAACAGAGAGCCGGGACTTAGACTTTACAGGAACACAGAGCCTGGACTTGAACGTGAACGGAACACCGAGCCGGGAATTGGACTTGACTGGAACACAGAGCCTGAACTTGGACTTGTCAGAACACCAACACTGGAATTTGACTTGACATGAAAACAGTGCACTTACTTGGACTTGACTGGAACAACGAGTGCAGACATGGACACGAGAGGAAAACCGAGCCCAGACTAGGACTTGACAGGGAAACCGAACGCAGACTAGGCCTTGACAGGAATAAAAGCCTGGACATGTATTTGACTGGAACACAGAGACTGGACTTGGACGTGACTGGAATACAGAGCCCGGACATGGACTTGACAGGAACTCAGAGCCTGGACTTGGACGTGACTGCAACACAGAGCCCGGACTTGGCCTTGACAGGAAATCCGAGCACAGACTTCGCCTTGAAAGGAACACAGAGCCTGGACATGGATTTGACTGGAACACAGTGCCTGGACTTGGACGTGACTGGAATACAGAGCCCGGACATGGACTTGACAGGAACTCAGAGCCTGGACTTGGTCTTGAATGGAACGCCGAGTCCGGTCTTGGACTTGAAAGGATCACAGAGCCCGGATATAGACCTGACAGGAACACTCAGCCCCGATTCGGATTTGACAAGATCACAGTGCCCGGACTTGGACGTGACAGGAACACAGATCCCGGACATTGACTTGAATGGAACACAGTGCCTGGACATTGACTTGACTGGAACACAGTGCCTGGACTTGGCCTTGACAGGAATGCAGAGCCCGGAATTGGCCTTGACTGGAAACCTGACACCGGACTTGGACATGACAGGAACACCGTGCCCGGTCTTGAATTTGAAAGGAACAGCAAGACTGGAGTTTGACTTGACATGAACACCGAGCCCGGTTTTCGACTTGACAGAGCCTGGACTTGGAATTCACAGGAAGACAGAGCCCGGACGTGGACTTGATAGGAACAAAGAGCCTGAAGTTGCATTTGACTGGAACACAGAGCCTGGACTTAGACGTGACTGGAACATGGAGCAGGAACATGGACTTGACAGAAACACAGAGCCTGGACTTGAACGTGAACGGAACACAGAGCCGGGACTTGGACTTGACTGGAACACAGAGCCTGAACTTGGACTTGTCAGAACACCAAGACTGGACTTGGACTTGACTGGAACAACGAGTGCGGACATGGACTTGACAGGAAAACCGAGCCCAGACTAGGCCTTGACAGGAATACCGAGCCTGCACTTGGACGTGACTGGAACACCGAGCACGGATTTGGACTTGACAGGAACAAAGAGCCTGAAATTGCATTTGACTGGAACACAGAGCCTGGACTAGGAATTGAACGGAACAGAGAGCCGGGACTTGGACGTGACTGGAACACAGAGCACGGATTTGGACTTGACAGGAACAAAGAGCCTGAAATTGCATTTGACCGGAACACAGAGCCTGGACTTGGAATTGAACGGAACAGAGAGCCGGGACTTGGACTTTACAGGAACACAGAGCCTGGACTTGAACGTGAACGGAACACCGAGCCGGGAATTGGACTTGACTGGAACACAGAGCCTGAACTTAGACTTGTCAGAACACCAACACTGGAATTTGACTTGACATGAAAACAGTGCACATACTTGGACTTGACTGGAACAACGAGTGCAGACATGGACATGAGAGGAAAACCGAGCCCAGACTAGGCCTTGACTGGAATAAAAGCCTGGACATGTATTTGACTGGTGCACAGAGACTGAACTTGAACGTGAACGGAACACAGAGCCTGGACTTGGACGTGACTGGAACACAGAGCACGGACTTGGACTTGACAGGAAACCTGACACCGGACTTGGACATGACAGGAACACCGAGCCCGGTCTTGAATTTGAAAGGAACACCAAGACTGGAATTTGACTTGACATGAACACCGAGCCCGGTTTTGGACTTGACAGGAACAAAGAGCCTGAAATTGCATTTGACTGGAACACAGAGCCGGGACTTGGACGTGACTGGAACATGGAGCCGGAACTTGGACTTGACTGGAACACAGAGCCTGAACTTGGACTTGTCAGAACACCAACACTGGACTTTGACTTGACATGAAAACAGTGCACTTACTTGGACTTGACTGGAACAACGAGTGCAGACATGGACATGACAGGAAAACCGAGCCCAGACTAGGACTTGACACGAATAAAAGACTGGACATGTATTTGACTGGAACACAGAGCCTGGACTTGGACGTGAACGGAACACAGAGCCTGGACTTGGACGTGACTGGAACACAGAGCGCGGATTTGGACTTGACAGGAACACGGTGCCCGGACTTGGACGTGACTGGGACACAGAGCCTGGACATGGACGTGACTGGAACACAGAGCACGGATTTGGACTTGACAGGAACAAAGAGCCTGAAATCGCATTTGACTGGAACACAGAGCCGGGGCTTTGACGTGACTGGAACATGGAGCCGGAACTTGGACTTGACAGGAACACAGAGCCTGTACTTGGTCGTGAAAGGAACACAAAGCCTGGACTTGGTCGTGACTGAAACACCGAGCCTGCTCTTGGACGTGACTGGAACACAGAGACCGGACATGGACTTGAGAGGAACTCAGAGCCAGGACTTGGACTTGAAAGGAAGACCGAGCCCGGAATTGGACTTGACTCGATCACAGAGCCCGGATATAGACCTGACAGGAACACCCAACCCGGTCATGGACTTGACAGGAACACAGAGCCCGGAATTGTAATTGACTGGAAAACCAAGACTTGACTTTGATGTGACATCAACACAAAGCCCGGACATGGAAATAACAGGAACTCAGAGCCTGGACTTGGACTTGACAGGAAACCTGACACCGGTCTTGGACATGACAGGAACACCGAGCCCGGTCTTGAATTTGAATGGAACACCAAGACTGGAATTTGACTTGACATGAACACCGAGCCCGGTTTTGGACTTGACAGGAACAAAGAGCCTGAAATTGCATTTGACTGGAACACAGAGCCTGGACTTGGACGTGAACGGAACACAGAGCCTGGACTTGGACGTGAACGGAACACAGAGCCTGGACTTGGACGTGACTGGAACACCGAGCACGGATTTGGACTTGACAGGAACAAAGAGCCTGAAATTGCATTTGACTGGAACACAGAGCCTGGACTAGGAATTGAACGGAACAGAGAGCCGGGACTTGGACGTGACTGGAACACAGAGCACGGATTTGGACTTGACAGGAACAAAGAGCCTAAAATTGCATTTGACTGGAACACAGAGCCTGGACTTGGAATTGAACGGAACAGAGAGCCGGGACTTGGACTTTACAGGAACACAGAGCCTGGACTTGAACGTGAACGGAACACCGAGCCGGGAATTGGACTTGACTGGAACACAGAGCCTGAACTTAGACTTGAGAGGAACACAGAGCCTGGAGTTGAACGTGAATGGAACACAGAGCCCGGACTTGGCCTTGACAGGAAATCCGAGCCCAGACTTGGCCTTGTCTGGAATACAGAGCCTGGACATGGATTTGACAGGAACACAGAGCCCGGACTTGGACTTGAGAGGAACACAGAGCCTGGAGTTGAACGTGAATGGAACACAGAGCCCGGACTTGGCCTTGACAGGAAATCCGAGCCCAGACTTGGCCTTGTCTGGAATACAGAGCCTGGACATGGATTTGACTGGAACTCAGAGCCCGGACTTGGAATTGAACGGAAGACCGAGCCTGGACTTGGACTTGACAGGAACACAGAGCCTGGACTTGGACTTGACTGTAACACCGAACTCGGACTTGGACTGGACAGGAAACCTAACACCGGACTTGGACTTGACAGGAAACCTGACACCGGACTTGGACATGACAGGAACACCGAGCCCGGTCTTGAATTTGAAAGGAACACCAAGACTGGAATTTGACTTGACATGAATACCGAGCCCGGTTTGGACATGACAGGAACAAAGAGCCTGAAATTGCATTCGACTGGAACACAGAGCCTGGACTTGGAATTGAACGGAACAGAGAGCCGGGACTTTGACGTGACTGGAACACAGAGCCTGGACTTGGACTTGTCAGAACACCAACACTGGACTTTGACTTGACATGAAAAAAGTGCACTTAATTGGACTTGACTGGAACAACGAGTGCAGACATGGACATGAGAGGAAAACCGAGCCCAGACTAGGCCTTGACTGGAATAAAAGCCTGGACATGTATTTGACTGGTACACAGAGACTGAACTTGAACGTGAACGGAACACAGAGCCTGGACTTGGACGTGACTGGAACACCGAGCACGGATTTGGACTTGACAGGAACAAAGAGCCTGAAATTGCATTTGACTGGAACACAGAGCCTGGACTAGGAATTGAACGGAACAGAGAGCCGGGACTTGGACGTGACTGGAACACAGAGCACGGATTTGGACTTGACAGGAACAAAGAGCCTGAAATTGCATTTGACTGGAACACAGAGCCTGGACTTGGAATTGAACGGAACAGAGAGCCGGGACTTGGACTTTACAGGAACACAGAGCCTGGACTTGAACGTGAATGGAACACCGAGCCGGGAATTGGACTTGACTGGAACACAGAGCCTGAACTTAGACTTGTCAGAACACCAACACTGGAATTTGACTTGACATGAAAACAGTGCACTTACTTGGACTTGACTGGAACAACGAGTGCAGACATGGACATGAGAGGAAAACCGAGCCCAGACTAGGCCTTGACTGGAATAAAAGCCTGGACATGTATTTGACTGGTACACAGAGACTGAACTTGAACGTGAACGGAACACAGAGCCTGGACTTGAACGTGAACGGAACACCGAGCCGGGAATTGGACTTGACTGGAACACAGAGCCTGAACTTAGACTTGTCAGAACACCAACACTGGAATTTGACTTGACATGAAAACAGTGCACTTACTTGGACTTGACTGGAACAACGAGTGCAGACATGGACATGAGAGGAAAACCGAGCCCAGACTAGGCCTTGACTGGAATAAAAGCCTGGACATGTATTTGACTGGTGCACAGAGACTGAACTTGAACGTGAACGGAACACAGAGCCTGGACTTGGACGTGACTGGAACACAGAGCACGGACTTGGACTTGACAGGAAACCTGACACCGGACTTGGACATGACAGGAACACCGAGCCCGGTCTTGAATTTGAAAGGAACACCAAGACTGGAATTTGACTTGACATGAACACCGAGCCCGGTTTTGGACTTGACAGGAACAAAGAGCCTGAAATTGCATTTGACTGGAACACAGAGCCGGGACTTGGACGTGACTGGAACATGGAGCCGGAACTTGGACTTGACTGGAACACAGAGCCTGAACTTGGACTTGTCAGAACACCAACACTGGACTTTGACTTGACATGAAAACAGTGCACTTACTTGGACTTGACTGGAACAACGAGTGCAGACATGGACATGACAGGAAAACCGAGCCTAGACTAGGACTTGACACGAATAAAAGACTGGACATGTATTTGACTGGAACACAGAGCCTGGACTTGGACGTGAACGGAACACAGAGCCTGGACTTGGACGTGACTGGAACACAGAGCGCGGATTTGGACTTGACAGGAACACGGTGCCCGGACTTGGACGTGACTGGGACACAGAGCCTGGACATGGACGTGACTGGAACACAGAGCACGGATTTGGACTTGACTGGAACAAAGAGCCTGAAATCGCATTTGACTGGAACACAGAGCCGGGGCTTTGACGTGACTGGAACATGGAGCCGGAACTTGGACTTGACAGGAACACAGAGCCTGTACTTGGTCGTGAAAGGAACACAAAGCCTGGACTTGGTCGTGACTGAAACACCGAGCCTGCTCTTGGACGTGACTGGAACACAGAGACCGGACATGGACTTGAGAGGAACTCAGAGCCAGGACTTGGACTTGAAAGGAAGACCGAGCCCGGAATTGGACTTGACTCGATCACAGAGCCCGGATATAGACCTGACAGGAACACCCAACCCGGTCATGGACTTGACAGGAACACAGAGCCCGGAATTGTAATTGACTGGAAAACCAAGACTTGACTTTGATGTGACATCAACACAAAGCCCGGACATGGAAATAACAGGAACTCAGAGCCTGGACTTGGACTTGACAGGAAACCTGACACCGGTCTTGGACATGACAGGAACACCGAGCCCGGTCTTGAATTTGAATGGAACACCAAGACTGGAATTTGACTTGACATGAACACCGAGCCCGGTTTTGGACTTGACAGGAACAAAGAGCCTGAAATTGCATTTGACTGGAACACAGAGCCTGGACTTGGACGTGAACGGAACACAGAGCCTGGACTTGGACGTGAACGGAACACAGAGCCTGGACTTGGACGTGACTGGAACACCGAGCACGGATTTGGACTTGACAGGAACAAAGAGCCTGAAATTGCATTTGACTGGAACACAGAGCCTGGACTAGGAATTGAACGGAACAGAGAGCCGGGACTTGGACGTGACTGGAACACAGAGCACGGATTTGGACTTGACAGGAACAAAGAGCCTAAAATTGCATTTGACTGGAACACAGAGCCTGGACTTGGAATTGAACGGAACAGAGAGCCGGGACTTGGACTTTACAGGAACACAGAGCCTGGACTTGAACGTGAACGGAACACCGAGCCGGGAATTGGACTTGACTGGAACACAGAGCCTGAACTTAGACTTGAGAGGAACACAGAGCCTGGAGTTGAACGTGAATGGAACACAGAGCCCGGACTTGGCCTTGACAGGAAATCCGAGCCCAGACTTGGCCTTGTCTGGAATACAGAGCCTGGACATGGATTTGACAGGAACACAGAGCCCGGACTTGGACTTGAGAGGAACACAGAGCCTGGAGTTGAACGTGAATGGAACACAGAGCCCGGACTTGGCCTTGACAGGAAATCCGAGCCCAGACTTGGCCTTGTCTGGAATACAGAGCCTGGACATGGATTTGACTGGAACTCAGAGCCCGGACTTGGAATTGAACGGAAGACCGAGCCTGGACTTGGACTTGACAGGAACACAGAGCCTGGACTTGGACTTGACTGTAACACCGAACTCGGACTTGGACTGGACAGGAAACCTAACACCGGACTTGGACTTGACAGGAAACCTGACACCGGACTTGGACATGACAGGAACACCGAGCCCGGTCTTGAATTTGAAAGGAACACCAAGACTGGAATTTGACTTGACATGAATACCGAGCCCGGTTTTGGACATGACAGGAACAAAGAGCCTGAAATTGCATTCGACTGGAACACAGAGCCTGGACTTGGAATTGAACGGAACAGAGAGCCGGGACTTTGACGTGACTGGAACACAGAGCCTGGACTTGGACTTGTCAGAACACCAACACTGGACTTTGACTTGACATGAAAAAAGTGCACTTAATTGGACTTGACTGGAACAACGAGTGCAGACATGGACATGAGAGGAAAACCGAGCCCAGACTAGGCCTTGACTGGAATAAAAGCCTGGACATGTATTTGACTGGTACACAGAGACTGAACTTGAACGTGAACGGAACACAGAGCCTGGACTTGGACGTGACTGGAACACCGAGCACGGATTTGGACTTGACAGGAACAAAGAGCCTGAAATTGCATTTGACTGGAACACAGAGCCTGGAATAGGAATTGAACGGAACAGAGAGCCGGGACTTGGACGTGACTGGAACACAGAGCACGGATTTGGACTTGACAGGAACAAAGAGCCTGAAATTGCATTTGACTGGAACACAGAGCCTGGACTTGGAATTGAACGGAACAGAGAGCCGGGACTTGGACTTTACAGGAACACAGAGCCTGGACTTGAACGTGAATGGAACACCGAGCCGGGAATTGGACTTGACTGGAACACAGAGCCTGAACTTAGACTTGTCAGAACACCAACACTGGAATTTGACTTGACATGAAAACAGTGCACTTACTTGGACTTGACTGGAACAACGAGTGCAGACATGGACATGAGAGGAAAACCGAGCCCAGACTAGGCCTTGACTGGAATAAAAGCCTGGACATGTATTTGACTGGTACACAGAGACTGAACTTGAACGTGAACGGAACACAGAGCCTGGACTTGGACGTGACTAGAACACAGAGCACGGACTTGTACTTGACAGGAAACCTGACACCGGACTTGGACATGACAGGAACACCGAGCCCGGTCTTGAATTTGAAAGGAACACCAAGACTGGAATTTGACTTGACATGAACACCGAGCCCGGTTTTGGACTTGACAGGAACAAAGAGCCTGAAATTGCATTTGACTGGAACACAGAGCCGGGACTTGGACGTGACTGGAACATGGAGCCGGAACTTGGACTTGACAGGAACACAGAGACTGGTCTTGAACGTGAACGGAACACCGAGCCGGGAATTGGACTTGACTGGAACACAGAGCCTGAACTTGGACTTGTCAGAACACCAACACTGGACTTTGACTTGACATGAAAACAGTGCACTTACTTGGACTTGACTGGAACAACGAGTGCAGACATGGACATGACAGGAAAACCGAGCCCAGACTAGGACTTGACACGAATAAAAGACTGGACATGTATTTGACTGGAACACAGAGCCTGGACTTGGACGTGAACGGAACACAGAGCGCGGATTTGGACATGACAGGAACACGGTGCCCGGAATTGGACGTGACTGGGACACAGAGCCTGGACATGGATTTGACAGGAACACAGAGCCCGGACTTGGACTTGAGAGGAACACAGAGCCTGGAGTTGAACGTGAATGGAACACAGAGCCCGGACTTGGCCTTGACAGGAAATCCGAGCCCAGACTTGGCCTTGTCTGGAATACAGAGCCTGGACATGGATTTGACTGGAACTCAGAGCCCGGACTTGGAATTGAACGGAAGACCGAGCCTGGACTTGGACTTGACAGGAACACAGAGCCTGGACTTGGACTTGACTGTAACACCGAACTCGGACTTGGACTGGACAGGAAACCTAACACCGGACTTGGACTTGACAGGAAACCTGACACCGGACTTGGACATGACAGGAACACCGAGCCCGGTCTTGAATTTGAATGGAACACCAAGACTGGAATATGACTTGACATGAACACCGAGCCCGGTTTTGGACTTGACAGGAACAAAGAGCCTGAAATTGCATTTGACTGCAACACAGAGCCTGGACTTGGACGTGAACGGAACACAGAGCCTGGACTTGGACGTGACTGGAACACCGAGCACAGATTTGGACTTGACAGGAACAAAGAGCCCGGTCTTGAATTTGAAAGGAACACCAAGACTGGAATTTGACTTGACATGAACACCGAGCCCGGTTTTGGACTTGACAGGAACAAAGAGCCTGAAATTGCATTTGACTGGAACATGGAGCCGGAACTTGGACTTGACAGGAACACAGAGACTGGTCTTGAACGTGAACGGAACACCGAGCCGGGAATTGGACTTGACTGGAACACAGAGCCTGAACTTGGACTTGTCAGAACACCAACACTGGACTTTGACTTGACATGAAAACAGTGCACTTACTTGGACTTGACTGGAACAACGAGTGCAGACATGGACATGAGAGGAAAACCGAGCCTAGACTAGGACTTGACACGAATAAAAGACTGGACATGTATTTGACTGGAACACAGAGCCTGGACTTGGACGTGAACGGAACACAGAGCCTGGACTTGGACGTGACTGGAACACAGAGCGCGGATTTGGACTTGACAGGAACACGGTGCCCGGAATTGGACGTGACTGGGACACAGAGCCTGGACATGGATTTGACTGGAACACAGAACCTGGACTTGAACGTGAACGGAACACAGAGCCTGGACTTGGATTTGACTGGAACAAAGAGCCTGGACTTGGATTTGACTGGAACACAGAGCCTCGAGTTGGTCGTGAGTGGAACACAGAGCCTGTACTAGGTCGTGACAGGAACACAAAGCCTGGACTTGGTCGAGACTGAAACACAGAGCCTGCTCTTGGACGTGACTGGAACACAGAGACCGGACATGGACTTGAGAGGAACTCAGAGCCAGGACTTGGACTTGAAAGGAAGACCGAGCCCGGAATTGGACTTGACTCGATCACAGAGCCCGGATATAGACCTAACAGGAACACCCAACCCGGTCATGGACTTGACAGGAACACAGAGCTCGGAATTTTAATTGACTGGAAAACCAAGACTTGACTTTGATGTGACATCAACACAAAGCCCGGACATGGAAATAACAGGAACTCAGAGCCTGGACTTGTACTTGACAGGAAACCTGACACCGGACTTGGACATGACAGGAACACCGAGCCCGGTCTTGAATTTGAATGGAACACCAAGACTGGAATATGACTTGACATGAACACCGAGCCCGGTTTTGGACTTGACAGGAACAAAGAGCCTGAAATTGCATTTGACTGCAACACAGAGCCTGGACTTGGACGTGAACGGAACACAGAGCCTGGACTTGGACGTGACTGGAACACCGAGCACAGATTTGGACTTGACAGGAACAAAGAGCCTGAAATTGCATTTGACTGCAACACAGAGCCTGGACTTGGAATTGAACGGAACACAGAGCCCGGACTTGGACTTGAATAGAACACAGAGCCCGGACTTGGACTTGACAGGAACACAGAGCCTGGACTTGGACTTGACAGGAACACAGAGCCTGGACTTGGACTTGTCAGAACACCAACACTGGACTTTGACTTGACATGAAAACAGTGCACTTACTTGGACTTGACTGGAACAACGAGTGCAGACATGGACATGAGAGGAAAACCGAACCCAGACTAGGCCTTGACACGAATAAAAGCCTGGACATGGATTTGACTGGAACACAGAGCCTGGACTTGGACGTGAACGGAACACAGAGCGCGGATTTGGACTTGACAGGAACACGGTGCCCGGACTTGGACTTGACAGGAACACGGTGCCCGGACTTGGACGTGACTGGAACACAGAGCACGGATTTGGACTTGACAGGAACAAAGAGCCTGAAATTGCATTTGACTGGAACACAGAGCCGGGACTTGGACGTGACTGGAACATGGAGCCGGAACTTGGACTTGACTGGAACACAGAGCCTGGACTTGGACTTGTCAGAACACCAACACTGGACTTTGACTTGACATGAAAACAGTGCACTTACTTGGACTTGACTGGAACAACGAGTGCAGACATGGACATGAGAGGAAAACCGAACCCAGACTAGGCCTTGACACGAATAAAAGCCTGGACATGGATTTGACTGGAACACCGAGCACAGATTTGGACTTGACAGGAACAAAGAGCCTGAAATTGCATTTGACTGCAACACAGAGCCTGGACTTGGAATTGAACGGAACACAGAGCCCGGACTTGGACTTGAATGGAACACAGAGCCCGGACTTGGACTTGACAGGAACACAGAGCCTGGACTTGGACTTGACAGGAACACAGAGCCTGGACTTGGACTTGTCAGAACACCAACACTGGACTTTGACTTGACATGAAAAAAGTGCACTTACTTGGACTTGACTGGAACAACGAGTGCAGACATGGACATGAGAGGAAAACCGAGCCCAGACTAGGCCTTGACTGGAATAAAAGCCTGGACATGTATTTGACTGGTACACAGAGACTGAACTTGAACGTGAACGGAACACAGAGCCTGGACTTGGACGTGACTGGAACACAGAGCACGGACTTGGACTTGACAGGAAACCTGACACCGGACTTGGACATGACAGGAACACCGAGCCCGTTCTTGAATTTGAAAGGAACACCAAGACTGGAATTTGACTTGACATGAACACCGAGCCCGGTTTTGGACTTGACAAGAACAAAGAGCCTGAAATTGCATTTGACTGGAACACAGAGCCGGGACTTGGACGTGACTGGAACATGGAGCCGGAACTTGGACTTGACAGGAACACAGAGCCTGGACTTGGACTTGTCAGAACACCAACACTGGACTTTGACTTAACATGAAAACAGTGCACTTACTTGGACTTGACTGGAACAACGAGTGCAGACATGGACATGAGAGGAAAACCGAACCCAGACTAGGCCTTGACACGAATAAAAGCCTGGACATGGATTTGACTGGAACACAGGGCCTGGACTTGGACGTGAACGGAACACAGAGCGCGGATTTGGACTTGACAGGAACACGGTGCCCGGACTTGGACTTGACAGGAACACGGTGCCCGGACTTGGACGTGACTGGAACACAGAGCACGGATTTGGACTTGACAGGAACAAAGAGCCTGAAATTGCATTTGACTGGAACACAGAGCCGGGACTTGGACGTGACTGGAACATGGAGCCGGAACTTGGACTTGACTGGAACACAGAGCCTGGACTTGGACTTGTCAGAACACCAACACTGGACTTTGACTTGACATGAAAACAGTGCACTTACTTGGACTTGACTGGAACAACGAGTGCAGACATGGACATGAGAGGAAAACCGAACCCAGACTAGGCCTTGACACGAATAAAAGCCTGGACATGGATTTGACTGGAACACAGAGCCTGGACTTGGACGTGAACGGAACACAGTTGCGGATTTGGACTTGACAGGAACACGGTGCCCGGACTTGGACTTGACAGGAACACGGTGCCCGGACTTGGACGTGACTGGAACACAGAGCCTGGACTAGGAATTGAACTGAACAGAGAGCCGGGACTTGGACGTGACTGGAACACAGAGCACGGATTTGGACTTGACAGGAACAAAGAGCCTGAAATTGCATTTGACTGGAACACAGAGCCTGGACTTGGAATTGAACGGAACAGAGAGCCGGGACTTGGACTTTACAGGAACACAGAGCCTGGACTTGAACGTGAACGGAACACCGAGCCGGGAATTGGAC
Source organism: Hemitrygon akajei (assembly GCF_048418815.1). Lineage (NCBI taxonomy): Eukaryota > Metazoa > Chordata > Chondrichthyes > Myliobatiformes > Dasyatidae > Hemitrygon > Hemitrygon akajei. The sequence goes on from NC_133151.1 coordinate 19,828,408, forward strand.
TTGACTGGAACACAGAGCCTGAACTTAGACTTGTCAGAACACCAACACTGGACTTTGACTTGACATGAAAACAGTGCACTTACTTGGACTTGACTGGAACAACGAGTGCAGACATGGACATGAGAGGAAAACCGAGCCCAGACTAGGCCTTGACTGGAATAAAAGCCTGGACATGTATTTGACTGGTACACAGAGACTGAACTTGAACGTGAACGGAACACAGAGCCTGGACTTGGACGTGACTAGAACACAGAGCACGGACTTGTACTTGACAGGAAACCTGACACCGGACTTGGACATGACAGGAACACCGAGCCCGGTCTTGAATTTGAAAGGAACACCAAGACTGGAATTTGACTTGACATGAACACCGAGCCCGGTTTTGGACTTGACAGGAACAAAGAGCCTGAAATTGCATTTGACTGGAACACAGAGCCGGGACTTGGACGTGACTGGAACATGGAGCCGGAACTTGGACTTGACAGGAACACAGAGACTGGTCTTGAACGTGAACGGAACACCGAGCCGGGAATTGGACTTGACTGGAACACAGAGCCTGAACTTGGACTTGTCAGAACACCAACACTGGACTTTGACTTGACATGAAAACAGTGCACTTACTTGGACTTGACTGGAACAACGAGTGCAGACATGGACATGACAGGAAAACCGAGCCCAGACTAGGCCTTGACTGGAATAAAAGCCTGGACATGTATTTGACTGGTGCACAGAGACTGAACTTGAACGTGAACGGAACACAGAGCCTGGACTTGGACGTGACTGGAACACAGAGCACGGACTTGGAATTGACAGGAACACCGAGCCCGGTCTTGAATTTGAATGGAACACCAAGACTGGAATATGACTTGACATGAACACCGAGCCCGGTTTTGGACTTGACAGGAACAAAGAGCCTGAAATTGCATTTGACTGCAACACAGAGCCTGGACTTGGACGTGAACGGAACACAGAGCCTGGACTTGGACGTGACTGGAACACCGAGCACAGATTTGGACTTGACAGGAACAAAGAGCCTGAAATTGCATTTGACTGCAACACAGAGCCTGGACTTGGAATTGAACGGAACACAGAGCCCGGACTTGGACTTGAATGGAACACAGAGCCCGGACTTGGACTTGACAGGAACACAGATCCTGGACTTGGATTTGACAGGAACACAGAGCCTGGACTTGGACTTGTCAGAACACCAACACTGGACTTTGACTTGACATGAAAAAAGTGCACTTACTTGGACTTGACTGGAACAACGAGTGCAGACATGGACATGAGAGGAAAACCGAGCCCAGACTAGGCCTTGACTGGAATAAAAGCCTGGACATGTATTTGACTGGTACACAGAGACTGAACTTGGACGTGACTGGAACACAGAGCACGGACTTGGACTTGACAGGAAACCTGACACCGGACTTGGACATGACAGGAACACCGAGCCCGTTCTTGAATTTGAAAGGAACACCAAGACTGGAATTTGACTTGACATGAACACCGAGCCCGGTTTTGGACTTGACAAGAACAAAGAGCCTGAAATTGCATTTGACTGGAACACAGAGCCGGGACTTGGACGTGACTGGAACATGGAGCCGGAACTTGGACTTGACAGGAACACAGAGCCTGGACTTGGACTTGTCAGAACACCAACACTGGACTTTGACTTGACATGAAAACAGTGCACTTACTTGGACTTGACTGGAACAACGAGTGCAGACATGGACATGAGAGGAAAACCGAACCCAGACTAGGCCTTGACACGAATAAAAGCCTGGACATGGATTTGACTGGAACACAGAGCCTGGACTTGGACGTGAACGGAACACAGAGCGCGGATTTGGACTTGACAGGAACACGGTGCCCGGACTTGGACTTGACAGGAACACGGTGCCCGGACTTGGACGTGACTGGAACACAGAGCACGGATTTGGACTTGACAGGAACAAAGAGCCTGAAATTGCATTTGACTGGAACACAGAGCCGGGACTTGGACGTGACTGGAACATGGAGCCGGAACTTGGACTTGACTGGAACACAGAGCCTGGACTTGGACTTGTCAGAACACCAACACTGGACTTTGACTTGACATGAAAACAGTGCACTTACTTGGACTTGACTGGAACAACGAGTGCAGACATGGACATGAGAGGAAAACCGAACCCAGACTAGGCCTTGACACGAATAAAAGCCTGGACTTGGATTTGACTGGAACAAAGAGCCTGGACTTGGATTTGACTGGAACACAGAGCCTCGACTTGGTCGTGAGTGGAACACAGAGCCTGTACTTGGTCTTGACAGGAACACAAAGCCTGGACTTGGTCGTGACTGAAACACAGAGCCTGCTCTTGGACGTGACTGGAACACAGAGACCGGACATGGACTTGAGAGGAACTCAGAGCCAGGACTTGGACTTGAAAGGAAGACCGAGCCCGGAATTGGACTTGACTCGATCACAGAGCCCGGATATAGACCTAACAGGAATACCCAACCCGGTCATGGACTTGACAGGAACACAGAGCTCGGAATTTTAATTGACTGGAAAACCAAAACTTGACTTTGATGTGACATCAACACAATGCCCGGACATGGAAATAACAGGAACTCAGAGCCTGGACTTGGACTTGACAGGAAACCTGACACCGGACTTGGACATGACAGGAACACCGAGCCCGGTCTTGAATTTGAATGGAACACCAAGACTGGAATATGACTTGACATGAACACCGAGCCCGGTTTTGGACTTGACAGGAACAAAGAGCCTGAAATTGCATTTGACTGGAACACAGAGCCTGGACTTGGACGTGACTGCAACACAGAGCCCGGTCTTGGCCTTGACAGGAAATCCGAGCACAGACTTCGCCTTGAAAGGAACACAGAGCCTGGACATGGATTTGACTGGAACACAGTGCCTGGACTTGGACGTGACTGGAATACAGAGCCCGGACATGGACTTGACAGGAACTCAGAGCCTGGACTTGGTCTTGAATGGAACGCCGAGTCCGGTCTTGGACTTGAAAGGATCACAGAGCCCGGATATAGACCTGACAGGAACACTCAGCCCCGATTCGGATTTGACAAGATCACAGTGCCCGGACTTGGACGTGACAGGAACACAGATCCCGGACATTGACTTGAATGGAACACAGTGCCTGGACATTGACTTGACTGGAACACAGTGCCTGGACTTGGCCTTGACAGGAATGCAGAGCCCGGAATTGGCCTTGACTGGAAACCTGACACCGGACTTGGACATGACAGGAACACCGTGCCCGGTCTTGAATTTGAAAGGAACAGCAAGACTGGAGTTTGACTTGACATGAACACCGAGCCCGGTTTTCGACTTGACAGAGCCTGGACTTGGAATTCACAGGAAGACAGAGCCCGGACGTGGACTTGATAGGAACAAAGAGCCTGAAGTTGCATTTGACTGGAACACAGAGCCTGGACTTAGACGTGACTGGAACATGGAGCAGGAACATGGACTTGACAGAAACACAGAGCCTGGACTTGAACGTGAACGGAACACAGAGCCGGGACTTGGACTTGACTGGAACACAGAGCCTGAACTTGGACTTGTCAGAACACCAAGATTGGACTTGGACTTGACTGGAACAACGAGTGCGGACATGGACTTGACAGGAAAACCGAGCCCAGACTAGGCCTTGACAGGAATACCGAGCCTGGACTTGGACGTGACTGGAACACAGGGCCTGGACTTGGATTTGACCGGAACACAGAGCCCGGACTTGGACTTGATAGGAACAAAGAGCCTGGAATTGGATTTGACTGGAAAACAAAGCCTGAACTTGGAATTGAACGGAACAGAGAGCCTGGACTTGGACGTGACTGGAACACAGACCCCGGACTTGGACTTGACAGGAATACCAAGACTGGACTCTGACTTGAGATGAGCACAATGCACGGACTTGGACTTGACAGGAAACCTGACACCCGACTAGGAATTGACTGGAACACAGAGCCTGGACTTGGAGTTGACAGGAACACAGATCCTGCAATTTGATTTGACAGGAAGATGGAGCCGGGACTTGGACTTGAACGGAACACAGAGCCTGGAGTTGAACGTGAATGGAACACAGAGCCCGGACTTGGACTTCACAGGAACACAGAGCCCGGACTTGGCCTTGTCTGGAATACAGAGCCTGGACATGGATTTGACAGGAACACAGAGCCCGGACTTGGACTTGAGAGGAACACAGAGCCTGGAGTTGAACGTGAATGGAACACAGAGCCCGGACTTGGCCTTGACAGGAAATCCGAGCCCAGACTTGGCCTTGTCTGGAATACAGAGCCTGGACATGGATTTGACTGGAACTCAGAGCCCGGACTTGGAATTGAACGGAAGACCGAGCCCGGACTTGGACTTGACAGGAACACAGAGCCTGGACTTGGACTTGACTGTAACACCGAACTCGGACTTGGACTTGACAGGAAACCTAACACCGGACTTGGACTTGACAGGAAACCTGACACCGGACTTGGACATGACAGGAACACCGAGCCCGGTCTTGAATTTGAAAGGAACACCAAGACTGGAATTTGACTTGACATGAATACCGAGCCCGGTTTTGGACATGACAGGAACAAAGAGCCTGAAATTGCATTCGACTGGAACACAGAGCCTGGACTTGGAATTGAACGGAACAGAGAGCCGGGACTTTGACGTGACTGGAACACAGAGCCTGGACTTGGACTTGTCAGAACACCAACACTGGACTTTGACTTGACATGAAAAAAGTGCACTTAATTGGACTTGACTGGAACAACGAGTGCAGACATGGACATGAGAGGAAAACCGAGCCCAGACTAGGCCTTGACTGGAATAAAAGCCTGGACATGTATTTGACTGGTACACAGAGACTGAACTTGAACGTGAACGGAACACAGAGCCTGGACTTGGACGTGACTGGAACACCGAGCACGGATTTGGACTTGACAGGAACAAAGAGCCTGAAATTGCATTTGACTGGAACACAGAGCCTGGACTAGGAATTGAACGGAACAGAGAGCCGGGACTTGGACGTGACTGGAACACAGAGCACGGATTTGGACTTGACAGGAACAAAGAGCCTGAAATTGCATTTGACTGGAACACAGAGCCTGGACTTGGAATTGAACGGAACAGAGAGCCGGGACTTGGACTTTACAGGAACACAGAGCCTGGACTTGAACGTGAACGGAACACCGAGCCTGGAATTGGACTTGACTGGAACACAGAGCCTGAACTTAGACTTGTCAGAACACCAACACTGGAATTTGACTTGACATGAAAACAGTGCACTTACTTGGACTTGACTGGAACAACGAGTGCAGACATGGACATGAGAGGAAAACCGAGCCCAGACTAGGCCTTGACTGGAATAAAAGCCTGGACATGTATTTGACTGGTACACAGAGACTGAACTTGAACGTGAACGGAACACAGAGCCTGGACTTGGACGTGACTGGAACACAGAGCACGGACTTGGACTTGACAGGAAACCTGACACCGGACTTGGACATGACAGGAACACCGAGCCCGGTCTTGAATTTGAAAGGAACACCAAGACTGGAATTTGACTTGACATGAACACCGAGCCCGGTTTTGGACTTGACAGGAACAAAGAGCCTGAAATTGCATTTGACTGGAACACAGAGCCGGGACTTGGACGTGACTGGAACATGGAGCCCAGACTAGGACTTGACACGAATAAAAGACTGGACATGTATTTGACTGGAACACAGAGCCTGGACTTGGACGTGAACGGAACACAGAGCCTGGACTTGGACGTGACTGGAACACAGAGCGCGGATTTGGACTTGACAGGAACACGGTGCCCGGAATTGGACGTGACTGGGACACAGAGCCTGGACATGGATTTGACTGGAACACAGAACCTGGACTTGAACGTGAACGGAACACAGAGCCTGGACTTGGATTTGACTGGAACAAAGAGCCTGGACTTGGATTTGACTGGAACACAGAGCCTCGAGTTGGTCGTGAGTGGAACACAGAGCCTGTACTAGGTCGTGACAGGAACACAAAGCCTGGACTTGGTCGAGACTGAAACACAGAGCCTGCTCTTGGACGTGACTGGAACACAGAGACCGGACATGGACTTGAGAGGAACTCAGAGCCAGGACTTGGACTTGAAAGGAAGACCGAGCCCGGATATAGACCTAACAGGAACACCCAACCCGGTCATGGACTTGACAGGAACACAGAGCTCGGAATTTTAATTGACTGGAAAACCAAGACTTGACTTTGATGTGACATCAACACAAAGCCCGGACATGGAAATAACAGGAACTCAGAGCCTGGACTTGTACTTGACAGGAAACCTGACACCGGACTTGGACATGACAGGAACACCGAGCCCGGTCTTGAATTTGAATAGAACACCAAGACTGGAATATGACTTGACATGAACACCGAGCCCGGTTTTGGACTTGACAGGAACAAAGAGCCTGAAATTGCATTTGACTGGAACACAGAGCCTGGACTTGGACGTGAACGGAACACAGAGCCTGGACTTGGACGTGACTGGAACACCGAGCACAGATTTGGACTTGACAGGAACACAGAGCCTGGACTTGGACTTGAACGGAACACAGAGCCCGGACTTGGACTTGAATGGAACACAGAGCCCGGACTTGGACTTGACAGGAACACAGAGCCTGGACTTGGACTTGACAGGAACACAGAGCCTGGACTTGGACTTGTCAGAACACCAACACTGGACTTTGACTTGACATGAAAAAAGTGCACTTACTTGGACTTGACTGGATCAACGAGTGCAGACATGGACATGAGAGGAAAACCGAGCCCAGACTAGGCCTTGACTGGAATAAAAGCCTGGACATGTATTTGACTGGTACACAGAGACTGAACTTGAACGTGAACGGAACACAGAGCCTGGACTTGGACGTGACTGGAACACAGAGCACGGACTTGGACTTGACAGGAAACCTGACACCGGACTTGGACATGACAGGAACACCGAGCCCGGTCTTGAATTTGAAAGGAACACCAAGACTGGAATTTGACTTGACATGAACACCGAGCCCGGTTTTGGACTTGACAAGAACAAAGAGCCTGAAATTGCATTTGACTGGAACATAGAGCCGGGACTTGGACGTGACTGGAACATGGAGCCGGAACTTGGACTTGACAGGAACACAGAGCCTGGACTTGGACTTGTCAGAACACCAACACTGGACTTTGACTTGACATGAAAACAGTGCACTTACTTGGACTTGACTGGAACAACGAGTGCCGACATGGACATGAGAGGAAAACCGAACCCAGACTAGGCCTTGACACGAATAAAAGCCTGGACATGGATTTGACTGGAACACAGAGCCTGGACTTGGACGTGAACGGAACACAGAGCGCGGATTTGGACTTGACAGGAACACGGTGCCCGGACTTGGACTTGACAGGAACACGGTGCCCGGACTTGGACGTGACTGGAACACAGAGCACGGATTTGGACTTGACAGGAACAAAGAGCCTGAAATTGCATTTGACTGGAACACAGAGCCGGGAATTGGACGTGACTGGAACATGGAGCCGGAACTTGGACTTGACAGGAACACAGAGACTGGTCTTGAACGTGAACGGAACACCGAGCCGGGAAATGGACTTGACTGGAACACAGAGCCTGAACTTGGACTTGTCAGAACACCAACACTGGACTTTGACTTGACATGAAAACAGTGCACTTACTTGGACTTGACTGGAACAACGAGTGCAGACATGGACATGACAGGAAAACCGAGCCTAGACTAGGACTTTACACGAATAAAAGACTGGACATGTATTTGACTGGAACACAGAGCCTGGACTTGAACGTGAACGGAACACAGAGCCTGGACTTGGATTTGACTGGAACAAAGAGCCTGGACTTGGATTTGACTGGAACACAGAGCCTCGACTTGGTCGTGAGTGGAACACAGAGCCTGTACTTGGTCGTGACAGGAACACAAAGCCTGGACTTGGTCGTGACTGAAACACAGAGCCTGCTCTTGGACGTGACTGGAACACAGAGACCGGACATGGACTTGAGAGGAACTCAGAGCCAGGACTTGGACTTGAAAGGAAGACCGAGCCCGGAATTGGACTTGACTCGATCACAGAGCCCGGATATAGACCTAACAGGAATACCCAACCCGGTCATGGACTTGACAGGAACACAGAGCTCGGTATTTTAATTGACTGGAAAACCAAAACTTGACTTTGATGTGACATCAACACAATGCCCGGACATGGAAATAACAGGAACTCAGAGCCTGGACTTGGACTTGACAGGAAACCTGACACCGGACTTGGACATGACAGGAACACCGAGCCCGGTCTTGAATTTGAATGGAACACCATGACTGGAATATGACTTGACATGAACACCGAGCCCGGTTTTGGACTTGACAGGAACAAAGAGCCTGAAATTGCATTTGACTGGATCACAGAGCCTGGACTTGGAATTGAACGGAACAGAGAGCCGGGACTTAGACTTTACAGGAACACAGAGCCTGGACTTGAACGTGAACGGAACACCGAGCCGGGAATTGGACTTGACTGGAACACAGAGCCTGAACTTGGACTTGTCAGAACACCAACACTGGAATTTGACTTGACATGAAAACAGTGCACTTACTTGGACTTGACTGGAACAACGAGTGCAGACATGGACACGAGAGGAAAACCGAGCCCAGACTAGGACTTGACAGGGAAACCGAACGCAGACTAGGCCTTGACAGGAATAAAAGCCTGGACATGTATTTGACTGGAACACAGAGACTGGACTTGGACGTGACTGGAATACAGAGCCCGGACATGGACTTGACAGGAACTCAGAGCCTGGACTTGGACGTGACTGCAACACAGAGCCCGGACTTGGCCTTGACAGGAAATCCGAGCACAGACTTCGCCTTGAAAGTAACACAGAGCCTGGACATGGATTTGACTGGAACACAGTGCCTGGACTTGGACGTGACTGGAATACAGAGCCCGGACATGGACTTGACAGGAACTCAGAGCCTGGACTTGGTCTTGAATGGAACGCCGAGTCCGGTCTTGGACTTGAAAGGATCACAGAGCCCGGATATAGACCTGACAGGAACACTCAGCCCCGATTCGGATTTGACAAGATCACAGTGCCCGGACTTGGACGTGACAGGAACACAGATCCCGGACATTGACTTGAATGGAACACAGTGCCTGGACATTGACTTGACTGGAACACAGTGCCTGGACTTGGCCTTGACAGGAATGCAGAGCCCGGAATTGGCCTTGACTGGAAACCTGACACCGGACTTGGACATGACAGGAACACCGTGCCCGGTCTTGAATTTGAAAGGAACAGCAAGACTGGAGTTTGACTTGACATGAACACCGAGCCCGGTTTTCGACTTGACAGAGCCTGGACTTGGAATTCACAGGAAGACAGAGCCCGGACGTGGACTTGATAGGAACAAAGAGCCTGAAGTTGCATTTGACTGGAACACAGAGCCTGGACTTAGACGTGACTGGAACATGGAGCAGGAACATGGACTTGACAGAAACACAGAGCCTGGACTTGAACGTGAACGGAACACAGAGCCGGGACTTGGACTTGACTGGAACACAGAGCCTGAACTTGGACTTGTCAGAACACCAAGATTGGACTTGGACTTGACTGGAACAACGAGTGCGGACATGGACTTGACAGGAAAACCGAGCCCAGACTAGGCCTTGACAGGAATACCGAGCCTGGACTTGGACGTGACTGGAACACAGGGCCTGGACTTGGATTTGACCGGAACACAGAGCCCGGACTTGGACTTGATAGGAACAAAGAGCCTGGAATTGGATTTGACTGGAAAACAAAGCCTGAACTTGGAATTGAACGGAACAGAGAGCCTGGACTTGGACGTGACTGGAACACAGACCCCGGACTTGGACTTGACAGGAATACCAAGACTGGACTCTGACTTGAGATGAGCACAATGCACGGACTTGGACTTGACAGGAAACCTGACACCCGACTAGGAATTGACTGGAACACAGAGCCTGGACTTGGAGTTGACAGGAACACAGATCCTGCAATTTGATTTGACAGGAAGATGGAGCCGGGACTTGGACTTGAACGGAACACAGAGCCTGGAGTTGAACGTGAATGGAACACAGAGCCCGGACTTGGACTTCACAGGAACACAGAGCCCGGACTTGGCCTTGTCTGGAATACAGAGCCTGGACATGGATTTGACAGGAACACAGAGCCCGGACTTGGACTTGAGAGGAACACAGAGCCTGGAGTTGAACGTGAATGGAACACAGAGCCCGGACTTGGCCTTGACAGGAAATCCGAGCCCAGACTTGGCCTTGTCTGGAATACAGAGCCTGGACATGGATTTGACTGGAACTCAGAGCCCGGACTTGGAATTGAACGGAAGACCGAGCCTGGACTTGGACTTGACAGGAACACAGAGCCTGGACTTGGACTTGACTGTAACACCGAACTCGGACTTGGACTTGACAGGAAACCTGACACCGGACTTGGACATGACAGGAACACCGAGCCCGGTCTTGAATTTGAAAGGAACACCAAGACTGGAATTTGACTTGACATGAATACCGAGCCCGGTTTTGGACATGACAGGAACAAAGAGCCTGAAATTGCATTCGACTGGAACACAGAGCCTGGACTTGGAATTGAACGGAACAGAGAGCCGGGACTTTGACGTGACTGGAACACAGAGCCTGGACTTGGACTTGTCAGAACACCAACACTGGACTTTGACTTGACATGAAAAAAGTGCACTTAATTGGACTTGACTGGAACAACGAGTGCAGACATGGACATGAGAGGAAAACCGAGCCCAGACTAGGCCTTGACTGGAATAAAAGCCTGGACATGTATTTGACTGGAACTCAGAGCCTGGACTTGGACGTGAACGGAACACAGAGCCTGGACTTGGACGTGACTGGAACACAGAGCACGGATTTGGACTTGACTGGAACACCGATCCCGGACTTGGACTTGACAGGAAACCTGACACCGGACTTGGACATGACAGGAACACCGAGCCCGGTCTTGAATTTGAAAGGAACACCAAGACTGGAATTTGACTTGACATGATCACCGAGCCCGGTTTTGGACTTGACAGGAACAAAGAGCCTGAAATTGCATTTGACTGGAACACAGAGCCGGGACTTGGACGTGACGGGAACATAGAGCCGGAACTTGGACTTGACAGGAACACAGAGCCTGGACTTGGACTTGTCAGAACACCAACACTGGACTTTGACTTGACATGAAAACAGTGCACTTACTTGGACTTGACTGGAACAACGAGTGCAGACATGGACATGAGAGGAAAACCGAGCCCAGACTAGGACTTGACACGAATAAAAGGCTGGACATGTATTTGACTGGAACTCAGAGCCTGGACTTGGACGTGAACGGAACACAGAGCCTGGACTTGGACGTGACTGGAACACAGAGCGCGGATTTGGACTTGACAGGAACACGGTGCCCGGACTTGGACTTGACAGGAACACGGTGCCCGGACTTGGACGTGACTGGAACACAGAGCACGGATTTGGACTTGACAGGAACAAAGAGCCTGAAATCGCATTTGACTGGAACACAGAGCCGGGGCTTTGACGTGACTGGAACATGGAGCCGGAACTTGGACTTGACAGGAACACAGAGCCTGTACTTGGTCGTGAAAGGAACACAAAGCCTGGACTTGGTCGTGACTGAAACACCGAGCCTGCTCTTTGACGTGACCGGAACACAGAGACCGGACATGGACTTGAGAGGAGCTCAGAGCCAGGACTTGGACTTGAAAGGAAGACCGAGCCCGGAATTGGACTTGACTCGATCACAGAGCCCGGATATAGACCTGACAGGAACACCCAACCCGGTCATGGACTTGACAGGAACACAGAGCCCGGAATTGTAATTGACTGCAAAACCAAGACTTGACTTTGATGTGACATCAACACAAAGCCCGGACATGGAAATAACAGGAACTCAGAGCCTGGACTTGGACTTGACAGGAAACCTGACACCGGTCTTGGACATGACAGGAACACCGAGCCCGGTCTTGAATTTGAATGGAACACCAAGACTGGAATTTGACTTGACATGAACACCGAGCCCGGTTTTGGACTTGACAGGAACAAAGAGCCTGAAATTGCATTTGACTGGAACACAGAGCCTGGACTAGGAATTGAACTGAACAGAGAGCCGGGACTTGGACTTTACAGGAACACAGAGCCTGGACTTGAACGTGAACGGAACACCGAGCCGGGAATTGGACTTGACTGGAACACAGAGCCTGAACTTAGACTTGTCAGAACACCAACACTGGAATTTGACTTGACATGAAAACAGTGCACTTACTTGGACTTGACTGGAACAACGAGTGCAGACATGGACATGAGAGGAAAACCGAGCCCAGACTAGGCCTTGACTGGAATAAAAGCCTGGACATGTATTTGACTGGTACACAGAGACTGAACTTGAACGTGAACGGAACACAGAGCCTGGACTTGGACGTGACTGGAACACAGAGCACGGACTTGTACTTGACAGGAAACCTGACACCGGACTTGGACATGACAGGAACACCGAGCCCGGTCTTGAATTTGAAAGGAACACCAAGACTGGAATTTGACTTGACATGAACACCGAGCCCGGTTTTGGACTTGACAGGAACAAAGAGCCTGAAATTGCATTTGACTGGAACACAGAGCCGGGACTTGGACGTGACTGGAACATGGAGCCGGAACTTGGACTTGACAGGAACACAGAGCCTTAACTTGGACTTGTCAGAACACCAACACTGGACTTTGACTTGACATGAAAACAGTGCACTTACTTGGACTTGACTGGAACAACGAGTGCAGACATGGACATGAGAGGAAAACCGAACCCAGACTAGGCCTTGACACGAATAAAAGCCTGGACATGGATTTGACTGGAACACAGAGCCTGGACTTGGACGTGAACGGAACACAGAGCGCGGATTTGGACTTGACAGGAACACGGTGCCCGGACTTGGACGTGACTGGAACACAGAGCACGGATTTGGACTTGACAGGAACAAAGAGCCTGAAATTGCATTTGACTGGAACACAAAGCCGGGACTTGGACGTGACTGGAACACAGAGACTGGTCTTGAACGTGAACGGAACACCGAGCCGGGAATTGGACTTGACTGGAACACAGAGCCTGAACTTGGACTTGTCAGAACACCAACACTGGACTTTGACTTGACATGAAAACAGTGCACTTACTTGGACTTGACTGGAACAACGAGTGCAGACATGGACATGACAGGAAAACCGAGCCCAGACTAGGACTTGACACGAATAAAAGACTGGACATGTATTTGACTGGAACACAGAGCCTGGACTTGGACGTCAACGGAACACAGAGCCTGGACTTGGACGTGACTGGAACACAGAGCGCGGATTTGGACTTGACAGGAAAACGGTGCCCGGACTTGGACGTGACTGGGACAAAGAGCCTGGACATGGATTTGACTGGAACACAGAGCCTGGACTTGAACGTGAACGGAACACAGAGCCTGGACTTGGATTTGACTGGAACAAAGAGCCTGGACTTGGATTTGACTGGAACACAGAGCCTCGAGTTGGTCGTGAGTGGAACACAGAGCCTGTACTTGGTCGTGACAGGAACACAAAGCCTGGACTTGGTCGAGACTGAAACACAGAGCCTGCTCTTGGACGTGACTGGAACACAGAGACCGGACATGGACTTGAGAGGAACTCAGAGCCAGGACTTGGACTTGAAAGGAAGACCGAGCCCGGAATTGGACTTGACTCGATCACAGAGCCCGGATATAGACCTGACAGGAACACCCAACCCGGTCATGGACTTGACAGGAACACAGAGCTCGGAATTTTAATTGACTGGAAAACCAAGACTTGACTTTGATGTGACATCAACACAATGCCCGGACATGGAAATAACAGGAACTCAGAGCCTGGACTTGGACTTGACAGGAAACCTGACACCGGACTTGGACATGACAGGAACACCGAGCCCGGTCTTGAATTTGAATGGAACACCAAGACTGGAATATGACTTGACATGAACACCGAGCCCGGTTTTGGACTTGACAGGAACAAAGAGCCCGAAATTGCATTTGACTGGAACACAGAGCCTGGACTTTGACGTGAACGGAACACAGAGCCTGGACTTGGACGTGACTGGAACACCGAGCACAGATTTGGACTTGACAGGAACAAAGAGCCTGAAATTGCATTTGACTGGAACACAGAGCCTGGACTTGGAATTGAACGGAACACAGAGCCCGGACTTGGACTTGAATGGAACACAGAGCCCGGACTTGGACTTGACAGGAATACAGAGCCCGGACTTGGACTTGACTGGAACACCGAGCCCGGACATGGACTTGACAGGAACACAGAGCCTGAACTTGGACTTGTCAGAACACCAACACTGGACTTTGACTTGACATGAAAAAAGTGCACTTAGTTGGACTTGACTGGAACAACGAGTGCAGACATGGACATGAGAGGAAAACCGAGCCCAGACTAGGCCTTGACTGGAATAAAAGCCTGGACATGTATTTGACTGGTACACAGAGACTGAACTTGAACGTGAACGGAACACAGAGCCTGGACTTGGATGTGACTGGAACACAGAGCACGGACTTGGACTTGACAGGAAACCTGACACCGGACTTGGACATGACAGGAACACCGAGCCCGGTCTTGAATTTGAAAGGAACACCAAGACTGGAATTTGACTTGACATGAACACCGAGCCCGGTTTTGGACTTGACAGGAACAAAGAGCCTGAAATTGCATTTGACTGGAACACAGGGCCGGGACTTGGACGTGACTGGAACATGGAGCCGGAACTTGGACTTGACAGGAACACAGAGCCTGGACTTGGACTTGTCAGAACACCAACACTGGACTTTGACTTGACATGAAAACAGTGCACTTACTTGGACTTGACTGGAACAACGAGTGCAGACATGGACATGAGAGGAAAACCGAACCCAGACTAGGCCTTGACACGAATAAAAGCCTGGACATGGATTTGACTGGAACACAGAGCCTGGACTTGGACGTGAACGGAACACAGAGCGCGGATTTGGACTTGACAGGAACACGGTGCCCGGACTTGGACTTGACAGGAACACGGTGCCCGGACTTGGACGTGACTGGAACACAGAGCACGGATTTGGACTTGACAGGAACAAAGAGCCTGAAATTGCATTTGACTGGAACACAGAGCCGGGACTTGGACGTGACTGGAACATGGAGCCGGAACTTGGACTTGACAGGAACACAGAGACTGGTCTTGAACGTGAACGGAACACCGAGCCGGGAAATGGACTTGACTGGAACACAGAGCCTGAACCTGGACTTGTCAGAACACCAACACTGGACTTTGACTTGACATGAAAACAGTGCACTTACTTGGACTTGACTGGAACAACGAGTGCAGACATGGACATGACAGGAAAACCGAGCCTAGACTAGGACTTTACACGAATAAAAGACTGGACATGTATTTGACTGGAACACAGAGCCTGGACTTGAACGTGAACGGAACACAGAGCCTGGACTTGGATTTGACTGGAACAAAGAGCCTGGACTTGGATTTGACTGGAACACAGAGCCTCGACTTGGTCGTGAGTGGAACACAGAGCCTGTACTTGGTCGTGACAGGAACGCAAAGCCTGGACTTGGTCGTGACTGAAACACAGAGCCTGCTCTTGGACGTGACTGGAACACAGAGACCGGACATGGACTTGAGAGGAACTCAGAGCCAGGACTTGGACTTGAAAGGAAGACCGAGCCCGGAATTGGACTTGACTCGATCACAGAGCCCGGATATAGACCTGACAGGAACACCCAACCCGGTCATGGACTTGACAGGAACACAGAGCTCGGAATTTTAATTGACTGGAAAACCAAGACTTGACTTTGATGTGACATCAACACAATGCCCGGACATGGAAATAAAAGGAACTCAGAGCCTGGACTTGGACTTGACAGGAAACCTGACACCGGACTTGGACATGACAGGAACACCGAGCCCGGTCTTGAATTTGAATGGAACACCAAGACTGGAATATGACTTGACATGAACACCGAGCCCGGTTTTGGACTTGACAGGAACAAAGAGCCTGAAATTGCATTTGACTGGAACACAGAGCCTGGACTTGGAATTGAACGGAACAGAGAGCCGGGACTTAGACTTTACAGGAACACAGAGCCTGGACTTGAACGTGAACGGAACACCGAGCCGGGAATTGGACTTGACTGGAACACAGAGCCTGAACTTGGACTTGTCAGAACACCAACACTGGAATTTGACTTGACATGAAAACAGTGCACTTACTTGGACTTGACTGGAACAACGAGTGCAGACATGGACACGAGAGGAAAACCGAGCCCAGACTAGGACTTGACAGGGAAACCGAACGCAGACTAGGCCTTGACAGGAATAAAAGCCTGGACATGTATTTGACTGGAACACAGAGACTGGACTTGGACGTGACTGGAACACAGAGCACGGATTTGGACTTGACAGGAAATCCGAGACCAGACTTGGACTTGACAGGAACACAGAGCCCGGACTTGGACTTGACTGGAACACAGAGCCCGGACTTGGAATTGAAAGGAACACAGAGCCCGGACTTGGACTTGACTGGAACACAGAGCCCGGACTTGGAATTGAACGGAACACAGAGCCCGGACTTGGACTTGACTGGAACACAGAGCCCGGACTTGGAATTGAACGGAACAGAGAGCCCGGACTTGGACTTGAATGGAACACAGAGCCCGTACTTGGACTTGAATGGAACACAGAGCCCGGACTTGGACTTGAATGGAACACGGAGCTCGGACTTGGACTTGAATGGAACACAGAGCCCGGACTTGGACTTGAATGGAACACAGAGCCTGGACTTGGACTTGAATGGAACACAGAGCCCGGACTTGGACTTGAATGGAACACAGAGCGCGGACTTGGACTTGAATGGAACACAGAGCCCGGACTTGGACTTGAATGGAACACAGAGCCCGTACTTGGACTTGAATGGAACACAGAGCCCGGACTTGGACTTGAATGGAACACAGAGCCCGGACTTGGACTTGAATGGAACACAGAGCCCGGACTTGGACTTGAATGGAACACAGAGCCCGGACTTGGACTTGAATGGAACACAGAGCCCGGACTTGGACTTGAATGGAACACAGAGCCCGGACTTGGACTTGAATGGAACACAGAGGCCGGACTTGGACTTGAATGGAACACAGAGCCCGGACTTGGACTTGAATGGAACACAGAGCCCGGACTTGGACTTGAATGGAACACAGATCCCGGACTTGGACTTGACTGGAACACCGTGTCCGGACTTGGACTTGAATGGAACACAGAGCCCGGACTTGGACTTAAATGGAACACAGAGCCTGGACTTGGACTTGAATGGAACACAGAGCCCGGACTTGGACTTGAATGGAACACAGAGCCCGGACTTGGACTTGACTGGAACACCGTGTCCGGACTTGGACTTGACAGGAACACAGAGCCCGGACTTGGACTTGAATGGAACACAGATCCCGGACTTGGACTTGAATGGAACACAGAGCCCGGACTTGGACTTGAATGGAACACCGAGCCCGGACTTGGACTTGAATGGAACACAGAGCCCGGACTTGGACTTGAATGGAACACTGAGCCCGGACTTGGACTTGACAGGAACACAGAGCCCGGACTTGGACTTGACTGGAACACCGTGTCCGGACTTGGACTTGACAGGAACACAGATCCCGGACTTGGACTTGAATGGAACACAGAGCCCGGACTTGGACTTGAATGGAACACCGAGCCCGGACTTGGACTTGAATGGAACACAGAGCCCGGACTTGGACTTGAATGGAACACAGAGCCCGGACTTGGACTTGACAGGAACACAGAGCACGGACTTGGACTTGACTGGAACACCGTGTCCGGACTTGGACTTGACAGGAACACAGAGCCCGGACTTGGACTTGAATGGAACACAGAGCCCGGACTTGGACTTGAATGGAACACAGAGCCCGGACTTGGACTTGAATGGAACACAGAGCCCGGACTTGGACTTGACTGGAACACCGTGTCCGGACTTGGACTTGAATGGAACATGGAGACCGGACTTGGAATTAAATGGAACACAGAGACCGGACTTGGACTTGAATGGAACACAGAGCCCGGACTTGGAATTGAATGGATCACCCAGCCCGGACTTGGACTTGAATGGAACACAGAGCCCGGACTTGGACTTGAATGGAACACAGAGCCCGGACTTGGACTTGAATGGAACACAGAGCCCGGACTTGGACTTGAATGGAACACAGAGCCCGGACTTGGACTTGACAGGAACACAGAGCTCGGAATTTTAATTGACTGGAAAACCAAGACTTGACTTTGATGTGACATCAACACAATGCCCGGACATGGAAATAACAGGAACTCAGAGCCTGGACTTGGACTTGACAGGAAACCTGACACCGGACTTGGACATGACAGGAACACCGAGCCCGGTCTTGAATTTGAATGGAACACCAAGACTGGAATATGACTTGACATGAACACCGAGCCCGGTTTTGGACTTGACAGGAACAAAGAGCCTGAAATTGCATTTGACTGGAACACAGAGCCTGGACTTGGAATTGAACGGAACAGAGAGCCGGGACTTAGACTTTACAGGAACACAGAGCCTGGACTTGAACGTGAACGGAACACCGAGCCGGGAATTGGACTTGACTGGAACACAGAGCCTGAACATGGACTTGTCAGAACACCAACACTGGAATTTGACTTGACATGAAAACAGTGCACTTACTTGGACTTGACTGGAACAACGAGTGCAGACATGGACACGAGAGGAAAACCGAGCCCAGACTAGGACTTGACAGGGAAACCGAACGCAGACTAGGCCTTGACAGGAATAAAAGCCTGGACATGTATTTGACTGGAACACAGAGACTGGACTTGGACGTGACTGGAACACAGAGCACGGATTTGGACTTGACAGGAAATCCGAGACCAGACTTGGACTTGACAGGAACACAGAGCCCGGACTTGGACTTGACTGGAACACAGAGCCCGGACTTGGAATTGAATGGAACACAGAGCCTGGACTTGGAATTGAAAAGAACACAGAGCCCGGACTTGGACTTGACTGGAACACAGAGCCCGGACTTGGAATTGAACGGAACACAGAGCCCGGACTTGGACTTGACTGGAACACAGAGCCCGGACTTGGAATTGAACGGAACAGAGAGCCCGGACTTGGACTTGAATGGAACACAGAGCCCGTACTTGGACTTGAATGGAACACAGAGCCCGGACTTGGACTTGAATGGAACACGGAGCTCGGACTTGGACTTGAATGGAACACAGAGCCCGGACTTGGACTTGAATGGAACACAGAGCCTGGACTTGGACTTGAATGGAACACAGAGCCCGGACTTGGACTTGAATGGAACACAGAGCGCGGACTTGGACTTGAATGGAACACAGAGCCCGGACTTGGACTTGAATGGAACACAGAGCCCGTACTTGGACTTGAATGGAACACAGAGCCCGGACTTGGACTTGAATGGAACACAGAGCCCGGACTTGGACTTGAATGGAACACAGAGCCCGGACTTGGACTTGAATGGAACACAGAGCCCGGACTTGGACTTGAATGGAACACAGAGCCCGGACTTGGACTTGAATGGAACACAGAGCCCGGACTTGGACTTGAATGGAACACAGAGGCCGGACTTGGACTTGAATGGAACACAGAGCCCGGACTTGGACTTGAATGGAACACAGAGCCCGGACTTGGACTTGAATGGAACACAGATCCCGGACTTGGACTTGACTGGAACACCGTGTCCGGACTTGGACTTGAATGGAACACAGAGCCCGGACTTGGACTTAAATGGAACACAGAGCCTGGACTTGGACTTGAATGGAACACAGAGCCCGGACTTGGACTTGAATGGAACACAGAGCCCGGACTTGGACTTGACTGGAACACAGTGTCCGGACTTGGACTTGACAGGAACACAGAGCCCGGACTTGGACTTGAATGGAACACAGATCCCGGACTTGGACTTGAATGGAACACAGAGCCCGGACTTGGACTTGAATGGAACACCGAGCCCGGACTTGGACTTGAATGGAACACAGAGCCCGGACTTGGACTTGAATGGAACACTGAGCCCGGACTTGGACTTGACAGGAACACAGAGCCCGGACTTGGACTTGACTGGAACACCGTGTCCGGACTTGGACTTGACAGGAACACAGAGCCCGGACTTGGACTTGAATGGAACACAGAGCTTGGACTTGGACTTGAATGGAACACAGAGCCCGGACTTGGACTTGAATGGAACACAGAGCCCGGACTTGGACTTGACTGGAACACCGTGTCCGGACTTGGACTTGACAGGAACACAGAGCCCGGACTTGGACTTGAATGGAACACAGATCCCGGACTTGGACTTGAATGGAACACAGAGCCCGGACTTGGACTTGAATGGAACACCGAGCCCGGACTTGGACTTGAATGGAACACAGAGCCCGGACTTGGACTTGAATGGAACACAGAGCCCGGACTTGGACTTGACAGGAACACAGAGCACGGACTTGGACTTGACTGGAACACCGTGTCCGGACTTGGACTTGACAGGAACACAGAGCCCGGACTTGGACTTGAATGGAACACAGAGCCCGGACTTGGACTTGAATGGAACACAGAGCCCGGACTTGGACTTGAATGGAACACAGAGCCCGGACTTGGACTTGACTGGAACACCGTGTCCGGACTTGGACTTGAATGGAACATGGAGACCGGACTTGGAATTAAATGGAACACAGAGACCGGACTTGGACTTGAATGGAACACAGAGCCCGGACTTGGAATTGAATGGATCACCCAGCCCGGACTTGGACTTGAATGGAACACAGAGCCCGGACTTGGACTTGAATGGAACACAGAGCCCGGACTTGGACTTGAATGGAACACAGAGCCCGGACTTGGACTTGACTGGAACACAGTGTAGTCCGGACTTGGACTTGAATGGAACATGGAGCCAGGACTTGGAATTAAATGGAACACAGAGACCGGACTTGGACTTGAATGGAACACAGAGCCCGGACTTGGAATTGAATGGAACACAGAGCCCGGACTTGGACTTGAATGGAACACAGAGTCCGGACTTGGACTTGACTGGAACACCGTGTCCGGACTTGGACTTGAATGGAACATGGAGCCCGGAATTGGACTTGACTCGATCACAGAGCCCGGATATAGACCTGACAGGAACACCCAACCCGGTCATGGACTTGACAGGAACACAGAGCTCGGAATTTTAATTGACTGGAAAACCAAGACTTGACTTTGATGTGACATCAACACAATGCCCGGACATGGAAATAACAGGAACTCAGAGCCTGGACTTGGACTTGACAGGAAACCTGACACCAGACTTGGACTTGACAGGAACACAGAGCCCGGACTTGGACTTGACTGGAACACAGAGCCCGGACTTGGAATTGAATGGAACACAGAGCCTGGACTTGGAATTGAAAGGAACACAGAGCCCGGACTTGGACTTGACTGGAACACAGAGCCCGGACTTGGAATTGAACGGAACACAGAGCCTGGACTTGGAATTGAAAGGAACACAGAGCCCGGACTTGGACTTGACTGGAACACAGAGCCCGGACTTGGAATTGAACGGAACACAGAGCCCGGACTTGGACTTGACTGGAACACAGAGCCCGGACTTGGAATTGAACGGAACAGAGAGCCCGGACTTGGAATTGAATGGAACACCGAGCCCGGACTAGGAAATGAACGGAACACAGAGCCCGGACTTGGACTTGACTGGAACACAGAGCCCGGACTTGGACTTGAATGGAACACAGAGCCCGGACTTGGACTTGAATGGAATACGGAGCCCGGACTTGGACTTGAATGGAACACAGAGCCCGGACTTGGACTTGAATGGAACACAGAGCCTGGACTTGGACTTGAATGGAACACAGAGCCCGGACTTGGACTTGAATGGAACACAGAGCCCGGACTTGGACTTGAATGGAACACAGAGCCCGGACTTGGACTTGAATGGAACACAGAGCCCGTACTTGGACTTGAATGGAACACAGAGCCCGGACTTGGACTTGAATGGAACACAGAGCCCGGACTTGGACTTGAATGGAACACAGAGCCCGGACTTGGACTTGAATGGAACACAGAGCCCGGACTTGGACTTGAATGGAACACAGAGCCCGGACTTGGACTTGAATGGAACACAGAGCCCGGACTTGGACTTGAATGGAACACAGAGGCCGGACTTGGACTTGAATGGAACACAGAGCCCGGACTTGGACTTGAATGGAACACAGAGCCCGGACTTGGACTTGAATGGAACACAGATCCCGGACTTGGACTTGACTGGAACACCGTGTCCGGACTTGGACTTGAATGGAACACAGAGCCCGGACTTGGACTTGAATGGAACACAGAGCCTGGACTTGGACTTGAATGGAACACAGAGCCCGGACTTGGACTTGAATGGAACACAGAGCCCGGACTTGGACTTGACTGGAACACCGTGTCCGGACTTGGACTTGACAGGAACACAGAGCCCGGACTTGGACTTGAATGGAACACAGATCCCGGACTTGGACTTGAATGGAACACAGAGCCCGGACTTGGACTTGAATGGAACACCGATCCCGGACTTGGACTTGAATGGAACACAGAGCCCGGACTTGGACTTGAATGGAACACAGAGCCCGGACTTGGACTTGACAGGAACACAGAGCCCGGACTTGGACTTGAATGGAACACAGAGCCTGGACTTGGACTTGAATGGAACACAGAGCCCGGACTTGGACTTGAATGGAACACAGAGCCCGGACTTGGACTTGACTGGAACACCGTGTCCGGACTTGGACTTGACAGGAACACAGAGCCCGGACTTGGACTTGAATGGAACACAGATCCCGGACTTGGACTTGAATGGAACACAGAGCCCGGACTTGGACTTGAATGGAACACCGAGCCCGGACTTGGACTTGAATGGAACACAGATCCCGGACTTGGACTTGAATGGAACACAGAGCCCGGACTTGGACTTGACAGGAACACAGAGCACGGACTTGGACTTGACTGGAACACCGTGTCCGGACTTGGACTTGACAGGAACACAGAGCCCGGACTTGGACTTGAATGGAACACAGAGCCCGGACTTGGACTTGAATGGAACACAGAGCCCGGACTTGGACTTGAATGGAACACAGAGCCCGGACTTGGACTTGACTGGAACACCGTGTCCGGACTTGGACTTGAATGGAACATGGAGCCCGGACTTGGAATTAAATGGAACACAGAGACCGGACTTGGACTTGAATGGAACACAGAGCCCGGACTTGGAATTGAATGGATCACCCAGCCCGGACTTGGACTTGAATGGAACACAGAGCCCGGACTTGGACTTGAATGGAACACAGAGCCCGGACTTGGACTTGAATGGAACACAGAGCCCGGACTTGGACTTGACTGGAACACAGTGTAGTCCGGACTTGGACTTGAATGGAACATGGAGCCAGGACTTGGAATTAAATGGAACACAGAGACCGGACTTGGACTTGAATGGAACACAGAGCCCGGACTTGGAATTGAATGGAACACAGAGCCCGGACTTGGACTTGAATGGAACACAGAGTCCGGACTTGGACTTGACTGGAACACCGTGTCCGGACTTGGACTTGAATGGAACATGGAGCCCGGACTTGGAATTAAATGGAACACAGAGACCGGACTTGGACTTGAATGGAACACAGAGCCCGGACTTGGAATTGAATGGATCACCCAGCCCGGACTTGGACTTGAATGGAACACAGAGCCCGGACTTGGAATTGAATGGATCACCCAGCCCGGACTTGGACTTGACTGAAACACAGAGCCCGGACTTGTACTTGAATGGAACACAGAGCCCGGACCTGTACTTGAATGGAACACCGAGCCCGGACTTGGACTTGAATGGAACACCGAGCCCGGACTTGGACTTGAATGGAACACAGAGCCCGGACTTGGACTTGACTGGAACACCGTGTCCGGACTTGGACTTGACAGGAACACAGAGCCTGGACTTGGACTTGAATGGAACACAGAGCCCGGACTTGGACTTGAATGGAACACAGAGCCCGGACTTGGACTTGACTGGAACACCGTGTCCGGACTTGGACTTGACAGGAACACAGAGCCCGGACTTGGACTTGAATGGAACACAGAGCCCGGAATTGGACTTGAATGGAACACAGAGCCCGGACTTGGACTTGACAGGAACACAGAGCCCGGACTTGGACTTGACTGGAACACCGTGTCCGGACTTGGACTTGACAGGAACACAGAGCCCGGAATTGGACTTGAATGGAACACAGAGCCCGGACTTGGACTTGAATGGAACACAGAGCCCGGACTTGGACTTGAATGGAACACAGAGCCCGGACTTGGACTTGACTGGAACACCGTGTCCGGACTTGGACTTGAATGGAACATGGAGCCCGGACTTGGAATTAAATGGAACACAGAGACCGGACTTGGACTTGAATGGAACACCCAGCCCGGACTTGGACTTGAATGGAACACAGAGCCCGGACTTGGACTTGAATGGAACACAGAGCCCGGACTTGGACTTGAATGGAACACAGAGCCCGGACTTGGACTTGACTGGAACACAGTGTAGTCCGGACTTGGACTTGAATGGAACATGGAGCCCGGACTTGGAATTAAATGGAACACAGAGACCGGACTTGGACTTGAATGGAACACAGAGCCCGGACTTGGAATTGAATGGAACACAGAGCCCGGACTTGGACTTGAATGGAACACAGAGCCCGGACTTGGACTTGACTGGAACACCGTGTCCGGACTTGGACTTGAATGGAACATGGAGCCCGGACTTGGAATTAAATGGAACACAGAGACCGGACTTGGACTTGAATGGAACACAGAGCCCGGACTTGGAATTGAATGGATCACCCAGCCCGGACTTGGACTTGAATGGAACACAGAGCCCGGACTTGGAATTGAATGGATCACCCAGCCCGGACTTGGACTTGACTGAAACACAGAGCCCGGACTTGTACTTGAATGGAACACAGAGCCCGGACTTGTACTTGAATGGAACACCGAGCCCGGACTTGGACTTGAATGGAACATGGAGCCCGGACTTGGACTTGAATGGAACACCGAGCCCGGACTTGGACTTGACTGGAACATGGAGCCCGGACTTGGACTTGAATGGAACACCGAGCCCGGACTTGGACTTGAATGGAACACAGAGCCCGGACTTGGACTTGAATGGAACACAGAGCCCGGACTCGGACTTGAATGGAACACCGAGCCCGGACTCGGACTTGAATGGAACATGGAGCCCGGACTTGGACTTGAATGGAACACCGAGCCCGGACTTGGACTTGAATGGAACACAGAGCCCGGACTTGGACTTGAATGGAACACAGAGCCCGGACTCGGAGTTGAATGGAACACCGAGCCCGGACTTGGACTTGAATGGAACATGGAGCCCGGACTTGGACTTGAATGGAACACCGAGCCCGGACTTGTACTTGAATGGAACACCGAGCCCGGACTTGTCCTTGAATGGAACACAGAGCCCGGACTTGTACTTGAATGGAACACCGAGCCCGGACTTGGACTTGAATGGAACATGGAGCCCGGACTTGGACTTGAATGGAACACCGAGCCCGGACTTGTACTTGAATGGAACACAGAGCCCGGACTTGTACTTGAATGGAACACAGAGCCCGGACTTGTACTTGAATGGAACACCGAGCCCGGACTTGGACTTGAATGGAACATGGAGCCCGGACTTGGACTTGAATGGAACACCGAGCCCGGACTTGGACTTGAATGGAACACCGAGCCCGGACTTGGACTTGAATGGAACATGGAGCCCGGACTTGGACTTGAATGGAACACCGAGCCCGGACTTGGACTTGAATGGAACACAGAGCCCGGACTTGGACTTGAATGGAACACAGAGCCCGGACTTGGACTTGAATGGAACACTGAGCCCGGACTCGGACTTGAATGGAACACAGAGCCCGGACTTGGACTTGAATGGAAGACAGAGCCCGGACTTGGACTTGACTGGAACACCGAGCCCGGACTTGGACTTGAATGGAACACAGAGCCCGGACTTGGAATTGAACGGAACACCGAGCCCGGACTTGGACTTGAATGGAACACAGATCCCGGACTTGGACTTGACTGGAACACAGAGCCTGGACTTCGAATTGACTGGAACCTGTACCGTAGACACACACACGCCCCCCCCCCAATACCAGTCAATGATGCAGCATGTCAGAATGATCTGCATTCTATAGCTGATTAATGTTCTGAGTGTTTTTGCTAACATACAAAATCTCATCAAACTCTTTATGAAGCATAGTCGTTGTCTTGCTTTCAATATGTAGGGACTAGGTTAGGTTCGTCAGAAAACTTAACTCCCGGGAATTTTAAACTGCTCACACTCTCCACGTCTGATCCCTCTATGAATATTGATAAGTGTTCCTTCATTTTACACTTCCTGAAGTCCACAATCAGCTCCTCCGTCTTCCTGACGTTGTGTACAAGGTTGATGCTGCGACATCACTGCACTAGTTGGCAGATCTCGCTCCTGTACTCCGGCTCGTCTCCATCTGAGATTCTACCAGCAATGGTTGTAGCATCAGCAAATTTGCAGATGGTATTTGAACTATGCCTAACCACAGAATCGTGGGTATAGATACAGTAGAGCAGTGGGCAAGGAACATACTCCTGAGGTGCACCAGTATTGATCGCCGGTGATGAGGAGATGTTATTACCAATGCGCTCAGATTGTGGTCTTCAGCTTGGGAATTCGAGGATTCAATTAGTGAAGAAGTTACAGAGGACAAGGTTCTGTAATTCTCAATTGGGATTGTTCGAATGATGTTATTAAATGCTAGGGTATATTCGATGAACTGCATACTGAAACAGATGTTTCAGTTCTCCAGGTGATCTAAGGGCGTGTGAAGAGCCATTGAGATTGCATCTGCCGTTGCACCCAGTCCTACTCTATGTGCCATTTATGCCTCATCCCATCTTGCACCCCGTTCCCGATATTTCGCCAGTGAATGCTTTTTACATTATTTAATTGCTCAGATGGACAATTCCTCCGTCTTCTGATGCTTTAGAAATTAATAACGACGTTTTACTCCATACCGGGGACTAACCACGTACAATCCAGAGTTTTCATTCACTTCCCAATCCTGCTCCAAAAATGGACTGAACATCGGATTCCCTTACTGTTGAACCAAGTTTCTTGTGACAGGAAGTTCATTCACAGCAAGTGCTTACCTTAATGCTACCATCTCACCACCTGGATTCATGGTTGCTGAATTACTGTTGGTATAACGTTCAGATCATCACTTGAGAACCAGTCAGTGATAGACGCGGAAGTGTGGGGTATCGATGATACTTCGTCCCGCCCTGATACCTGCTACCGGTTTCTCCATTTCTTCTCGAGGATTTGCACTGGATACAGTAAGTATGTTTTTAACTCCCCCACGTGGGGCGTTTAAATGCAGGATGGCGATTGCTTATCCCCGCGCTTCTCACCGTTTCATATGAAACGTTAGGATTCACCCCGCGTCTCTGCTACTGAAATATATCCATCTTGAAAAATGTACGTGTAATCCCTCTTTCTGAGTCGCTGATCACAAATGGTGAACTTTGAACGGTAGAAAACCGAAGACAAAGGGGATGCGGCCAGACATTGAACCCTGCTGTGTCATTCAGTCCGAACCCACCAGATCATCTGATGTTCATGATCTCTCCCCAGATTTTTGACCCATTTTGTGTATGGAAATCTGACGGACTGCTTCATTTATTTATATTTTTGGCAGAGACTATGCCACTGAGAAACAGTTACGTGACTATCTGACTTCAAACCAAAAAATAACAGTAGACGTTCTTTAATTATAACTTCACAGTATTATGAATTCATAGCTAAAACACTAAGGTGGAGACAGATGAAGCAAATATATCAGCAGACACAAGATTGTTCTTTAGCCCCAAATAGAAACAAACAGGTTTGAGTAGCAGTTCAGTTCAATCTACGTCCTCACACGGGGATAATCAACTGACAAATGACATTCATCAAAATCTTGATTCTTCTTCTTCACAAACATCCACAAAAACACAGAAATGTGCCAAAGAATGACGATAGTTAAACGTTAGAATCCCAAAGCCTCCTCACAGTTCCCCCTCGCATGCACAAGCAGCAGTGAGGCACTGACTCCCTCCCCCTCAACCCTACCAGCAAAAAATCATCAGCGCCCTCCACCGAGCACGCAAGCGTGCATGAAAACAAAGACAAGGACATACAGTCACCGAAAGACTACTCGTTCACCCGGTATTTTCATATCCCGCAGGCACTCGCTCTCCCGATAAAGTGAACAAGTGGTGCCTCCGTTGCTCACCAACGGCATAGCAGCGGCATCCTGAATAAAAGCGGAACACATGGCGTCGGCGACGAGAGATCGGTGATTCAACTGCATCCGTGAGAAGGATCAGGGAGTCAAAACCGATAGGAACACGTAATCGGCAGGATTGGAACCTACACGCGGAAACCCCAAAGGATTTCTATTCCATCGCCTTAACCACTCGGCCGCGACGACAACGTTCCTTGCAGTTGCACATAACTCGTGGAGTCAGTTAGTCAGATTATCAGGACTGAACCTGAAGTAAAAGCGGATACTGCTGAAAATGTCCAGCAGATCTGTTAGCGTCTGTGAAGGGAGAAAGAGTTCACGTTCAGAACTATGACCTTTCACCCGGAAATCAATGTGGTCAATTGGATGTACGGAATCTGTCAGAGCGGAGTAGGGTCGGAAGATGTAGATCCTTTCAACAGGCATACAAATAGATAATCAAGTTGATGTTGGACACCAGGGAATGAATGTGTGGAAGGCCTCAGAGATGTCTCTTTGGTTGAGCCTACTAGGGAATCAGCAATTCCGCATTAGTTGTTGTGTAGTGAACTAAACTGGCTCAAATCATTTTATGGGGGCAATGTTGTTATCAAGTTGTCTCATATTCCTTACTTGATTGCACTCTGGAAAAGTGTTGTGAACAAGCCAAAGTAGATAATCCATCAATAGGTTAAACACAGCGAAATATATTTAAAGACGCTGCTGTTCAGAAACGTTTGCTGTTGGAATACTACTAATGAGTGGACTGATAAACGTTGGATGTAGCATGTAGTATGAATGAATTGTAAAGATCTGAGGCGATATTGTGTAAAGGAAATGAGGCTAATGTTTTCTGAAATGATATTAGTGTGGTGAATAATACTTATCACGTTGCTACTTCAAGCATATCTGACAAAATGGCAGCTCTATGTTCCAATTCTTTGTGATATTAGATGTTTTCAGAGTCATAGCTTTGAATGGGCAATTATTAACTAACCCATTTGTAAACCCAGCTATTCAACTGGATTTATATATATATATATATATATATAGATACTGTTGAGTGCTTACTTTCTTACTTAGTTAGCTAAATAGCTACTGCTCTTCCACCTATATTTTTTTGTACAGCATAATATGATAGTCATTTACCATAATGAAAAATTATTATAAAACAAATGGATCTGTTATCCAAGACTATTAAAGATCGTGTGGGTTTAGCTAATGATAATTTGCAGAATACAATCCTTTTGGAATAAGGTGTGGAACTGGGGTTTAAATGTTAATGGACATCATTGGATGTGTATTACTTCAAACGTTGTTATTGCTTTGCTCTTTGTTCTAGTGGTTACCCATGGTATTTTCCCAGAGGTGCTTTTTTATTATTATGGGCAACTTTAGCAACTTATGTGTTTGCAGGCCACGTGTAATTCTATAATTCGTTTTGGTGTTTGATTTCATGCAATTATGTTGTGATTCAGTGATGTTAAATACAGTTAAATGCTTTGATTTTTGGTATGAATTTGGGTTAACTTTATCACTTTATCATGGTTTCCCGCTTCTGTTCTGCTAATATTTTAAAATAAGTATCTATCTTACTCATGAATGTTGCTGTTCATTATTTTGCTATATTCACTCCGCCATATTAACAGCAATGTGATTTTCTGTGAATCGAAATAAAGAAGAAGTTGGCCATGCACAGTTTAAAAAATGGATGTTACTGTAACATCCAACTCGGATAGGACAATAGACAATAGACAATAGGTGCAGAAATAGACGATTCTGCCCTTCGAGCCTGCACCGTCATTCTGAGATCATGGCTGATCATCTACTATCAATACCCGGTTCCAGCCTTGTCCCCATATCCCTTTATTCCCCTATCCATCAGATACCTATCTAGCTCCTTCTTGAAAGCATCCAGAGAATTGGCATCCACTACCTTCCGAGGCAGTGCATTCCAGGCCCCCACAACTCTCTGGGTGAAGAAGTTTTTCCTTAACTCTGTCCTAAATGACCAACCCCTTATTCTCAAACCATGCCCTCTGGTACTGGACTCTCATTGTGAAGTAGACAGATTAACTGTATTTGTTCCTGGCATGTGCTTGGAGACGGTGGTTGTAATTTTGTGGAACTGTTTTTACATCCTTTACTTTGTGAGATGAAAATGTTATGCTTTCTGTGTTTGAAAGCAAGCACAACATTACTTCAGTTATGCTGTGGGACAAGAGATCATTTCCAAATTAGAAGTTAATTGTCAGGAGCTTCTGATAAAATATTGCATGCAAGTTTGTGAAAGTCGGGGTTTATTTTTGTAATTGATTGGAAAGGATGATTATAAAAGCGAAGACTTCGATTGTGTTAGCTGCAACTACTCTTTCCAGTCATGCACCATCACAAGTGTAATTCGCTGTAAGTATTCAGTACTAATGTAACGGCTTCTCTGCAGCAATAATGTTTAGGTTCTGACCACCGATTGCAAGACATGCTGGGCAATAAGTGGAATGCTATTCTTTCGTGTGTGTCTGGGAGCTGGGAATTCACGGTTCTTTTGCCGGGGAGCGATGAGGCGAGAAGACGTGAATGGAAAGAGTTACTTGACCAACGAATGGAGTGGACTCGGAGCGAGGGTGCGAAGGTTAGCGATGGTGAACAATCGGCTTATCAGAGAGCGCTAACCTTGCGCGATAGACTGTTTCTTGAGAATGGGCCCATTTGATTTTTTTTGTTTGTTTTCTTTACTAACCATATAGTCAAAGTAAGAATTATAAAGCTCTATCGTTTAATCGCATATTGTGTACTACTTGTTATTTAAGGGTTCTGATTTGTAACAGGCGCAGCATCCACCTAAACGATATATCTTAAGTTTGGCCGGACCAGGGGATTTCACCCCTTATATTAAGCCGCAAGCCGGAGCAAGATTTACACAAGGGAAAAAACCTCATTTTAATGACTGGGAAAAGAACGTATAAATCAGCTGGCCAACTTGGATCCCCTATTTTGGTGTAATAAATTGGAAAATTATTCTGAGTGAGGATTGGTGCTGAGGGAACAGTAGTATTCCATTTCTAAGTTATGGCCCCATGTCAACATATTTACAGTGTTGTTTCTGCAAAGGCAATAAAGTGCAAGGTATGATTAACGACAAGTTACGAAGTAAATTTCCTAATTTGGTTCCATTGACGAACAGTAAATACTTGCAGGACTATCGATGGACTGAATAAAAAACTCTCCTAGATGCACTTCAAAAATTCCATTTCGTATCCTTTCACATAAAGCTAATCTACTTGAATTTGGAGAAGTTGAAATGTTTGATCGATATAGCCCTATACCCATGACATCTCTGTGTGATTTGCAAACAGATCTGTTCCTGAATTTTACACCAACTGTGAAGAAATTTGCAGTATAATGTGATTGCTATTTTATTTATTCCTTTACACAACCCACACGGCCTCATGTGAAGAATCTTCTGAGACCTCAATCCTCATTACTGCAAAGATGGTCTCTTTGATCAATATTGCAACATTACCCCTCCCAAACTTTTACATTCCTCCGTATCAAACATGAAACGTCTACACCTGGAGTGAGGTGTCACCAGTCCCGCACATCTTTTGCTCAGATTCATAGAGTTGCACATGACAGAAACTGGCCGAGTGTCCGACTTTTCCACCGAGACTAAGATATCTATCCGAGCGAATTCTGTTTACCTCTGTTTAGTCAATATCCCACTGAAAATATCCTATCCACGTACCTGTTAAACATTGTACATGTACTCTGCACTGCAGCTTCAACTGAGCTATTACTTGCACTGCACAGCGCCTTTAATTTCTCACACTTGCACTGCTGATCACTTTTAAATTCTCACTCTGTCACCTTGAAGCAATGTTTTCTCCTATCTGAAATTTTCACCCTGAGAAACGGATTTTGATTGTCTACATTATCTACACCTCTCATAGTTTTATGAACTTCAGTCAGGTCTCCTCTCTGCCTCCTTCCATCCAGAGACAACAGTCCCAGCCCTCATGAACTTTCCTTGTAATTCGACTGCCCATTCTCGGGAACAGCTCTGTGAATACCTCCTGCAGCTTTCCAGCTTAATCAGCAACATACAGTTTACCTTCTTCACAACCTTGTCTACCTGTGTGGCCAGTTTCAGAGGACTACATGTATGTCCATGGTCTCTCCCTGTTCTCTAACCCTCCCCTGGACCCTGTCATTCAATGTGTCTGCACTGGACAACTTTAACTTCCCAAAATCTATTATTGTGTATTTGTCTGATACGGAAAAACACTTCTCTTGTTCCCTGTACCAATGGCCCAGAAATAGATATCAATGCAACATTCATCTTCTGAACCATTTGCTGCGCCTCGTCTGCTACTTGACTGTAACTTGTGCAGTACAACGCTTGGACCCCTTTATATTTCATTCCATTGTGATTTCTCTCTATATAAGTAATCATCTGCCTTTCGAATCCTCCTAAATTTGTATACACCAACATGCTTCCCCACGTTAAACTGAATTTTGCAAGTATTCTCCCACATACCCAACCGATCTATATACTGCTGTAGAGACCAATTGTACCATCAACGTTATACCCATCACATTCCCCATTATTGACAACATTGATCCCTCAAACTCTGCCCTTCTCTGGGTGATTAATATCGAGTGTAAATAATTGACAGAGAACTGACCCCTGGGACACTCCAAAGGTTATGACGTCCCTGCCTGCAATAGGCTTGCTCATTCAGTCTATGTCTTCAACTTGACAACAGGTCTTCAGTCCTTCTTAACTCAGTTCCCTCAATCTTCTGAGGTCTTGTTTTGTACACCAGGCTTTCGTCTGCAGCTTGCCAAGTACATTCTGAAAATCTACCTTGTATATTTTCAGGTTAGCTTCATAACATCCAGAGGAAAAAAAAAACTCGGTCTTGTTGATCAAACGTGAATTGGCTTTCACCTGACATAATCTCAAACGAGGTCACAGGTGGACGTGGTGCTGAAGAAACGTTTTGGCACACTGGCCTTCATCAGGCAGTGCAATGACCATACAGTTGGGATGTTGTGTTGCAGTTAAACAAGATGCTGTTGAGGCTACATTAAAATATCGTATTTCCCTTTAGTCACCCGATAACAGGAACAATGACATTAAGCTGCAAAGAACATATGGGACAGTTACGAGGATTTTTCTGGCAGTTGAATAACTGAGAAATGGAGGGATAATGTGCTGATTAGGGCGTTTTCCCCCATAGAATGCGGGAGAATGCGGGGCAATATAATAGTCGTGTATAAAATAATGAGTGTCATAGACTGGGTGAATGCACAGAGACATTTTTAAAAGGGACGTGGAATAAGGACGAGAGGGCACTATATGCTGAGATGGCATAGATTGAAATGGAACCTGATGGACTATTTCTCTCATCCAGACGGTGGTCAGGATATCGAACTTGACAAAGTAATTAAGAATGAGTCATTAGCAGGGATATGGACCTAAAAGGTACAGAGAGATATTGGGGTAACTTAGATGGGACCTTTAGTTGGCTTGGGCCAGATGGGCCGAAATACGTTTCCTCCATGCAGTGTGACACTACAAATCTAAACCATGTTGATTCGGTTTGATTACATTGAACGTCTGTTAATAACTTACAGTTTCTTCATAGATCACAAACTCCTCTTTATTGACTATAACTCAGCATTTATCACCATCAATCCCCACAATCCTGATTGATAAGTTACAGAACATGGTCATTTGTATCATCCTCTGCAATTGGAACCTTGTCTTCCTAAGTGGAAACCACAGTCTATGTGGATTTATATCTCCTCATCGCTGATGTTCAACACTGGTGCATATCAGCGGTCTGTGCTGAGCCCACTGCTCTTCTCTCTCTGTACCCGTGACTGTGTGGCTAGGCATAGCTCAAATACCATGTATAAATTCGCTGATGATAAAACTATTGGTGGTAGAACCTTAGATGGCGACGAATGGGCGTATAGGAGCATGATATTCTAACTACTGGAGTGGTGTGTCAGCGACAATATGGCACTGAACATCAGTAAGACTAAAGAGCTGACTGTGGACTTCAGGAAGGGTAAGACGAAGGAACACGAACCAATCCTCAATGAGGGATTAGAAGTGGAGAGAATGCGCAGTTGCTAGTTCCAGGCTGTCAAGGTGTCTGAGGTCCTAACCTGGTCCCAACATATCGACGCAGCTTACAGAATGCAAGGCAGCGACTATACTTCATTAGGAATTTGAAGAGATTTGATATGTTAACAAAAGCACTACAAAGCATTCAAGTACCATGGACAGCACTCTGACAGGCTGAATCACTGTCTGGCATGGGGGAGCAACTGCGCAGGACCGAAAGAAGCAGCAGAGGGTCATAAATCTAGTCAGCTTCATACTGAGTACTGGCTTACAATGTTCCCTGGACATCTATAGGGAACGGTGTCTCAGAGAGGCAGCGTCCATTATTAAGCATCCCCTGCACACTGTGCATGCCCTTTTATCACTGTTACTATCAGGTGGGAGGTAAGGAAGCCGAAAGGAACCCACTCAGCCAAAGTGGAATCAAATCTTCCGCTCTGCCATCCAATTCCTAAATGGATATTGAACCCGTGAACAATACCTCGCTTGTTTAGTTTATATTATTTCTGTATGTGTCTGATTTTTAAGCTTTTTCAATGTATGTATACCTTAATTTATTTATTTACGCTTCTATTTTATGTATTGCGTTAAACCGCTAGTTGCTGCGATAGTAAATAACAGGACATATGCCGGTGAAAATAAGCCAGATTCTGATCCTGAAATTCCAGCGGCTTACCAACAACAGATGTGAAGTTAACATGGCTACAGTTACCAACTTTTGTCTTCTTCTTTTCTTGGACAATGGAGACACATTTCCTCACTTCGCTGGGCCTTCCTGAAACACACTGAATATTGACGAAGTTCATTTTTATCTCCATTTTCTCTCCAGTCTTTTCCAGTACAACGCTCGAGTGCAGATCATTGGTACCTGGAATAGTGTGTTTTTTCAGCCCCATTAGATTTTCTCTCATGATGGTGACTGTTGTAAATGATTGCAATATGTTGAAAAGGGAACGATTTTATCATTTTTCTTTAACTGACTGTAATTTCCTGTCAGTTTCCGGAACCAAGCCACTTGCTTCTGATTCCTAATATTTTATGCACTTGGCCCTGTCGGTCCCATGATCAGACAACATGTGAATCTACTACCCACGTTGTCTTTCCCCGCTGTTCATAATCCCTACATGTACATCAGACTTCAGAAACTCATAATGAACACTGCCACCCTCCTCCTTTCACATTTGCTGATTCGTGTGGAGCGTTGTTAGTTGGTTAAACTCCATCACTTCCACTTGGCATAGGCCACTGACAGTACCTCATCAGAGTCCGCAACTTTAGCCAATCTTCGTGGCGGATCCATCCTCTCCCAGGGATTAACTGTTCAGAGCTACTGTAGCTTCCGGTTTTAACGGGATGTAGATGCTCGCTCCATGTCCAGCTCCCGCCAATCGCATCCGGGCATCAGACCATCCATGGGAGAGTGGTGGAACATGGAATACACTGGAATACTGAGGTTCCACTTCCGGTCAGCCTGCAACCATATCCCTACAATAGCTATAAGATCAAACATATTGTCACAATACAATTCCTGCATTTATTCACCCTATCAATTCATATTTTTTTTTACCTCTGTCAAATCTCCCGTCATTCGCATGTGCTCCAGGGTATAAAATCATAAGTCATTCAGTACCTCCTTATAGCTCAGGTGTTCAATTGGCAGCATCACGCTTGTAAAATATCTCTGACTCTTTCAATCTTATTAACATCTTTCAAGTAGGTAAATGCTTCCACTACTATCTCACCTTAAAGAACATATCCTCTGGTATTTGACATTTCTACCGTGAGGAAATGATTCTGACGACCTACACTGTCTATGCCTCTCATAATTTTAAATACATCCATTCGGTCTCTCCTCGGGCGGTGCTGTTCCAGGAAAACAGACAAGTGTGTCGAGTATTTCCTTAGGGCTCGTGTACTCTAATCCAGCATCATCCTGGTGAAACCAGTCATGATACTCTGCGTTGTACATTTATAGAGCTTTTTCAATGGTTTATATGACATACCAAATCTGCTCAACTTCAAATGAATTAGTCGTGCTGTTGTGCCTTCTTTGTAATGACACTTACGGGCTGGTCACAATGGTGTCCCTCTAATATGATAAAACTAAGGAATTTAAAGTTATTGATACTCTCCTACTCCGATCCCCAAATGAGGACTCTCGTTGTTATCTGCACTTTTGCAAAGTAACACATCCACATTTTCATCCAAATCCTAAATATACTGTATATCAGAAACACGAGCTTACAGCGCCGATCGCTATGCAACACCAGAGGTCATGGACCTCCAGACAGAATAACAGCTTGCCTTCTCTGAACAAGATAGCTCCCAAACAAAACTTGCAATTCACTCTGGATCACATGCATCTTTATCTTTTGAATCAAATTGGCATGAGGAAACTGATTGAATGATTTAAGAAGATCCATGTAGATAACGGCCACTGTGTTTCCTTCACCAAGTATCGATTTCATCACCTAAAAAAACTCGATCACATTTGTTACGGATGGAAAGCCCACACAAAGCCATGCTGACTGTCCCTAAGAAGGACCTGACTTTCCAGATGTGCATCAATCCCGTCCCTTGGTATCCTCCTAAACAACTTCCCTACCACTGACGTGAAGCTCAGCGGCCTATAATTACCTTGATTATCCTTGTTTCCTTTCTTGGACAATGCCAAAACATTACACTTTTCAAGTTCTCCAGGACCTTGATGTTGCTAGTGACTTCACAAATGTCCTTGTCAAATTCCCAGTAATCTCTTCATCTGCTTCTTTTAGTATTGTAGGATATATACCACCAAGCCCTGGAGTCTTATCCATCTTCATGCCTTTCAGAAGACACAGCAGTGTCCACTCCTTAATCTCAACACGTCTCAGCACAATAGCATGCCCCACTCTGTTTTCACTCTCCTCCAATTCCTTCTCCGCGGTAAATACTGACACAAAGTACTCATTCAGTACCTCAGCCACTTACTCTGACTTCAACCACAACGTTGTTCCTTTCACCTCGAATGGACTTGCCCTCTCCTTACTTACTCTCGACTTCACATGTGAAAAATCCCTTGAGATTATCCTTGGTGTTCCTTGCCAACGACAATTCGTGGCCCACTTTTTGGCTTTTCTAATCACCTGCCTGAGCACATCTTTGCTATCTGTGTATTCAGTGAGTACCCAGTCTGCTTTTAGCTTTTGAAACCCCTTTAAATGCGTGGCAGAAGGCTCTGGGAGCACATTCGGCCACTTGTCGAACGGATTCCCATTTCCACCTTGACTCCCTGGTGCTGCAACCACTTTTCACTGAGACCAACTTCGCCCTCGATCACCAGGTACTGTGTGTGAAATGGGACTGCTGAATTGTTTTTGGGCCCACGGAATGATGTATACCACTTTCATCAAGATCCTCAAGTATTTGTTCGGAAAATAGAACATGATTTCTTATATTTATGGAACAGAGCTGTGGTCAATGAGATCACGTTGGACCCGGTGTATGAGAGTGATTGTCTGGACTACTGTGCTTCTTTCTGCTGCGCATAAACTGTTTAAAATTCGCAGCTGTGTTAACGTGGAGGTGGAGCTGCAAGATAAAAACAAACTCTCCGCTTTTGTCTGTCACTCTGATTCTTTCTCCCGCACCCCAACTCCACCAGTTCTGGTTTACTGTGTTCTACTCGGGCAGTTCAGGCTACTGTATGTAAATGGAAAGATAACAGCTTGCAAAACATTACCTATTCCAATGTTTATCTTCATATTGTTCACAATTTTGGCCACATGAGATATAATATGAGAAGAGGCAGTTCCAACACCGACATCTTTGGAACACCACTGGTCACTGGCAGCCAACCATAATATACCCGTATATCTCCATTGTTTACTTCCTGTGACTCAGCCAACCTTCTATTCCTACTTGTATGTTTCCTGTAATACTATAGGCTCTCATCTTGTAAAGCAGCCTCGTGTGCAGCACCTTGTCAAAGACCTACTGAAAATCCATGTGTACACCATCCATAGACCCTCCTTTGTCTATCCTGTTTATTAATTCCTGAAATAATTCCAACAAATTTGTAAATCAGGATTTCCCCGTAGGAAACAATGCTAACTTTGACCTATTTGGTCATGTGCCTCCAAGTACCCCGATACGTCATCCTTAATATGACGTACATTGTACGTCATATATTGTACAGGTCACTAACCAGTTCGCTAACATCTTCCCAATCACAGAAGTCAGGCTACCTGGCCTAAGTTTCCTATCTTCTCCATCTGCCATCTTCTTAAATCTTGGAATGGATCTTGAAATTTCCCAGTCCGACTGAAACATACCAGATTCAAATGATTTTTGAAGGATCATTACTAATGCCTAAACGATCTTCTCAGCTATATTGTCACAACCCTGGGGTGCAGATGGGTTATATAACATCAGAACTTTAAGTGCACCAAAAACATTCACCTTAATAATAGAAACTGCACTCACTTCTTCTCTGACTCTTGAATTTCCGGCATATTACTTCTGCCATCCATAATGAAGATTGATGAAAATTCTTGTTCAGTTCTTCCGATATTTCTTTGTTAACCGCATTACAGTTGCTCCAGCTTCATTTTCCAATGATCCAATATCCACTCTCACCTCTGTTTTACTATTTCTATATTAAAGAAAAGGTATCCTCTTTATATTATCGGCTAGTATTCCTTGATATGTCAGCTTGCCTCTCCTTGTGTCCTTTCTAATTGCATTCTTTTGGATATCAAAAGCATCCAAGTCTTTTCACCTCCCATTATTCTCTGCTATAATAGATGCCCTGCCTTTTCCTTTTATGTAATCTTTTGATTTTCGTTGTCAGCCACAGCTGCCTCGTCCTCCATTTGCTAAACTGTCTCATCATTGGGATGTGTCTATCTATCTATCGAACTAACCCTACACACGAACACAGGGCCACTTAAATACCCGACCCTTTGACGAGAATCAGGTTACTACAATTAAGCCCCAAGTGAGACTCCCCATTAAACAATCGCAATGTTCCACAGGGGGAGGTCAGAGGGATACAATAGTGTAAGGGACAGCAAGTGACAGCCCTTTCCTCTGCCACGTTAGTTCCTCTTAAAAGAGCCTTTTGTTGTGTTTTGTGCAGAGGTCAGGCCTAGGTGCGCTCTCCATGGAGACAGTGTGTCAACTGGATGTCTCTAGTCATGGTGGTGACTGGCTTGGCTTGGATTGCACTAATTGCCTCATTGGTCTCCTGCAGTGCCTCAACGGCCGAGCTCTGGAATGGCAGATCGGTTTTGAAATCCTGAGCGCTCTCCAGAACTCGGCGCTGGAAGGGAACTTTACGAATAAGCAGCCCGGATTTCTGCTAGCGCCGGATCTCCCGCAGAGGCACGGTGGCGAGCCGGAAGTGCCCCAAGAATCGGCAAGATTCACATGTATCAATTATTTTCCTGATATGGTGCTTCCATGTCAGCTTATTATACAGACACATGCCAAGAGATCAACCGCTGACAATTACTCAAGAGTTTGACAATACAGTATCAAATCAACGGCTGGTCTATGTGCCCACTGTTCGAACTTATTAATCACTAATCACATTCTATCTACAACTCAGATGAATTTTCTACCTTTAATCCAAACAGCTGCATCATCTGCAAACAGTGATTTACGCACCCCAGTACCTACCTCAGAAAAATCATTAACATATTATTAAACTATAGTTATAAGTACTGTCGTGTGGTACTATTGTCTATCACTTAGAAGCCCAAATATAACTTAACTGCCTAGACTGTACAAATAAAAAAGGCCAAAAATTATGTGGCTTTCCTGTCATTCCTAATTTCAACAATTTAATCGTCTCATAACATTTTATATGTTTTTTTCTGTATAAAACTACTGTAACGGCAACATATATTTACTTATACTTTTATAATATCATCTCCTAGAAATAAAACCGAATCCAATATAATTCAGACCTTTCGAAATCCGCACTGATAAAATGCTATATCACCTCTCTTTTCCAAAATATATTTCAACTGCTCTTTTGCCATGCATTCTATGCGTTTACACAAAACGGAACGGAACGTTAATGATATTTGTCTTTAATTAGATGAATCCTATTGCGGTTTCCCATCTTTCGGAATAGGAAATACATCTGTCATATTCCACGATGGCCAACGCTCCAAATATGATTTCAAAATATTAATAATATCTCAGCGGTAGTAAGCCATATGCTTAAACATACAATAATATATATCGTCCTTTTCTGGGAACGTCAGATCTGTACTATTAAAAGCTTTCTGAAATTCATGCAAAGAGTACTCTCCATCGCTATCAATTCTATTGCTGGCTTCCAACACTTCAGTGTATTCAATTAAAAACGTATCCCTACATTGTTTAGGCTCTTCACTTAAATTATCTTGATTATGATTTGCATCAAACGACCGAAGCAGTAACTCAGCCTTCTCTATTTTAGGAACAATCACCTTCTTTAATCAATACTGGGATGTTATTTATCCTATCAATCCCCTCCGCCCAATTTCTGTAATCGTTTCATAAATATCTCCAAGTTTAATATCCTGTCCAATACTCTCACAAGTAAACCTCCAGTGAACCTTTCTCGCAACACATTCCACACAACAGCCTGGGCCCATTCATACTTAAAACGATCATTTAGAGAGAGATGCTTCTTAACTCTCCGAAACAAATTATTTCTCCCCGTAATTGCCTCTGCACACTTCTCCATCCACCATGGTACAGCCTTGCTAACAGGAGTCACTTCCACCACAGTATGATGAATGATGAATGGTGTACCATTCTCAACCTTCAGCTCTGATAAATGTTTATCACATAAATTCTTAAACTTCTACCCGTTTGCTTTACCAATATTCCACTTCTACGAGCAGACTCCTGTCCCCTATGTAACCCCAACTGAAGCTTAGGAAAATGATCACTCCCCATTGTTTAATCACTCATGACATCCCTCTTACTCACTCCAGCCAGAAATTTTGAAACTCTAGTTAAATCGACAGCATCTGAATTATTATGAACATTAAATCTCATACTCTCCCACTATTAAGACGCACAGGATGCGAAATATGTACTAACTCCTCTACAATTAAAGCGTTCCGTTATCAACCCCACAGTGAACTATGTGCACTAGAAAACC
Organism: Hemitrygon akajei; assembly: GCF_048418815.1. NCBI lineage: Eukaryota > Metazoa > Chordata > Chondrichthyes > Myliobatiformes > Dasyatidae > Hemitrygon > Hemitrygon akajei. The sequence goes on from NC_133151.1 coordinate 19,870,268, forward strand.
CAAACCATTCAACCCTCAGTGAGCTAGAGCTACATATGCTCTGCAACAAATCAATCAAACGCTTCCCAGAAGAGTTTCACCACTTCAATACACCTACCTGCCGAATCAAATACTTCTACTATTAACACCTCATCAACTTCATTCGCATCCACAACTCTATGTTCTGTCCCTTGTCTTAGTAAAGTTTCAACACCAGTTCCTCTACCAACTACCCTAACGATTAAAACAATATAAACCTGCAAAGGAAAACATATGTGCGGTAACAGCGGGGTATCATATTGAGTGAATTTGATGAATTAGAAATAAATTTCTTAATGTCTTGACAATCAGTATTCTCTCATTCTCTGCAATATTCTTAACAATATTATTTACCTGCACAAGGAGACTGAAATACAGTTACACCACCCATCAGACCTTAATTTACAGATTCCCACATAATACCAGTTATGCTTAGATACTTTTCAACACCTTTCGAAATAATTTTAATTTTCTCACTAGGACTAGATGTCTGATCAGTACAATTCACCCCATACTTTATAAACATCACAAATCTACTAAAGCGTCATCTAGTAAAGTATCTTTAGTTATGGACCTGCGATGCGACATCCAGCCACTGAATTCACATTCTGTTCTCTGACTTGGTCAACATTCGGGTTGTTCGTTTGTTTTTGCTGAGCCTTTGTTTGAGGCACATTTAACTGTTGAACTCCGCTGCGTTCTGAAGCTCTTCACATCGTTATGAGCTGCACTTGTTCTCCTCGCAATTAGAACAATTAAACTTTACACATTCGCAATATTCATTCTGTTTCCCACCACACTTACTACACCTTAGTTTCCTCTGACATTCTGCCACAACGTACCCAAACCTCTGAGATTTGTAACATCTAAGCTGAGCCGAAATATAAGGTCATAGATTATAACTAACATACACCAAACTATTTTTATCATGAAGCTTTACCTCATCATAATACATCAATACAGATGAACTCTCCATCCTTTCTCTATTTCTGACTACTTGTAGTTTCTTTACATTCTTAAACTTGCCTCCCAATAAATGACATTTTATCTCTTCTATCGAAATCTCCACGGGAAAACCCGTTCTAACACCCCTAATGCCTCTATTTTCATTAGGGGACGCAGATGTTATCTTTTTTCAGAAATAAAGTCTTCAAATGTAATGCCCTCTCACAGCCTCTTATCCTGACTGAACGATAGGCACAACACCTCCTCTTAAGGTTCGAGCACAATCTTTATTTTCTATGGCCGACTTCAACTCAATAATTAATATCGAACGAGAGAAGATGTACAGATGCTGGAAGTACAACCCATACACACAAAGAGCCGAGAACATTCATCAGGACTGATTAATATCTAGGCGCGAAATCTTTTCTATAGATCCTGACCGGCCTGTGGATTTCCTCCAGCATTATGTCTGTGGAAAAGAGAACACAGTTGACGTTTCTGGCCAAGACACTTCATCAAAACCCCGATTTGTGTGTTGTTTTGTATTTAGAGCATCTGCAGATTTTCTCGTGTTTGACTTGTAACTCTGTTCATCACGTTGTTTACATTTATCCACGTGTGGTTATAGAATAGTAAGCACGAAGGCAGCTGAATATTTAAGGCATTTATTTTTAACGTTTCGTAAGTTTCAAAATCCGATTCAGTGGGTATTTCATCGCATTCTTTAATTCTTCTCGGAATTTGCTCTGAGTCAGGGCGTCAATACACGTGTTGGTGCAGGAACTGAGAATCTGCAGCATTGTCGATGTGTGTTGTGTAATGTAAAGGGGATCATTAACGGAATTATAGACATAACTTACTGAAATCCGTTTGAAGATGGAAAAGACCACCATTGTTCCCCACAACAATATGAAACTACCGGTTATGCTGAAAAACAAAACGATGGATTTGCGTCGGTTCTCCATCTCTCGGTCACTGTCATTCTCTCCACTCTTTTGTCCCCGGAGCCCCCTACGGACTCGACTGGCCACTAGAATCCGCCTAACGTTCAGTATATTGAACAGCAAAATCAGACAGAATGGGACACAAGGGGTAAAAATGACGTCAAACATGTCAAATGCCGCCCAGGAGGGAGACGTACTGAGGCTTGGTATATTAACACAATACCAGGGAACGCCATCAATTATTTCTCTTGACTCGTTTGTAAAGTACCAGGGCACAGTCTCCAAACAGACCAGCGCACTCACTGTCCCGATAACCACAGCCGCCGTTCTCTCGGTGCAATATTTTGTTTTCAGCTTCTCACAGCAAATAGCCACAAATCGATCGACGGTGAAAGCGACAGTCAGCCAGACTGAGGCTGCAGTGCTCGCGAAAATCAACCAAGTATTCAATTTGCACACAGGAGTGATGAAAATGAAGGATCGGCGAAAATAAATCGAAGCAGTCCACGAGAGCAGCGGATCAAAGATAACGACCAGAAGATCGGCCGCTGCCATTCCCACCAGGTAGCGAGTGACACACGTGGAGAGACCGCACTTTCCCCGGGACAGGATCACAATCGCCACCAAGTTCGCTGAAAGAGGGACAGGGAACAGTACGTTGAGAAAATACTGAGCTGAAGCCGATGCAGCAGTTTGAGGCGATCCTGTAATGTTTCCACTTTATTCCTGCATTTAGCGTTGGGAGGGTCCAGAGAGGACGCAGAGCTGGCGAAGACATAGAAGGAGTTTACACAGAAAAATAGTCAACATGATCTGAATACGGATTCCTGACTGATGGCCGAAATGTGAAGTGGCAGCAAAAGCTAAAACTGGGTAACTACCTCTGGAGAGACAATCTTTGATGGAACACTTTTCTGCCGGCGCCTTCTGCGTCTCGTCTGGGTGAAATGAATGACTCCGGACGCTGATGGCGGGACTCTTCCATTCGACCTCCATGGCGATCTATGGCATCGACACAACAGCCAAAGGACCGAACAAAAGCAGGAAATGCTGGAAACACTCACCCAGGTAAAACAGAATATGTGGAATAACAGTTAAGCATCTGTCCTCAGAACTGCTCTCAGAGAGAAACCTGACACGATTGTTAAATTGTTTCCCTTTCATGACAAGCTGCTTGGGTTCAGTGTTTCCAGCATTCCCTTGGTTTGTTTGCCACCTCAATGAACTTATAACAGAACGTTGACTTCATCCAACAGATACAGCGCACAACCTCACAGACAGACAGAACGCCTCCCACTGAATCCATCACAGGGAAGCAGCGGAGAGGAATTCAGCGTCCAGCAGCAAACTCGGTGCCGCAGACAGATGTCTGTAACAGCGTCAGGTGTAGATATCATAGAATACATTACGCAGTATTGATTACTATGACGCATCACGTCTGTGGTGTCGATTGGCTCAGAAATGACTTCATTGTGCTGTCCATGATGTGCTTCATATACCACTCCTAGATCAGAGAGCCGCCCGCTTAAAAGGAAGACAATCAATTGGTATAATCTCTGCGGGCTGACGAAACACAATATTCGCAAAAGCAGTTTTGCTGCTACAAGACCCAAGGCACAGAGACCATAACATCCTATGCTGATCAAGGCCTCTGGAAGGACGCTGTCTGAACCGCTCAGCTCCAGGGATGCCGACTGAGTCGCTGAGTTCCTGTGGCCGTTTGTTTTCAGATCGTCAGTCCCGGTGTTTTCAATCCATTGCTGAAATGATGAACACTGGGACTGAACAGATAACAGTGTAAATCAGCTTCAGAATCAATCACAACATTGGAATTAAACTTAATATCCCTCCCACGACAGCTGACACTGCGGCTTACCGGGGATCCCAAAGGCTGAAATAAAAGGAAAGTAAACGTCCTCTATTCGCCAGATGACCGGATACGCCATTTCAGAGAGAAGTTGTGACTGTTCTTGCTCCAGCAGGCACTCTGAACTGAGGAGCTGAAAACTACCCTGATTTATACCGACAATCTGTCTCCAGAGATAAGGTTATACACCTCACTAACTTTCTTTGTTACGGTTGCTTGAACAAACACTTAACATTTTGTCTCTGATGCAAATATTGGGTTGATTGAAGACAAATACAGCAGAACAACTGGGAATTACCTCGGCACTATCTCTGGTGAGAAAAAAAGGCCAGTAGCTTTAGTTACAGGGAGTGAACTGAGACCAGCGACACTGGACTGAACCCTGCTTTCTTTGCCTGTAGTTTTCCATATACAAGCTGTCATGACGCGGGCTTTGGGAGTGGACCCAAAAGCAAGACAAACACTGAACTACCAGGAAAAGGACTAGGGTTGAGAAGGCAGCAAGGGAAGAGAGGGACAAAGGACGCTCGACACGACACAGGCCCCGGTCGAGACCAGGACTCCGGGCCTGGGAGAGGACTTGACAAGGACCGCGGAACCAGGACATGGAACTGGGAACTAGGAGCCTGGGCTTGGACTTCGAGACAGAGACTGGACAAGGACCCAGCACCTGGGTCTTGACTCGGGCTCGGACTTCTGAACCTGGCGAGAACAAGACGTGGCTACAGGATGAGGGGAGGCACAGGACGGACCGAGAGACTCCTGGAAGGGACAAGGGAACCCCAGCACAGGACGAGGTAATCCCAGCACCGGGCTGGACAAAGGTACTCCTGAGCTGGGCGAGGCACAAGGACATGACGAGAACCCAGAGCCTTGGTCGAACGAGAACAGGAACGCAGAACACATAGTCGAGGGAGAGACAGGAACATGGAACACCGACATACCTAGAGAAGGCGTGGAGACAGAAAAACAGTTCCAAACAGGTCGAGGCTCCAGACACAGGCGAGGCGAGGCAAGCCTCCAGGAAGATGCGAGGCGAAGCAAGGCGAGTCTAGGCAAGGCTCCAGGCAGAGACGAGGCGAGGTGAGGCAAGGCTCCAGGCAGAGGCTAGGCGTGGCGAGGCAAGGCTCCAGTCAGAGGCGAGGCGAAGCGAGGACAGGCAAGGCTCCCTTTAGAGTCGAGGCGAGGCGAGGCAAGTTTCCAGGCAGAGGCAATGCGAGACGAGGCAAGGATCCCGGTAGAGGCGAGGCGAGGCGAGGCTCCCGGTAGAGGCAAGCCGAGGCGAGGCAAGGCCCCAGACACAGGCTGCAGGGCATGGCTTCAGGCGTGGGTACCCATCAGTGCTACGTCGGGACGGAACGGAACAGTCCAGCCTCAGCGTAACGGCAATGACGAGCCGACTTTCCCCACGGAGGCGACACCTACCCACGAACCCAGGGCCACTTAAATTCCCGACCTTTTGACGAGAATCAGGTGACTACGATTAAGCCCCAAGTGAGGCAAGAGACAGCCGGAAGACCCGGAGTCTGGAGTCCTCGGACCGGACCGTTATCCCGAATGCGGATGGAACGGACCGGACTATGACAGCACCCCACCTCCCCCCCCCCCCACCATGGGAGCCTCTGGGCGACCTAACAGGCTGCCCAGGACTAAGGACGACCTGGGCGGGTTAAGGGGTATTCAGTCCGGAGGTAACCCAAGATGGTGAGAGTTAGACGACAATATCTGCGTTGATGGGTCCTTCTCAGGCCGGTTAGTTTCTTTTATAAAGCGGGCGTTGGGAGTGGACCCAAAAGCAAGACACAGACACTAGGAAAAGGACTAGGCGTGAGTAGCCGGCAGGGATCAGAGAGAAGGAGGGAACAGTCCAGCCTCATGGCACCGACAATGATGGCCCGACATACACAACGGAACCAAGGACCGGGAGAGACAGATCCCACCGTAGGGTAACGGCAAGGACGGCCTCACTTACCCCACGGAGGCGAGGACAGGATACCGACGGGACGAACCCCACAGAGACGGGGACAGCCACAAGACGATCTGTTACCTACACTCGAACCCAGGGCCACTTATATTCCCGGCCACAAAAGAGAATCAAGTGCCTACGAATAAGCCACAAATGAGACAAAAGACAGCCGGAAGACCCGGAGTCTGGTGTCCACGGACCGGAGCGTGAGCCGGAACGTGGATTTCATGGACCAGTCCATGACACAAACAGGCAAACAGACAGCCAGAGATAGATGCGTTGAGTGCAGGATTGTGATGTTCATCTTGAATCTCCCAGTTTCTGATACAGTGTGTAATTGTGGGATTCGTTACGCACTGGTCAGTCTCTGGTAGAGTACAGTACAGCCTGGCCTCCAGTCCTGGACTTGGACGTGACAGTAAAACACAGAGCCCGGACTTGGACTTGACTGGAACGCAGAGCCTGGACTTGGAATTGAACGGAGCAGAGAGCCTGGAATTGGACGTGACTGGAACATAGAGCACGGACGTGGACTTGAATGGAATATGGATCTTGGACTTGGCCTTGAAAGGAACGCCGAGCCCGGACTTGTCGTTGAATGGAACGCCGAGCCCGGACTTGAAATTGATGGAACACCGAGCCCGGATATAGACCTGACAGGAACAAAGAGCCTTAACTTGGATTTGACAGGAAAACAGAATCTGGACTTGGACGTGACTGTTACACAGAGCCTGGACTTGGACTTGAAAGGTAGACCGAGCCAGACTTGGATTGACTGGATCACAGAGTCCGGATATACACCTGACAAAAACACCCAACCCGGACTCGGATTTGACAGGATCACAGAGCCCGGAATTGGACGTGACAGGAACACTCAGCCCGGACTTGGACTTGACAAGAACACTCAGCCCGGACTTGGACTTGAAATGAAAACCGAGCCCAGACTTGGCCTTGACAGGAATACAGAGCCCGGACTTGGACTTGACAGGAACACTCAGCCCGGACTTGGACTTGAAATGAAAACCGAGCCCAGACTTGGCCTTGACAGGAATACAGAGCCCGGACTTGGACTTGACAGGAATATAGAGCCTGTACTTGGACTTGACTGGAACACCGTGCCCGGTCTTGAATTTGAAAGGAACACCAAGACAGGAGATTGACTGGACATGAACAAAGAGTCTGGACTTGGATTTGACTGCCATTCAGAGCCTGGACGTGGAATTCACAGGAGGACAGATCCCGGAATTGGCATTGTCTGGAACACCCAACCCGGACATGGACTTGAGAGGAACACAGAGCCCGGAAGTTCATCAACAGCAAGTACTTACCTTAATGCTACCATCCCACCTCCTGGATTCATGGTTGCTGAATTACTATTGGTATAACGTTCAGATCATCACGGGAGAACCAGTCAGTGATAGATGCGGAAGTGTGGGGTACCGATGATACTTCGTCCCGGCCTGCTACCTGCTACCGGTTTCTCCATTTTTCTCGAGTATTTGCACTGGATACAGTAAGTATGTTTGTAACTCCCCCACGTGGGGCGTTTAAATGCAGGATGGCAATTGCTTATCCCCGCGCTTCACACCGTTTCATATGAAACGTTAGGACTCACCCCGCGTCTCTGCCACTGAAATATATCCATCTTGGAAAATGTACGTGTAATCCCTCTTTCTGAGTCGCTGATCACAAATGGTGAACTTTGAAAGGTAGAAAACAGAAGTCAAAGGGGATACGGCCAGACCTTCAACCCTGCTCTGCCATTCAGTCCGATCCCACCAGATCATCTGATGTTCATGGTCTGTCCCCAGATTTTTGACCCATTTTGTGTATGAAAATCTGACGGACTTCTTCATTTATTTATATTTTTGGCAGAGACTGTGCCACTGAGAAAAAATTACGTGACTATCTGAATTCAAACCAAAAAATATCAGTAGACGTTATTTAATTATAACTTCATAGTATTATGAATTCATAGCTAAAACACTAAGGTGGAGACAGATGAAGCAAATAAATCAACAGACACAAGATTGTTCTTTAGCCCCAAATAGAAACAAACAGGTTTGAGTAGCAGTTCAGTTCAATCTACGTCCTCACACGGGGATAATCAACTGACAAATGACATTCATCAAAATCTTGATTTAAAATGTAAACTCATAAATGACGCATACCTTTCTAGAAATATAAGCCTCATCCAAATTAGATCCAGATTCCTACAAACTGTATTATGATTGATCCACTATTACTGAACGGACAATCCATGGTAACCGTTCGGATATAATATTACTGGATTAAAATGCAAGAACTACTTACTTAATCGATTTTGCCACAGCAAACACGCATAACATACAGGAATTAAAAAGTGAATATCACCGAAAATATGCTAACTTAAGAGATTAAAAGGAAATACTGTCAAGCAAGAACAGGGTATATATTGTTCCAATGGTGATACCAACCATAACTATCATCTCAAAGTCGCTCAACAATAACACTAAACAGTTAGAAGTGCAAAGCAATATTTCTGTAAATCTCCTGAAAACCACTATACTCTACACCACTAGAATGATACGAAGTCCGCAGCTATTGAGGAATGAGTGTGTTTGACTATACTCGTACTTCAGGTTTTACCAGCTTGAGCTGAGAAAGGATACTATAAATATAATAACAATAGGTTTCAATAGGTACATTTAATGTCAGAAAAAATATACAATAAACATTATGAAATTCTTCTTCTTCACAAACATCCACAAAAACACAGGAGTGTGCCAAAGAATGATGATAGTTAAACGTTAGAATCCCAAAGCCTCCTCACAGTTCCCCCTCGCATGCACAAGCAGCAGTGAGGCACTGACTCCCTCCCCCTCAACCCTACCAGCAAAAAATTCATCAGTGCCCTCCACCGAGCACGCAAGCGTGCATGAAAACAAAGACAAGGACATACAGTCACCGAAAGACTACTCGTTCACCCGGTATTTTCACATACCACAGGCACTCGCTCTCCCGATAAAGTGAAAAATTGGTGCCTCGGTTGCTCACCAACGGCATAGCAGCGGCAACCTGAACAGAAGCGGAACACATGGCGTCGGCGACGACAGATCGGTGATTTAACTGCATCCGTGAGAAGGATCAGGGAGTCAAAACCGATAGGAACACGTAATCGGCAGGATTGGAACCTACACGCGGAAACCCCAAAGGATTTCTATTCCATCGCCTTAACCACTCGGCCACGACGACAACGTTCCTTGCAGTTGCACATAACTCGTTGAGTCAGTTAGTCAGATTATCAGGGTTGAACCTGAAGTAAAGGCGGATACTGCTGAAAATGCCCAGCAGATCTGTTAGCGTCTGTGAAGGGAGAAAGAGTTCACGTTCAGAACTATGACCTTTCACCCGGAAATCAATGTGGTCAATTGGATGTACGGAATCTGTCAGAGCGGAGTAGGGTCGGAAGATGTAGATCCTTTCAACAGGCATACATATAGATAATCAATTTGATGTTGGACACCAGTCAATGAATGTGTGGAAAGCCTCAGAGATGTCTCTTTGGTTGAGCCTACTAGGGAATCAGCAATTCCGCATTAGTTGTTGTGTAGTGAACTAAACTGGCTCAAATCATTTTATGGGGGCAATGTTGTTATCAAGTTGTCTCATATTCCTTACTTGATTGCAGTCTGGAAAAGTGTTGTGAACAAGCCAAAGTAGATAATCCATCAATAGGTTAAACACAGCGAAATATATTTAAAGACGCTGCTGTTCAGAAACGTTTGCTTTTGGAATACTACTAATGAGTGGACTGATAAACGTTGGATGTAGCATGTAGTATGAATGAATTGTAAAGATCTGAGGCTATATTGTGTAAAGGAAATGAGGCTAATGTTTTTTGCTATGACATTAGTGTGGTGAATAATACTTATCATGTTGCTACTTCAAGCATATCTGACAAAATGGCAGCTCTATGTTCCAATTCTTTGTGATGTTAGATGTTTTCAGAGTCATAGTTTTGAATGGGCAATTATTAACTAACCCATTTGTAAAACCAGCTATTCAACTGGATTTATATATATATATATATATATATAGATATATACTGATGCTGTTGAGTGCTTACTTTCTTACTTAGTTAGCTAAATAGCTCCTGCTCTTCCACCTATATTTTTTGTACAGCATAATATGATAGTCATTTACCATAATGAAAAATTATTATAAAACAAATGGATCTGTTATCCAAACTATTAAAGATCGTGTGGGTTTAGCTAATGATAATTTGCAGAATCCCACCCTTTTGGAATAAGGTGTGGAACTGGGGATTAAATGTTAATGGACATCATTGGATGTGTATTACTTCAAACGTTGTTATTGCTTTGCTCTTTGTTCTAGTGGTTACCCATGGTATTTTCCCAGAGGTGCTTTTTTTTATTATTATGGGCAACTTTAGTAACTTATGTGTTTGCAGGGCACGTGTAATTCTATAATTCGTTTTGGTGTTTGATTTCATACATTTATGTTGTGATTCAGTGATGTTAAATACAGTTAAATGCTTTGATTTTTGGTATGGAATTGGGTTCACTTTATCACTTCATCATGGTTTTCCCGCTTCTGTTCTGCTAATATTTTAAAATAAGTATCTATCTTAGTCATGAATGTTGCTGTTCATTATTTTGCTATATTCACTCAGACATATTAACAGCAATGTGATTTACTGTGAATCGAAATAAAGAAGATGTTGGTCATGCACAGTTTAAAAAATGGATCATACTGTAACATCCAACTCGAAAAGGACAATAGACAATAGGTGCTGAAATAGACCATTCGGCCCTTCGAGCCTGCACCGTCATTCTGAGATCATGGCTGGTCATCTACTACCAACACCCGGTTCCTGTCTTGTCCCCATATCCCTTGATTCCCCTAACCATAAGATACCTATTTAGCTCCTTCTTGAAAGCATCCAGAGAATTGGCCTCCACTACCTTCCGAGGCAGTGCATTCCAGGCCCCCACAACACTCTGGGAGAATAGGTTTTTCCTTAACTCTGTCCTAAATGACCAACCCCTTATTCTCAAACCATGCCCTCTGGTACTGGACTCTCATTGTGATGTAGACAGATTAACTGTATTTGTTCCTGGCATGTGCTTGGAGACGGTGGTTGTCATTTTGTGGAACTGTTTTTACATCCTTTACTTTGTGAGATGAAAATGTTATGCTCTCTGTGTTTGAAAGCAAGCACAACATTGCTTCAGTTAAGCTGTGGGACAAGAGATCATTTCCAAATTAGAAGTTAATTGTCAGGAGCATCTGATAAAATATGGCTTGCAAGTTTGTGAAAGTCGGGGTTTATTTTTGTAATTGATTGGAAAGGATGAATATAAAAGCGAAGACTTCGATTGTGCCAGCAGCAACAACTCTTCCCAGTGATGCACCATCACAAGTGTAACACGCTATAAGTATTCAGTACAAATGTCATGGCTTCTCTGCAGCAACAATGTTTAGTTTCTGACCACCGATTGCAAGACATGCTAGGCAATAAGTGGAATGCTATTCTTTCGTGTGTGTCTGGAGCTGGGAATTCACGGTTCTTTTGCCGGGGAGAGATGAGGAGAGAAGACCTGAATGGAAAGAGTTACTTGACCAACGAATGGAGTGGACTCGGAGCAAGGTTGCGAAGGTTAGCGATGGTGAACAATGGGCTTTATCAGAGAGCTCTAACCTTGCGCGATAGACTGTTTCTTGAGAATGGGCCGATTTGATTTTTTTTTGTTTCTTTTTCTTTACTAAATATGTAGTCAAAGTAAGAATTATCAAGCTCTATCGTTTAATCGCATATTGTGTACTACTTGTTATTTAGGGTTCTGATTTGTAACAGGCGCAGCATCCACCTAAACGAGATATCTTAAGTTTGGCCGGGCCAGGGGATTTCACCCCTTATATTAAGCCGCCAGCCGGAGCGAGATTTACACAAGGGAAAAAACCTCATTTTAATGACTGGGAAAAGAACGTATAAATCGGCTGGCCAACTTGGATCCCCTATTTTGGTGTAATAAATTGGAAAATTATTCTGAGTGAGGATTGGTGCTGAGGGAACAGTAGTATTCCATTTCTAAATTATGGCCCCATGTCAACGTATTTACAGTGTTGTTTCTGCAAAGGCAATAAAGTGCAAGGTATGATTAACGACAAGTTTCGAAGTAAATTTCCTAATTTGGTTCCATTGACGAACAGTAAATACTTGCAGGACTATCGATGGACTGGAATAAAAAACTCTCCCAGATGCACTTCAAAAATTCCATTTCGTATCCTTTCACATAAAGCTAATCTCCTTGAATTTGGAGAAGTTGAAATGTCTGATCGCTATAGCCCTATACCCATGACATCTCTGTGTGATTTGCAAACAGATCTGTTCCTGAATTTTCCACCAACTGTGAGGAAATTTGCAGTATAATGTGATTGCTATTTTATTTATTCCTTAACACAACCCACACGGCTTCATGTGAAGAATCGTCTGAGACCTCAATCCTCATTACTGCAAAGATGGTCTCTTTGATCAATATTGCAACATTACCCCTCCCAAACTTTTAATTCCCTCCCTATCAAACATGAAACTTCTACACCTGGAGTGAGGTGTCTCCAGTCCCGCACATCTTTTGCTCAGATTCATAGAGTCGCACATGACAGAAACTGGCCAAGTGTCCGACTTTTCCACCGAGACTAAGATATCTATTCGAGCGAATTCTGTTTACATCTGTTTAGTCAATATCTCACTGAAAATATCCTATCCACGTACCTGTTAAACATTGTACATGTACTCTGCACTGCAGCTCCAACTGAGCTATTACTTGCACTGCACAGAGCCTTTAATTTCTCACACTTGCACCGCAGATCACATTTAAATTCTCACTCTGTCACCTTAAAGCAATGTTTTCTCCTATCTAAAATTTTCACCATCAGAAACGGATTTTGATTGTCTACTTTATCTACTCCTCTCATAGTTTTATGAACTTTAGTCAGGTCTCCTCTCTGCCTCCTTCCATCCAGAGAAAACAGTCCCAGCCCTCGTGAACTTTCCTTGTAATTCGACAGCCCATTCTAGGGAACAGCTCTGTGAATACTTCCTGCAGCTTTCCAGCTTAATGAGCAACATACAGTTTACCTTCTTCACAACCTGTGTGGCCAGTGTCAGAGGACTACATGTATGTCCTTGGTCTCTCCCTGTTCCTTAACCCTCCCCTGGATCCTGTCAAACAAAGTGTCTGCACTGGCCAACTTTAACTTCGTAAAATCTATTATTGTGTATTTATCTGATACGGAAAAAACAGTTCTCTTGTTCTCTGTACCAATGGCCCAGAGATAGATATCAATGCAACATTCATCTTCTGAACCATTTGCTGCCCCTCGTCTGCTACTTGACTGTAACTTGTGCAGGAAAACGCTTGGACTCCTTTATATTTCATTCCAGTGATTTCTCTCTATTTTATGTAATCATCTGCCTTTCGAATCCTCCTAAAATTGTATTCACCAACATGCTTCCCCACGTTAAACTGAATTTTGCAAGTATTCTCCCACATACCCAACCTATCTATATACTGCTGTAGAGACCAATTGTACCATCAACGTTATACCCATCACATTCCCCATTTTTGACAACATTGATCCCTCAAACCCTGCCCTTCTCCGGGTGATTAATATCGAGTGTAAATAATTGACAGAGAACAGACCACTGGGCACTCCAATAGTTATGTCATCCCTGCCTGAAATAGACTTGCTCATTCAGTCTATGTCTTCAATGTGACAACAGATCTTCAGTCCTTGTTAACTCAGTTCCCTCAATCTTCTGAGGTCTGGTTTTGTACACCAGGTTTTCGTCTGGCAGCTTGCCAAGTACATTCTGAAAATCTACCTTGTATATTTTCAGGTTACCTTCATAACATCCAGAGGAAAAAAAAACTCGGTTTTGTTGATCAAACGTGAATTGGCTTTCACCTGACATAACCTCAAACAAGGTCACAGGTGGACGTCGTGCAGAAGAAACGTTTTCGCACACTGGCCTTCATCAGGCAGTGCAATGACTATAGAGATTGGGATGCTGTGTTGCAGTTAAACAAGATGCTGTTGAGGCTACATTAAAATATCGTATTTCCCTTTAGTCACCCTATAACAGGAAAAATGACATTAAGCTGGAAAGAACATACGGGACAGTAACGAGGATGTTTCTGGCAGTTGAATATCTGAGAAATAGAGGGATAACGTGCTGATTAGGACTTTTCCCCCCATGGAATGTGTAAGAATGCGGGGCAATATAATAGACGTGTATAAAATAATGAGTGTCATAGACTGGGTGAATGCACAGAGATATTTTTAACAGGGACGTGGAATAAGGACGAGAGGGCACTATATGCTGAGATGGCATAGATTGAAATGGAACCTGATTGACTATTTCTCTCATCCAGACGGTGGTCAGGATATCGAACTTGACGAAGTGATTAAGAATGAGTCATTAGCAGGGATATGGACCTAAAAGGGACAGAGAGATATTGGGGCAACTTAGATGGGACCTTTAGTTGGCCTGGGCCAGATGGGCCGAAATACGTTTCCTCCATGAAGTGTGACTCTACAAATCTAAACCATGTTGATTCGGTTTGATTACATTGAACGTCTCTTAATAACTTGAGACGTCTTCTTAGATCACAAACTCCTGTTTATTGACTATAACTCAGCATTTATCACCATCAATCCCCACAATCCTTATTGATAAGTTACAGAATATGCTCTTTTGTATCATCCTCTGCAATTGGAACCTTGTCTTCCTAAGTGGAAACCACAGTCTGTGTGGATTAATATCTCCTCATCGCTGATGTTCAACACTGGTGCATATAAGCGGTCTGTGCTGAGCCCACTGCTCTTCTCTCTCTGTACCCGTGATTGTGTGGCTAGGCATAGCTCAAATACCATGTATAAATTCGCTGATGATAAAACTATTGGTGATAGAACCTTAGATGGAGACGAATGGGCGTACAGGAGCAAGATATTCTAACTACTGTAGTGGTGTGTCAGCGACAATCTGGCACTGAACATCAGTAAGACGAAAGAGCTGGCTGTGGACTTCAGGAAGGGTAAGACGAAGGAACACGAAACAATCTTCAATGAGGGATTAGAAGTGGAGAGAATGCGCAGTTGCTAGTTCCAGGCTGTCAAGGTGTCTGAGGTCGTAACCTGGTCCCAAAATATCGACGCAGCTTACAGAATGCAAGGCAGCGACTATACTTCATTAGGAATTTGAAGAGATTTGATATGTTAACAAAAGCACTACAAGGCATTCACGTACAATGGACAGCGCTCTGACAGGCTGAATCACTGTCTGGTATAGGGGAGCAACTGCACAGGACCGAAAGAAACAGCAGAGGGTCATAAATTTAGTCAGCTTCATACTGAGTACTGGCTTACAATGTTCCCTGGAAATTTATAGGGAACGGTGTCTCAGAGAGGCAGCGTCCATTATTAAGCATCCCCTGCACACTGTGCATGCCCTTTTAAAACTGTTACTATCAGGTGGGAGGTAACGAAGCCGAAAGGAACACAGTCAGCGAAAGTGAAATCGCATCTTCCGCTCTGCCATCCGATTCCTAAATGGATATTGAACCCGTGAACAATACCTCGCTTGTTTAGTTTATATTATTTCTGTATGTGTCTGATTTTTAATCTCTTTCAATGAACGTATACCTTAATTTATTTATTTACGCTTCTATTTTATGTATTGCGTTAAACCGCTAGTTGCTGCGATAGTAAATAACACGACATATACCGGTGAAAACAAGCCAGATTCTAATCCTGAAATTCCAGCGGCTTACCAACAACAGATGTGAAGTTAACATGGCTACAGTTACCAAATTTTGTCTTCTTCTTTTCTTGGACAATGGAGACACATTTCCTCACTTCGCTGGGCCTTCCTGGAACACACTGAATATTGACAAAGTTCAATTTTTATCTCGATTTTCTCTCCAGTCTTTTCCAGTACAACGCTCGAGTGCAGATCATTGGTACCTGGAATAGTTTGTTTTTTTTTTCAGCCACATTAGATTTTCTCTCATGATGGTGACTGTTGTAAATGATTGCAATATGTTGAAAAGGGAATCATTTTATCATTTTTCTTTAACTTACTGTAATTTCCTGTCAGTTTCTGCTACCAAGCCAATTGCTGCTGATTCCTAACATTTTATGCACTTGGCCCTGTCTGTCCCATGAACAGGCAACATGTGAATCTACCACCCACGTTGTCTTTCCCCGCTGTTCATAATCCCTACATGTACATCAGACTTCAGGAACTCATAATGAACATGGCCACCCTCCTCCTTTCTCTTTTGCAACGTGTGGAGCGTTGTTAGTTGGTTAAACTCCATCACTTCCACTTGGCATAGGCCACTGACAGTACCTCATTAGAGTCCGCAAGATTAGCCAATCTTCGTGGTGGATCCATCCTCTCCCAGGGATTAACTGTTCATAGCTACTGTAGCTTCCGGTTGTAACGGGATGTAGATGCTCGCCCCATGTCCAGCTCCCGCCAATCGCATCCGGGCATCAAACCATCCATGGAAGAGTGGTGGAACATGGAATACACTGGAATACTCTGGTTCTACTCCCGGTCAGCCTGCAACCATGTCCCTACAATAGCTATAAGATGAAACATATTGTCACAATACAATGCCTGCATTTATTCACCTTATCAACTTATAATTTTGTTTACCTCTGTCAAATCTCCCCTCATTCGCATGTGCTCCAAGGTATAAAATCATAAGTCATTCAATACCTCCTTATAACTCAGGTGTTCAATTGGCAGCGTCACGCTTGTAAAATATCTCTTACTCTTTCAATCTTATTAACATCTTTCAAGTAGGTAAATGCTTCCACTTCTATCTAACCTTAAAGAACATATCCTCTGGTATTTGACATTTCTAACGTGAGGAAATGACTCTGACGACCTACACTGTCTATGCCTCTCATAATTTTAAATACATCCATTCGGTCTCTCCTCGGGCGGTGCTGTTCCAGGAAAACACACAAGTGTGTCCAGTATTTCCTTAGGGCTCGTGTACTCTAATCCAGCATCATCCTGGTGAACCAGTCATGACACTCTGCATTGTACATTTATAGAGCTTTTTCAATGGTTTATATGACATACCAAATCTGCTCAACTTCAAATAAATTAGTCGTGCTGTTGTGCCTTCTTTGTAATGACACTTACGGGCTGGTCACAATGGTGTCCCTCTAATATGATAAAGATACGGAATTTAAAGTTATTGATACTCTCCTACTCCGATCCCCAAATGAGGATTCTCGTTGTTATCTGCACTTTTGCAAAGCCACACATCCACACTTTCATCCAAATCCTAAATATACTGTCTATCAGAAACACGAGCTTACAGCGCCGATCTCTATGCAACACCTCAGGTCATGGACCTCCAGACAGAATAACAGCTTGCCTTCTCTGAACAAGATAGCTCCCAAACAAAACTTGCAATTCACTCTGGATCCCATGCATCTTTATCTTTTGAATCAAATTGGCATGAGGAAACTTATTGAATGATTTAAGAAGATCCATGTAGATAACATCCACTGCGTTTCCGTCACCAAGTATCGATTACATCACCTCAGAAAACTCGATCACGTTTGTTACGAATGGAAAGCCCACACAAAGCCATGCTGACTGTCCCTAAGAAGGACCTGACTTTCCAGATGTGCATCAATCCCGTCCCTTGGTATCCTCCTAAACAACTTCCCTACCACTGACATGGAACTGGGAACTAGGAGCCTGGGCTTGGACTTCGAGACAGAGACTGGACAAGGACCCAGAACCTGGTTCTTGACTCGGGCTCGGACTTCAGAACCTGGCGAGAACAAGATGTGGCTAGAGGATGAGGGGAGGCACAGGACGGACCGACAGACTCCTGGAAGGGACAAGGGAACCCCAGCACAGGACGAGGTAATCCCAGCACCGGCTGGGCAAAGGTACTCCTGAGCTGGGCGAGGCACAAGGAAATGACGAGAACAAAGGCTCCAGGAAGAGGCGAGGCGAAGCGAGGATGGCAAGGCTCCCTTTAGAGGCGAAGCGAGGCGAGGCAAGGCTCCCGGTAGAGGCGAGGCGAGGAAATGTTCCCGGTAGATCCGAGGCGAGGCTCCCGGTAGAGGCGAGGCGAGGCGAGGCAAGGTTCCCGGTAGAGGCGAGGTGAAGCGAGGCTCCCGGTAGAGGCAAACCGAGGCGAGGCATGGCCCCAGACACAGAATGCAGGGCAGGGCTTCAGGCGTGGGTAGCCATCAGGGCTACGTCGGGACAAAACGGAACAGTCCAGCCTCAGGGTAACGGCAATGACGACCCGACTTACCCCACGGAGGCGACACCTACCCACGAACCCACGGCCACTTAAATTCCCGACCTTTTGACGAGAATCAGGTGACTACGATTAAGCCCCAAGGGAGACAAGAGACAGCCGGAAGACCGGGAGTCTGGCGTCCACGGACCGGGCCGTTATCCGGAATGTGGTTGGAACGGACCGGACTATGACAGCACCCCACCTCCCCCCCACCATGGGAGCCTCCGGGCGACTTAACAGGCTCCCCAGGACTAAGGACGACCTGGGCGGATTAAGGGGTATTCAGTCCGGAGGTAACCCAAGATGATGAGAGTTAGACGACAATATCTGCGTGGATGGGTCCTTCTCAGGCCTGTTAGTTTCTGTCATAAAGCGGGCGTTGGGAGAGGACCCAAAAGCAAGACACAGACACTAGGAAAAGGACAAGGCGTGTGTAGCCGGCAGGGATCAGAGAGAAGGAGGGAACAGTCCAGCCTCATGGCACCGACAATGATGGCCCGACATACACAACGGAACCAAGGACCGGGAGAGACAGATCCCACCGTAGGGTAACGGCAAGGACGGCCTCACTTACCCCACGGAGGCGAGGACAGGATACCGACGGGACGAACCCCACAGAGACGGGGACAGCCACAAGACGATCTGTTACCTACACTCGAACCCAGGGCCACTTATATTCCCGGCCACAAAAGAGAATCAAGTGCCTACGAATAAGCCACAAATGAGACAAAAGACAGCCGGAAGACCCGGAGTCTGGTGTCCACGGACCGGAGCGTGAGCCGGAACGTGGATTTCATGGACCAGTCCATGACACAAACAGGCAAACAGACAGCCAGAGATAGATGCGTTGAGTGCAGGATTGTGATGTTCATCTTGAATCTCCCAGTTTCTGATACAGTGTGTAATTGTGGGATTCGTTACGCACTGGTCAGTCTCTGGTAGAGTACAGTACAGCCTGGCCTCCAGTCCTGGACTTGGACGTGACAGTAAAACACAGAGCCCGGACTTGGACTTGACTGGAACGCAGAGCCTGGACTTGGAATTGAACGGAGCAGAGAGCCTGGAATTGGACGTGACTGGAACATAGAGCACGGACGTGGACTTGAATGGAATATGGATCTTGGACTTGGCCTTGAAAGGAACGCCGAGCCCGGACTTGTCGTTGAATGGAACGCCGAGCCCGGACTTGAAATTGATGGAACACCGAGCCCGGATATAGACCTGACAGGAACAAAGAGCCTTAACTTGGATTTGACAGGAAAACAGAATCTGGACTTGGACGTGACTGTTACACAGAGCCTGGACTTGGACTTGAAAGGTAGACCGAGCCAGACTTGGATTGACTGGATCACAGAGTCCGGATATACACCTGACAAAAACACCCAACCCGGACTCGGATTTGACAGGATCACAGAGCCCGGAATTGGACGTGACAGGAACACTCAGTCCGGACTTGGACTTGACAAGAACACTCAGCCCGGACTTGGACTTGAAATGAAAACCGAGCCCAGACTTGGCCTTGACAGGAATACAGAGCCCGGACTTGGACTTGACAGGAACACTCAGCCCGGACTTGGACTTGAAATGAAAACCGAGCCCAGACTTGGCCTTGACAGGAATACAGAGCCCGGACTTGGACTTGACAGGAATATAGAGCCTGTACTTGGACTTGACTGGAACACCGTGCCCGGTCTTGAATTTGAAAGGAACACCAAGACAGGAGATTGACTGGACATGAACAAAGAGTCTGGACTTGGATTTGACTGCCATTCAGAGCCTGGACGTGGAATTCACAGGAGGACAGATCCCGGAATTGGCATTGTCTGGAACACCCAACCCGGACATGGACTTGAGAGGAACACAGAGCCCGGAAGTTCATCAACAGCAAGTACTTACCTTAATGCTACCATCCCACCTCCTGGATTCATGGTTGCTGAATTACTATTGGTATAACGTTCAGATCATCACGGGAGAACCAGTCAGTGATAGATGCGGAAGTGTGGGGTACCGATGATACTTCGTCCCGGCCTGCTACCTGCTACCGGTTTCTCCATTTTTCTCGAGTATTTGCACTGGATACAGTAAGTATGTTTGTAACTCCCCCACGTGGGGCGTTTAAATGCAGGATGGCAATTGCTTATCCCCGCGCTTCACACCGTTTCATATGAAACGTTAGGACTCACCCCGCGTCTCTGCCACTGAAATATATCCATCTTGGAAAATGTACGTGTAATCCCTCTTTCTGAGTCGCTGATCACAAATGGTGAACTTTGAAAGGTAGAAAACAGAAGTCAAAGGGGATACGGCCAGACCTTCAACCCTGCTCTGCCATTCAGTCCGATCCCACCAGATCATCTGATGTTCATGGTCTGTCCCCAGATTTTTGACCCATTTTGTGTATGAAAATCTGACGGACTTCTTCATTTATTTATATTTTTGGCAGAGACTGTGCCACTGAGAAAAAATTACGTGACTATCTGAATTCAAACCAAAAAATATCAGTAGACGTTATTTAATTATAACTTCATAGTATTATGAATTCATAGCTAAAACACTAAGGTGGAGACAGATGAAGCAAATAAATCAACAGACACAAGATTGTTCTTTAGCCCCAAATAGAAACAAACAGGTTTGAGTAGCAGTTCAGTTCAATCTACGTCCTCACACGGGGATAATCAACTGACAAATGACATTCATCAAAATCTTGATTTAAAATGTAAACTCATAAATGACGCATACCTTTCTAGAAATATAAGCCTCATCCAAATTAGATCCAGATTCCTACAAACTGTATTATGATTGATCCACTATTACTGAACGGACAATCCATGGTAACCGTTCGGATATAATATTACTGGATTAAAATGCAAGAACTACTTACTTAATCGATTTTGCCACAGCAAACACGCATAACATACAGGAATTAAAAAGTGAATATCACCGAAAATATGCTAACTTAAGAGATTAAAAGGAAATACTGTCAAGCAAGAACAGGGTATATATTGTTCCAATGGTGATACCAACCATAACTATCATCTCAAAGTCGCTCAACAATAACACTAAACAGTTAGAAGTGCAAAGCAATATTTCTGTAAATCTCCTGAAAACCACTATACTCTACACCACTAGAATGATACGAAGTCCGCAGCTATTGAGGAATGAGTGTGTTTGACTATACTCGTACTTCAGGTTTTACCAGCTTGAGCTGAGAAAGGATACTATAAATATAATAACAATAGGTTTCAATAGGTACATTTAATGTCAGAAAAAATATACAATAAACATTATGAAATTCTTCTTCTTCACAAACATCCACAAAAACACAGGAGTGTGCCAAAGAATGATGATAGTTAAACGTTAGAATCCCCAAGCCTCCTCACAGTTCCCCCTCGCATGCACAAGCAGCAGTGAGGCACTGACTCCCTCCCCCTCAACCCTACCAGCAAAAAATTCATCAGTGCCCTCCACCGAGCACGCAAGCGTGCATGAAAACAAAGACAAGGACATACAGTCACCGAAAGACTACTCGTTCACCCGGTATTTTCACATACCACAGGCACTCGCTCTCCCGATAAAGTGAAAAATTGGTGCCTCGGTTGCTCACCAACGGCATAGCAGCGGCAACCTGAACAGAAGCGGAACACATGGCGTCGGCGACGACAGATCGGTGATTTAACTGCATCCGTGAGAAGGATCAGGGAGTCAAAACCGATAGGAACACGTAATCGGCAGGATTGGAACCTACACGCGGAAACCCCAAAGGATTTCTATTCCATCGCCTTAACCACTCGGCCACGACGACAACGTTCCTTGCAGTTGCACATAACTCGTTGAGTCAGTTAGTCAGATTATCAGGGTTGAACCTGAAGTAAAGGCGGATACTGCTGAAAATGCCCAGCAGATCTGTTAGCGTCTGTGAAGGGAGAAAGAGTTCACGTTCAGAACTATGACCTTTCACCCGGAAATCAATGTGGTCAATTGGATGTACGGAATCTGTCAGAGCGGAGTAGGGTCGGAAGATGTAGATCCTTTCAACAGGCATACATATAGATAATCAATTTGATGTTGGACACCAGTCAATGAATGTGTGGAAAGCCTCAGAGATGTCTCTTTGGTTGAGCCTACTAGGGAATCAGCAATTCCGCATTAGTTGTTGTGTAGTGAACTAAACTGGCTCAAATCATTTTATGGGGGCAATGTTGTTATCAAGTTGTCTCATATTCCTTACTTGATTGCAGTCTGGAAAAGTGTTGTGAACAAGCCAAAGTAGATAATCCATCAATAGGTTAAACACAGCGAAATATATTTAAAGACGCTGCTGTTCAGAAACGTTTGCTTTTGGAATACTACTAATGAGTGGACTGATAAACGTTGGATGTAGCATGTAGTATGAATGAATTGTAAAGATCTGAGGCTATATTGTGTAAAGGAAATGAGGCTAATGTTTTTTGCTATGACATTAGTGTGGTGAATAATACTTATCATGTTGCTACTTCAAGCATATCTGACAAAATGGCAGCTCTATGTTCCAATTCTTTGTGATGTTAGATGTTTTCAGAGTCATAGTTTTGAATGGGCAATTATTAACTAACCCATTTGTAAAACCAGCTATTCAACTGGATTTATATATATATATATATATATATAGATATATACTGATGCTGTTGAGTGCTTACTTTCTTACTTAGTTAGCTAAATAGCTCCTGCTCTTCCACCTATATTTTTTGTACAGCATAATATGATAGTCATTTACCATAATGAAAAATTATTATAAAACAAATGGATCTGTTATCCAAACTATTAAAGATCGTGTGGGTTTAGCTAATGATAATTTGCAGAATCCCACCCTTTTGGAATAAGGTGTGGAACTGGGGATTAAATGTTAATGGACATCATTGGATGTGTATTACTTCAAACGTTGTTATTGCTTTGCTCTTTGTTCTAGTGGTTACCCATGGTATTTTCCCAGAGGTGCTTTTTTTTATTATTATGGGCAACTTTAGTAACTTATGTGTTTGCAGGGCACGTGTAATTCTATAATTCGTTTTGGTGTTTGATTTCATACATTTATGTTGTGATTCAGTGATGTTAAATACAGTTAAATGCTTTGATTTTTGGTATGGAATTGGGTTCACTTTATCACTTCATCATGGTTTTCCCGCTTCTGTTCTGCTAATATTTTAAAATAAGTATCTATCTTAGTCATGAATGTTGCTGTTCATTATTTTGCTATATTCACTCAGACATATTAACAGCAATGTGATTTACTGTGAATCGAAATAAAGAAGATGTTGGTCATGCACAGTTTAAAAAATGGATCATACTGTAACATCCAACTCGAAAAGGACAATAGACAATAGGTGCTGAAATAGACCATTCGGCCCTTCGAGCCTGCACCGTCATTCTGAGATCATGGCTGGTCATCTACTACCAACACCCGGTTCCTGTCTTGTCCCCATATCCCTTGATTCCCCTAACCATAAGATACCTATTTAGCTCCTTCTTGAAAGCATCCAGAGAATTGGCCTCCACTACCTTCCGAGGCAGTGCATTCCAGGCCCCCACAACACTCTGGGAGAATAGGTTTTTCCTTAACTCTGTCCTAAATGACCAACCCCTTATTCTCAAACCATGCCCTCTGGTACTGGACTCTCATTGTGATGTAGACAGATTAACTGTATTTGTTCCTGGCATGTGCTTGGAGACGGTGGTTGTCATTTTGTGGAACTGTTTTTACATCCTTTACTTTGTGAGATGAAAATGTTATGCTCTCTGTGTTTGAAAGCAAGCACAACATTGCTTCAGTTAAGCTGTGGGACAAGAGATCATTTCCAAATTAGAAGTTAATTGTCAGGAGCATCTGATAAAATATGGCTTGCAAGTTTGTGAAAGTCGGGGTTTATTTTTGTAATTGATTGGAAAGGATGAATATAAAAGCGAAGACTTCGATTGTGCCAGCAGCAACAACTCTTCCCAGTGATGCACCATCACAAGTGTAACACGCTATAAGTATTCAGTACAAATGTCATGGCTTCTCTGCAGCAACAATGTTTAGTTTCTGACCACCGATTGCAAGACATGCTAGGCAATAAGTGGAATGCTATTCTTTCGTGTGTGTCTGGAGCTGGGAATTCACGGTTCTTTTGCCGGGGAGAGATGAGGAGAGAAGACCTGAATGGAAAGAGTTACTTGACCAACGAATGGAGTGGACTCGGAGCAAGGTTGCGAAGGTTAGCGATGGTGAACAATGGGCTTTATCAGAGAGCTCTAACCTTGCGCGATAGACTGTTTCTTGAGAATGGGCCGATTTGATTTTTTTTTGTTTCTTTTTCTTTACTAAATATGTAGTCAAAGTAAGAATTATCAAGCTCTATCGTTTAATCGCATATTGTGTACTACTTGTTATTTAGGGTTCTGATTTGTAACAGGCGCAGCATCCACCTAAACGAGATATCTTAAGTTTGGCCGGGCCAGGGGATTTCACCCCTTATATTAAGCCGCCAGCCGGAGCGAGATTTACACAAGGGAAAAAACCTCATTTTAATGACTGGGAAAAGAACGTATAAATCGGCTGGCCAACTTGGATCCCCTATTTTGGTGTAATAAATTGGAAAATTATTCTGAGTGAGGATTGGTGCTGAGGGAACAGTAGTATTCCATTTCTAAATTATGGCCCCATGTCAACGTATTTACAGTGTTGTTTCTGCAAAGGCAATAAAGTGCAAGGTATGATTAACGACAAGTTTCGAAGTAAATTTCCTAATTTGGTTCCATTGACGAACAGTAAATACTTGCAGGACTATCGATGGACTGGAATAAAAAACTCTCCCAGATGCACTTCAAAAATTCCATTTCGTATCCTTTCACATAAAGCTAATCTCCTTGAATTTGGAGAAGTTGAAATGTCTGATCGCTATAGCCCTATACCCATGACATCTCTGTGTGATTTGCAAACAGATCTGTTCCTGAATTTTCCACCAACTGTGAGGAAATTTGCAGTATAATGTGATTGCTATTTTATTTATTCCTTAACACAACCCACACGGCTTCATGTGAAGAATCGTCTGAGACCTCAATCCTCATTACTGCAAAGATGGTCTCTTTGATCAATATTGCAACATTACCCCTCCCAAACTTTTAATTCCCTCCCTATCAAACATGAAACTTCTACACCTGGAGTGAGGTGTCTCCAGTCCCGCACATCTTTTGCTCAGATTCATAGAGTCGCACATGACAGAAACTGGCCAAGTGTCCGACTTTTCCACCGAGACTAAGATATCTATTCGAGCGAATTCTGTTTACATCTGTTTAGTCAATATCTCACTGAAAATATCCTATCCACGTACCTGTTAAACATTGTACATGTACTCTGCACTGCAGCTCCAACTGAGCTATTACTTGCACTGCACAGAGCCTTTAATTTCTCACACTTGCACCGCAGATCACATTTAAATTCTCACTCTGTCACCTTAAAGCAATGTTTTCTCCTATCTAAAATTTTCACCATCAGAAACGGATTTTGATTGTCTACTTTATCTACTCCTCTCATAGTTTTATGAACTTTAGTCAGGTCTCCTCTCTGCCTCCTTCCATCCAGAGAAAACAGTCCCAGCCCTCGTGAACTTTCCTTGTAATTCGACAGCCCATTCTAGGGAACAGCTCTGTGAATACTTCCTGCAGCTTTCCAGCTTAATGAGCAACATACAGTTTACCTTCTTCACAACCTGTGTGGCCAGTGTCAGAGGACTACATGTATGTCCTTGGTCTCTCCCTGTTCCTTAACCCTCCCCTGGATCCTGTCAAACAAAGTGTCTGCACTGGCCAACTTTAACTTCGTAAAATCTATTATTGTGTATTTATCTGATACGGAAAAAACAGTTCTCTTGTTCTCTGTACCAATGGCCCAGAGATAGATATCAATGCAACATTCATCTTCTGAACCATTTGCTGCCCCTCGTCTGCTACTTGACTGTAACTTGTGCAGGAAAACGCTTGGACTCCTTTATATTTCATTCCAGTGATTTCTCTCTATTTTATGTAATCATCTGCCTTTCGAATCCTCCTAAAATTGTATTCACCAACATGCTTCCCCACGTTAAACTGAATTTTGCAAGTATTCTCCCACATACCCAACCTATCTATATACTGCTGTAGAGACCAATTGTACCATCAACGTTATACCCATCACATTCCCCATTTTTGACAACATTGATCCCTCAAACCCTGCCCTTCTCCGGGTGATTAATATCGAGTGTAAATAATTGACAGAGAACAGACCACTGGGCACTCCAATAGTTATGTCATCCCTGCCTGAAATAGACTTGCTCATTCAGTCTATGTCTTCAATGTGACAACAGATCTTCAGTCCTTGTTAACTCAGTTCCCTCAATCTTCTGAGGTCTGGTTTTGTACACCAGGTTTTCGTCTGGCAGCTTGCCAAGTACATTCTGAAAATCTACCTTGTATATTTTCAGGTTACCTTCATAACATCCAGAGGAAAAAAAAACTCGGTTTTGTTGATCAAACGTGAATTGGCTTTCACCTGACATAACCTCAAACAAGGTCACAGGTGGACGTCGTGCAGAAGAAACGTTTTCGCACACTGGCCTTCATCAGGCAGTGCAATGACTATAGAGATTGGGATGCTGTGTTGCAGTTAAACAAGATGCTGTTGAGGCTACATTAAAATATCGTATTTCCCTTTAGTCACCCTATAACAGGAAAAATGACATTAAGCTGGAAAGAACATACGGGACAGTAACGAGGATGTTTCTGGCAGTTGAATATCTGAGAAATAGAGGGATAACGTGCTGATTAGGACTTTTCCCCCCATGGAATGTGTAAGAATGCGGGGCAATATAATAGACGTGTATAAAATAATGAGTGTCATAGACTGGGTGAATGCACAGAGATATTTTTAACAGGGACGTGGAATAAGGACGAGAGGGCACTATATGCTGAGATGGCATAGATTGAAATGGAACCTGATTGACTATTTCTCTCATCCAGACGGTGGTCAGGATATCGAACTTGACGAAGTGATTAAGAATGAGTCATTAGCAGGGATATGGACCTAAAAGGGACAGAGAGATATTGGGGCAACTTAGATGGGACCTTTAGTTGGCCTGGGCCAGATGGGCCGAAATACGTTTCCTCCATGAAGTGTGACTCTACAAATCTAAACCATGTTGATTCGGTTTGATTACATTGAACGTCTCTTAATAACTTGAGACGTCTTCTTAGATCACAAACTCCTGTTTATTGACTATAACTCAGCATTTATCACCATCAATCCCCACAATCCTTATTGATAAGTTACAGAATATGCTCTTTTGTATCATCCTCTGCAATTGGAACCTTGTCTTCCTAAGTGGAAACCACAGTCTGTGTGGATTAATATCTCCTCATCGCTGATGTTCAACACTGGTGCATATAAGCGGTCTGTGCTGAGCCCACTGCTCTTCTCTCTCTGTACCCGTGATTGTGTGGCTAGGCATAGCTCAAATACCATGTATAAATTCGCTGATGATAAAACTATTGGTGATAGAACCTTAGATGGAGACGAATGGGCGTACAGGAGCAAGATATTCTAACTACTGTAGTGGTGTGTCAGCGACAATCTGGCACTGAACATCAGTAAGACGAAAGAGCTGGCTGTGGACTTCAGGAAGGGTAAGACGAAGGAACACGAAACAATCTTCAATGAGGGATTAGAAGTGGAGAGAATGCGCAGTTGCTAGTTCCAGGCTGTCAAGGTGTCTGAGGTCGTAACCTGGTCCCAAAATATCGACGCAGCTTACAGAATGCAAGGCAGCGACTATACTTCATTAGGAATTTGAAGAGATTTGATATGTTAACAAAAGCACTACAAGGCATTCACGTACAATGGACAGCGCTCTGACAGGCTGAATCACTGTCTGGTATAGGGGAGCAACTGCACAGGACCGAAAGAAACAGCAGAGGGTCATAAATTTAGTCAGCTTCATACTGAGTACTGGCTTACAATGTTCCCTGGAAATTTATAGGGAACGGTGTCTCAGAGAGGCAGCGTCCATTATTAAGCATCCCCTGCACACTGTGCATGCCCTTTTAAAACTGTTACTATCAGGTGGGAGGTAACGAAGCCGAAAGGAACACAGTCAGCGAAAGTGAAATCGCATCTTCCGCTCTGCCATCCGATTCCTAAATGGATATTGAACCCGTGAACAATACCTCGCTTGTTTAGTTTATATTATTTCTGTATGTGTCTGATTTTTAATCTCTTTCAATGAACGTATACCTTAATTTATTTATTTACGCTTCTATTTTATGTATTGCGTTAAACCGCTAGTTGCTGCGATAGTAAATAACACGACATATACCGGTGAAAACAAGCCAGATTCTAATCCTGAAATTCCAGCGGCTTACCAACAACAGATGTGAAGTTAACATGGCTACAGTTACCAAATTTTGTCTTCTTCTTTTCTTGGACAATGGAGACACATTTCCTCACTTCGCTGGGCCTTCCTGGAACACACTGAATATTGACAAAGTTCAATTTTTATCTCGATTTTCTCTCCAGTCTTTTCCAGTACAACGCTCGAGTGCAGATCATTGGTACCTGGAATAGTTTGTTTTTTTTTTCAGCCACATTAGATTTTCTCTCATGATGGTGACTGTTGTAAATGATTGCAATATGTTGAAAAGGGAATCATTTTATCATTTTTCTTTAACTTACTGTAATTTCCTGTCAGTTTCTGCTACCAAGCCAATTGCTGCTGATTCCTAACATTTTATGCACTTGGCCCTGTCTGTCCCATGAACAGGCAACATGTGAATCTACCACCCACGTTGTCTTTCCCCGCTGTTCATAATCCCTACATGTACATCAGACTTCAGGAACTCATAATGAACATGGCCACCCTCCTCCTTTCTCTTTTGCAACGTGTGGAGCGTTGTTAGTTGGTTAAACTCCATCACTTCCACTTGGCATAGGCCACTGACAGTACCTCATTAGAGTCCGCAAGATTAGCCAATCTTCGTGGTGGATCCATCCTCTCCCAGGGATTAACTGTTCATAGCTACTGTAGCTTCCGGTTGTAACGGGATGTAGATGCTCGCCCCATGTCCAGCTCCCGCCAATCGCATCCGGGCATCAAACCATCCATGGAAGAGTGGTGGAACATGGAATACACTGGAATACTCTGGTTCTACTCCCGGTCAGCCTGCAACCATGTCCCTACAATAGCTATAAGATGAAACATATTGTCACAATACAATGCCTGCATTTATTCACCTTATCAACTTATAATTTTGTTTACCTCTGTCAAATCTCCCCTCATTCGCATGTGCTCCAAGGTATAAAATCATAAGTCATTCAATACCTCCTTATAACTCAGGTGTTCAATTGGCAGCGTCACGCTTGTAAAATATCTCTTACTCTTTCAATCTTATTAACATCTTTCAAGTAGGTAAATGCTTCCACTTCTATCTAACCTTAAAGAACATATCCTCTGGTATTTGACATTTCTAACGTGAGGAAATGACTCTGACGACCTACACTGTCTATGCCTCTCATAATTTTAAATACATCCATTCGGTCTCTCCTCGGGCGGTGCTGTTCCAGGAAAACACACAAGTGTGTCCAGTATTTCCTTAGGGCTCGTGTACTCTAATCCAGCATCATCCTGGTGAACCAGTCATGACACTCTGCATTGTACATTTATAGAGCTTTTTCAATGGTTTATATGACATACCAAATCTGCTCAACTTCAAATAAATTAGTCGTGCTGTTGTGCCTTCTTTGTAATGACACTTACGGGCTGGTCACAATGGTGTCCCTCTAATATGATAAAGATACGGAATTTAAAGTTATTGATACTCTCCTACTCCGATCCCCAAATGAGGATTCTCGTTGTTATCTGCACTTTTGCAAAGCCACACATCCACACTTTCATCCAAATCCTAAATATACTGTCTATCAGAAACACGAGCTTACAGCGCCGATCTCTATGCAACACCTCAGGTCATGGACCTCCAGACAGAATAACAGCTTGCCTTCTCTGAACAAGATAGCTCCCAAACAAAACTTGCAATTCACTCTGGATCCCATGCATCTTTATCTTTTGAATCAAATTGGCATGAGGAAACTTATTGAATGATTTAAGAAGATCCATGTAGATAACATCCACTGCGTTTCCGTCACCAAGTATCGATTACATCACCTCAGAAAACTCGATCACGTTTGTTACGAATGGAAAGCCCACACAAAGCCATGCTGACTGTCCCTAAGAAGGACCTGACTTTCCAGATGTGCATCAATCCCGTCCCTTGGTATCCTCCTAAACAACTTCCCTACCACTGACATGGAACTGGGAACTAGGAGCCTGGGCTTGGACTTCGAGACAGAGACTGGACAAGGACCCAGAACCTGGTTCTTGACTCGGGCTCGGACTTCAGAACCTGGCGAGAACAAGATGTGGCTAGAGGATGAGGGGAGGCACAGGACGGACCGACAGACTCCTGGAAGGGACAAGGGAACCCCAGCACAGGACGAGGTAATCCCAGCACCGGCTGGGCAAAGGTACTCCTGAGCTGGGCGAGGCACAAGGAAATGACGAGAACAAAGGCTCCAGGAAGAGGCGAGGCGAAGCGAGGATGGCAAGGCTCCCTTTAGAGGCGAAGCGAGGCGAGGCAAGGCTCCCGGTAGAGGCGAGGCGAGGAAATGTTCCCGGTAGATCCGAGGCGAGGCTCCCGGTAGAGGCGAGGCGAGGCGAGGCAAGGTTCCCGGTAGAGGCGAGGTGAAGCGAGGCTCCCGGTAGAGGCAAACCGAGGCGAGGCATGGCCCCAGACACAGAATGCAGGGCAGGGCTTCAGGCGTGGGTAGCCATCAGGGCTACGTCGGGACAAAACGGAACAGTCCAGCCTCAGGGTAACGGCAATGACGACCCGACTTACCCCACGGAGGCGACACCTACCCACGAACCCACGGCCACTTAAATTCCCGACCTTTTGACGAGAATCAGGTGACTACGATTAAGCCCCAAGGGAGACAAGAGACAGCCGGAAGACCGGGAGTCTGGCGTCCACGGACCGGGCCGTTATCCGGAATGTGGTTGGAACGGACCGGACTATGACAGCACCCCACCTCCCCCCCACCATGGGAGCCTCCGGGCGACTTAACAGGCTCCCCAGGACTAAGGACGACCTGGGCGGATTAAGGGGTATTCAGTCCGGAGGTAACCCAAGATGATGAGAGTTAGACGACAATATCTGCGTGGATGGGTCCTTCTCAGGCCTGTTAGTTTCTGTCATAAAGCGGGCGTTGGGAGAGGACCCAAAAGCAAGACACAGACACTAGGAAAAGGACAAGGCGTGTGTAGCCGGCAGGGATCAGAGAGAAGGAGGGAACAGTCCAGCCTCATGGCACCGACAATGATGGCCCGACATACCCAACGGAGGCAAGGACCCGGATGGACAGATCCCACCGTAGGGCAACGGCAAGGACGGCCTCACTTACCCCACGGAGGCGAGGACAGGATACCGACGGGACCAACCCCACAGAGACGGGGACAGGGACAAGACGATCTGGTACCTACACTCGAACCCAGGGCCACTTATATTCCCGGCCACAAAAGAGAATCAGGTGCCTGCCATTAAGCCCCAAATGAGACAAAAGACAGCCGGAAGACCCGGAGTCTGGTGTCCACGGACCGGACCGTGAGCCGGAACGTGGATTTCATGGACCAGTCCATGGCACAAACAGGCAAACTAGACAGCCAGAGACAGATGCGTCGAGTGTAGGATTGTGATGTTCATCTTGAATCTCCCAGTTTCTGATACAGGGTGTAATTGTGGGATTCGTTACGCACTGGTCAGTCTCTGGTACAGTACAGTACAGCCTGGCCTCCAGTCCTGGACTTGCACGTGACAGTAAAACACAGAGCCCGGTCTTGGACTTGAGTGGAACTCAGAGCCTGGACTTGGAATTGAACGGAGCAGAGAGCCTGGACTTGGACGTGACTGGAACATGTAGCCCGGACTTGGACTTGAATGGAATATGGATCCCGGACTTGGCCTTGAAAGGAACGCCGAGCCCGGACTTGGAATTGACTGGAACACCGAGCCCGGATATAGAGCTGACAGGAACAAAGAGCCTTAACTTGGATTTGACAGGAAAACAGAACCTGGACTTGGACGTGACTGTTACACAGAGCCTGGACTTGGACTTGACTGGAACATAGAGCCCGGTCTTGAATTTGAAAGGAACACCAAGACAGGAGTTTGACTTGACATGAACAAAGAGTCTGGACTTTGATTCAACTGGAATTCAGAGCCTGGACTTGGAATTCACAGGAGGACAGATCCCGGAATTGGCCTTGTCTGGAACACAGAGCCCGGACTTTGACTTGATAGGAACAAAGAGCCTGAAATTGCATTTGGCTGGAACACAGAGCCTGAACTTGGAATTGAACGGAACAAGGAGCCTGGACTTGGTCGTGACTGGAAAACAGAGCCTGAACTTGGAATTGAACGGAACAAGGAGCCTGGACTTGGTCGTGACTGGAACACAGAGCCTGAACTTGGACGTGACTGGAACACAGAGACCGGACATGGAATTGAATGGAACTCAGAGCCCGGACTTGGACTTGACAGGAAAACCGAGCCCAGACTAGGCCTTGACAGGAATACCGAGCCTGGACTTGAACTTGACTGGAACACAGAGTCTGCACTTGAACTTGACTGGAACACAGAGACAGGACATGGACTTGACAAGAACACCAAGACTTGACTTTGACGTGACATCAACACAATGCCCGGACTTGGAAGTAACAGGAACTCAGAGCCTGGAGTTGTACTTGACAGGAACACAGAGCCCGGACTTGAACTTAACTAAAACACCGTGCCCGGACTTGGAATTGACTGGAACACAGTGCCCGGACTTGGAAGTGACTGGCACACAGAGCCTGGAGTTGTACCGGACTTGACACCAAGACAGGAGTTTGACTTGACATGAACACCGAGCCGGTCTTGGACTTGACAGGAACAAAGAGTCTGTACTTTGAATTGAACGGAACACACAGCCTGGGCTTTGATTTGACTGGAAAACAGAGCCCGGACTTGGACTTGACAGGGAAACAGAGCCCGGACTTGGAAGTAACAGGAACTCAGAGCCTGCACCTGTACTTGACAGGAACACAGAGCCTGGAGTTGTACCTGACTGGACACCAAGATGGTAGTTTGAATTGACATGAACACCGAGCCCGGTCTTGGACTTGCCAGGAACAAAGAGCCTGTACTTTGAATTGAACGGAACACACAGCCTGGACCTGGTCGAGACAGGAACACAGAGACCAGACATGGACTTGACAGGAACACAGAGCCCGGAATTGGACTTGGCAGGAACACAGAGCCCGGACATGGACTTGACAGGAACACAGATTCAGGAATTGGACTTGACTGGAACACAGTGCCCGGATTTGGAATTCACTGGAAAACAGAACCTGGAGTTGTACCGGACTGGACACCAAGGCGGGAATTTTGGTCAAAGACGGGACACCAAGACATGTCTTTGATGTGACATCAACACAATGACGGACTCGGAAATAACGGGAACTCAGAGCCTGGACCTGTACTTGACAGGAACACAGAGCCCGAAATTGGCCATGACAGGAACACTGAGCCCGGACTTGAACTTGACAGGAACACAGAGCCCGGACTTGAATTTGAAAGGAACACTAAGACTGGACTTTGACTTGACAGGAACATAGAGCCTGGACTTGAACGTGAATGGAACACCGTGCCCGGTCGTGGATTTGAAAAGAACACATCGTCTTGACTTGGACGTGACTGGAATACAGAGCCCGGAAATGGACTTGACAGGAACACAGAGCCTGGACTTGAACGTGAATGGAACACAGAGCCTGGAGTTGTACCTGACTGGACAACAAAACGGGATTTTGACGACATGAACACAGTGCCCGTCTTGGACTTGACAGGAACAAAGAGCCTGTACTTTGAATTGAACGGAACACACTGCCTGTACTTGTACGTAATTGGAATACAGAGCTCGGACATGGACTTGACAGGAACTCCGAACCAGGACTTGGACTTGAAAGGAAGACCGAGCCCGGACTTGGACTTGAAAGGATGACCGAGCCCCGACTTTGACTTGACTGGATCACAGAGCCGGACTTGGCCTTGACAGGAACACAGAGTCCGGACTTTGACTTGACTGGAACACAGAACCCGCATTTAGACCTGACAGGAACTCCGAGCCTGGACTCGGACTTGAAAGGAACACAGAGCCCGGACCTGGACCTGACTTGAACACAAAGAGTTCACTTTGATGGGACATCAACACAATGCCCGGACTTGGAAGTAACAGGAACTCAGAGCCTGGAATTGGATTTGACAGAAACACAGAGCCCGGAATTGGCCTTGACATGAACACCGAGCCCGGTCTTGGACTTGACAGGAACAAAGACCCTGTACTTTGAATTGAACGGAACACAGAGCCTGGACTTTGACGTAACTGGAATACAGAGCCCGGACATAAACTTGACAGGAACTCAGAGCCTGGACTTAGACGTGACTGGAACACAGTGCCCGGACATGGACTTGACAGGAAATCTGACACCGGACTTGGACTTTACATGAACACAGAGCCTGGACTTGGAAGTGACAGGAATTCCGAGCCCAGACTTGGCCTTGACAGGAACACAGAGCCTGGAATAGGATTTGACAGGAACACAGAGCCCGGACTTGGACTTGACAGGAACAAAGAGCCCGGAATTGGCCTTGACAGCAACACAGAGCCCGGTCTTGGACTTGACAGGAACAAAGAGCCTGTACTTTGAATTGAACGGAACACACAGCCTGGTCTTGGACGTAACTGGAATACAGAGCCAGGACATAAACTTGACAGGAACTCAGAGCCTGGACTTAGACGTGACTGGAACACAGTGACCGGACATGGACTTGACAGGAAACCTGAAACCAGACTTGGACTTTACATGAACACAGAGCCTGAACTTGGAAGTGACAGGAATAACGAACCCAGACTTGGCCTTGACAGGAATAACGAACCCAGACTTGGCCTTGACAGGAACACAGAGTCTGGAATAGGATTTGACAGGAACACAGAGCCCGGAATTGGACTTGACTGGAACACCAAGACTTGACTTTGATGTGACATCAACACAATGCCCGGACTTGGAAATAACAGGAACTCAGAGCCTGGACCTGTACTTGAATAAAACACAGTGCCCAGAATTGAACTTGACTAAGACACAGTGCCCGGACTTGGGATTGACTTGCACACAGAGTCTGGACTTGAACGTGAATGGAACGGAACACAGAGCCTGGACTTGTACTGGACTGGACACCAAGACGCGATTTTGACTTGACATGAACACCGAGCCCGGTCTTGGACTTGACAGGAAAACAGAGCCCGGTCTTGCACTTGACTGGAACACCAAGACATGACTTTGATGTGACATCAATACAATGCCCGGACTTGGAAATAACGGGAAATCAGAGCCTGGAATTGGATTTGACAGGAACGCAGAGCCTGGACTTGGACGTGACAGGAACACAGATCCTGGACTTGGACTTAACTAAAACAGAGTGCCCGGACTTGGAATTGACTTGAACACAGTGCCCGGACTTGGAATTGACATTATCACAGAGCCTGGACTTGATCGTGAATGGAATACAGAGCCTGGAGTTGTACTGGACTGGAACACCAAGACATGACTTTGATGTGACATCAACAAAATGCCCGGACATGGAATTAACGGGTACTCAGAGCCTGGAATTGGATTTGACAGGAACACAGAGCCTGGACTTGGACGTGACTGGAACACCAAGACCTGACTTTGATGTGACATCAACAAAATGCCCGGACATGGAATTAACGGGAACTCAGAGCCTGGAATTGGATTTGACAGGAACACAGAGCCTGGACTTGGACGTGACTGGAACACCAAGGCTTGACGTTGATGTGACATCAACACAATGCCCGGACTTGGAAATAACAGGAACTCAGAGCCTGGATTGTACTTGACAGGAACACAGAGCCCGGAATTGGCCTTGACATGAACACCGAGCCCGGTCTTGGACTTGACAGGAACAAACAGCCCGGACTTGGACTTGATAGGAACAAAGAGCCTGAAATTGCATTTGACTGGAACACAGAGCCTGAACTTGGAATTGAACGGAACAGAGAGCCTGAACTTGGACGTGACTGGAACATGGAGCCGGAACTTGGACTTGACAGGATCACAGAGCCGGGACTTGAAAGTGAACGGAACACAGAGCTGGGACTTGGACTTGTCAGAACACCAAGATTGGACTTGAAATGAAAGCAGTACACTGACTTGGACTTGACTGGACCATAGAGCCTGGACTTGCAGGTGACTGGAACACAGAGCCTGCTCCTGGGCGTGAGTGGAAAACGGAGCCCGCTCTTGGACCAGACAGGAAAAAAGAGCCTGGACTTGGATGTGACTGGAGCACAGAGACTGGATTGGACTTGACAGGAACAAAGAGACTGGACTTGGATTTGACTGGAACACAGAGCCTGGACTTGGTCGTGACTGGATCACAGAGCCCGGATATAGACCTGACAGGAACACCCAACCTGGAATTGGACTTGACTGGAACACCAAGACATGACTTTGATGTGACATCAACACAATGCCCTGACTTGGAAATAACAAGAACTCAGAGCCTGGACTTGTATTTGAACGGAACACAGAACCCGGACTTGGAATTGAACGGAACACAGAGCCTGGACTTGGACGCGACTGCAACACCCAGCCCGGAGTTGGAATTGACTATAACATTTAGTCCGAATTTCGAATTCACTGGTACCTGTACCGTAGACACCCCCCCCCCAATACCAGACAATGATGCAGCCTGTAAGAATGATCTGCATTCTATAGATGATAGATGTTCTGAGTGTTTTTGCTAACATACAAAATCTCTTCAAACTCCTTATGAAGCATTGTCGTTGTCTTGGTATTGTTCGAATGATGTTATTAAGTGCTTGGGTACATTCGATGAACGGCATCCTGAAACAGATGTTTCTGTTCTCCAGGTGATCTAAGGCCGTGTGAAGAGCCATTGAGATTGGATCTGCCCTTTCACCCAGTCCTACTCTATGTGCCATTTATGCCTCATCCCATCTTGCACCTCGTTCCCGTTATTTCGCCCGAGTAAATGTTTTACATTATTTAATTGTTCAGATGGACAATTCCTCCGTCTTCTGATGCTTTAGAAATAAATAACGACGTTTTTCTCCATACCGGGGACTAACCACGTACAATCCAGAGTTTTCATTCACTTCCCAATCCTGCTCCGCAAATGGACTGTACATCGGATTCCCTTACTGTTGAACCAAGTTTCTTGTGACAGGAAGTTCATCCACAACAAGTACTTACCTTAATGCTACCATCTCACCACCTGGATTCATGGTTGCTGAATTACTGTTGGTATAACGTTCAGATCATCACTTGAGAACCAGTCAGTGATAGATGCGGAAGTGTGGGGTACCGATGATACTTCGTCCCGCCCTGCTACCTGCTACCGGTTTCTCCATTTCTTCTCGAGGATTTGCACTGGATACAGTAAGTATGTTTTTAACTCCCCCACGTGCGGCGATTAAATGCAGGATGGCAATTGCTTATCCCCGCGCTTCACACCGTTTCATATGAAACGTTAGGATTCACCCCGCGTCACTGCCACTGAAATATATCCATCTTGAAAAATGTACGTGTAATCCCACTTTCTGAGTCGCTGATCACAAATGGTGAACTTTGAAAGGTAGAAAACAGAAGTCAAAGGGGATACGGCCAGACCTTCAACCCTGCTCTGCCATTCAGTCCGATCCCACCAGATCATCTGATGTTCATGATCTCTCCCCAGATTTTTGACACATTTTGTGTATGAAAATCTGACGGACTGCTTCATTTATTTATATTTTTGGCAGAGACTGTGCCACTGAGAAAAAATTACGTGACTATCTGACTTCAAACCAAAAAATAACAGTAGACGTTATTTAATTATAACTTCATAGTATTATGAATTCATAGCTAAAACACTAAGGTGGAGACAGATGAAGCAAATAAATCAACAGACACAAGATTGTTCTTTATCCCCAAATAGAAACAAACAGGTTTGAGTAGCAGCTCAGTTCAATCTACGTCCTCACACGGGGATAATCAACTGACAAATGACATTCATCAAAATCTAGATTTAAAATGTAAACTCATAAATGACGCATACATTTCTAGAAATATAAGCCTCATCCAAATTAGATCCAGATTCTTACAAACTGTATTATGATTGATCCACTATTACTGATCGGACAATCCATGGCAACCGTTCGGATATAATATTACTGGATTAAAATGCAAGAACTACTTACTTAATCGATATAGCCACAGCAAACACGCATAACATACAGGAATTAAAAAGTGAATATCACCGAAAATATGCTGACTTAAGAGATTTAATGGAAATACTATCAAGCAAGAACAGGGTATATATTGTTCCAATGGTGATACCAACCATAACTATCATCTCAAAGTCGCTCAACAATAACACTAAACAGTTAGAAGTGCAAAGCAATATTTCTGTAAATGTCCTGAAAACCACTATACTCTACACCACTAGAATGATACGAAGTCCGCAGCTATTGAGGAATGAGTGTGATAGACTATACCCGTACTTCAGGTTTTACCAGCTTGAGCTGAGAAAGGATACTATAAATATAATAACAATAGGTTTCAATAGGTACATTTAATGTCAGAAAAAAAATATACAATAAACATTATGAAATTCTTCTTCTTCGCAAACATCCACAAAAACACAGGAGTGTGCCAAAGAATGATGATAGTTAAACGTTAGAATCCCCAAGCCTCCTCACAGTTCCCCCTCGCATGCACAAGCAGCAGTGAGGCACTGACTCCCTCCCCCTCAACCCTACCAGCAAAGAATCATCAGCGCCCTCCACCGAGCACGCAAGCGTGCATGAAAACAAAGACAAGGACATACAGTCACCGAAAGACTACTCGTTCACCCGGTATTTTCACATACCACAGGCACTCGCTGTCCGGATAAAGTGAAAAAGTGGTGCCTCGGTCGCTCACCAACTGCATAGCAGCGGCAACCTGAACAAAAGCGGAACACATGGCGTCGGCGACGACAGATCGGTGATTCAACTGCATCCGTGAGAAGGATCAGGGAGTCAAAACCGATAGGAACACGTAATCGGCAGGATTGGAACCTACTCGCGGAAACCCCAAAGGATTTCTATTCCATCGCCTTAACCACTCGGCCACGACGACAACGTTCCTTGCAGTTGCACATAACTCGTGAAGTCAGTTAGTTAAATAATCAGGATTGAACCTGAAGTAAAAGCGGATACTGCTGAAAATGCCCAGCAGATCTGTTTTAGTCTGTGAAGGGAGAAAGAGTTCACGTTCAGAACTATGACCTTTCACCCGGAAATCAATCTGGTCAATTGGATGTACGGAATCTGTCAGAGCGGAGTAGGGTCGGAAGATGTAGATCATTTCAACAGGCATACATATAGATAATCAAGTTTATGTTGGACACCAGGGAATGAAGGTGTGGAAGGCCTCAGAGATGTCTCTTTGGTTGAGCCTACTAGGGAATCAGCAATTCCGCATTAGTTGTTGTGTACTGAACTAAACTGGCTCAAATAATTTTATGGGGGCAATGTTGTTATCAAGTTGTCTCATATTCCTTACTTGATTGCAGTCTGGAAAAGTGTTGTGAACAAGCCAAAGTAGATAATCCATCAATAGGTTAAACACAGCGAAATTTATTTAAAGACGCTGCTGTTCAGAAACGTTTGCTGTTGGAATACAACTAATGAGTGGACTCATAAACATTGAAGGTAGCATGTACTATGAATGAATTGTAAAGATCTGAGGCTATATTGTGTAAAGGAAATGAGACTAATGTTTTTTGATATGACTTTTGTGTGGTGAATAATACTTATGACGTTGCTACTTCAAGCATATCTGACAAAATGGCAGTTCTATGTTCCATTTACTTGTGATGTTTGATGTTTTCAGGGTCATAGTTTTGACTGGGTAGTTATTACCTAACCCATTTGTAAAACCAGCTATACAACTGGATATATATATATATATATATACGTCACTGATACTGTTAACCCTTTTGGAATAAGGTGTGGAACTGGGGTTTAATTGTTAATGGACATTTTTGGATGTGTATTACTTCAAACGTTGTTATTGCTTTGCTCTTTGTTCTAGTGGTTACCCATGGTATTTTCCCAGAGGTGCTTTTTTTATTATTATGGGCAACTTTAGTAACTTAAGTGTTTGCAGGCCACGTGTAATTCTATAATTCGTTTTGGTGTTTGATTTCATACAATTATATTGTGTTTCAGTGATGTTAAATACAGTTAAATATTTAGATTTTTGGTATGAAATTGGGTTCACTTTATCTCTTTATCATGGTTTTCACGCTTTTGTTCTGCTAACATTTTAAAATAAGTATCTATCATAGTCATGAATGTTGCGGTTCATTATTTTGCTATTTTCACTCCGACATATTAACAGCAATGTGATTTTCTGTGAATCGAAATGAAGAAGATGTTGGCCATGCACAGTTTAAAAAATGTATGATACTGTAACATCCAACTCGGATAGGACAATAGACAATAGACAATAGGTGCAGCAATAGACCATTCGGCCCTTCGTGCCTGCACCGCCATTCTGAGATCATGGCAGATCATCTACTATCAATACCCGGTTCCTGCCTTGTCCCCATATCCCTTTATTCCCCTATCCATCAGATACATATCTAGTTCCTTCTTGAAAGCATCTAGAGAATTGGCCTCCACTACCTTCCGATGTAATGCATTCCAGACCCCCACAACTCTCTGGGAGAAGAAGTTTTTCCTTAACTCTGTCCTAAATGACCTATCCCTTATTCTCAAACCATGCCCTCTGGTGCTGGACTCTCATTGTGAAGTAGGCAGATTAACTGTCTTTGTTCCTGGCATGTGCTTGGGGACGCAGGCTTTCATTTTGTGGAACTGTTTTTGCATCCTTTACTTTGTGAGATGAAAATGTTTTGCTTTCTGTGTTTGAAAGTAAGCACAACATTGCTTCAGTTAAGCTGAGGGACAAGAGATCATTTCCAATTTAGAAGTTAATTGTCAGGGGCTTCTGATAAAATATGACTTGCAAGTTTGTGAAAACGCGGTTTATTTTTGTAATTGATTGGAAAGGATGAGTATAAAAGCGAAGACTTCGATTGTGCTAGCAGCAACAACTCTTTCCAGTGATGCACCATCACAAGTGTAACACGCTGTAAGTATTCAGTTCTAATGTAATGGCTTCTCTGCAGCAACAATGTTTAGGTTCTGACCACCGATTGCAAGACATGCTGGGCAATTATTGGAATCCTATTCTTCCGTGTGTGTCTGGGAGCTGAGAATTCACGGTTCTTTTGCCGGGGAGAGATGAGGAGAGAAGACGTGAATGGAAAGAGTTACTTGGCCAACGAATGGAGTGGACTCGGAGCGAGGGTCCGAAGGTTAGCGATGGTGAACAATCGGCTTTATCAGTGAGCTCTAACCTTGCGCGATAGACTGTTTCTTCAGAATGGGCCCATTTGATTTTTTTTGTTTGTTTTCTTTACTAAGCATATAGTCAAAGTAAGAA
Organism: Hemitrygon akajei; assembly: GCF_048418815.1. Lineage (NCBI taxonomy): Eukaryota > Metazoa > Chordata > Chondrichthyes > Myliobatiformes > Dasyatidae > Hemitrygon > Hemitrygon akajei. Next base: position 19,912,072 of record NC_133151.1, read on the forward strand.
TTATAAAGCTCTATCGTTTATTCGCATATTGTGTACTACTTGTTATTTAAGGGTTCTGATTTGTAACAGGCGCAGCATCCAACCAAACGAGATATCTTAAGTTTTGCCGGGCCAGGGTATTTCACCCCTTATATTAAGCCGCCAGCAGGAGCGAGATTTACACAAGGGAAGAAACCTCATTTTAATGACTGGGAAAAGAACGTATAAATCAGCTGGCCAACTTGGATCCCCTATTTTGGTGTAATAAATTGGAAAATTATTCTGAGTGAGGATTGGTGCTGAGGGAACAGTAGTATTCCATTTCTAAGTTATGGCCCCATGTCAACATATTTACAGTGTTGTTTCTGCAAAGGCAATAAAGTGCAAGGTACGATTAACGACAAGTTACGAAGTAAATTTCCTAATTTGGTTCCATTGACGAACTGTAAATACTTGCAGGACTATCGATGGACTGGAATAAAAAACTCTCCCAGATGCACTTCAAAAATTCCATTTCGTATCCTTTCACATAAAGCTAATCCGGTTGAATTTGGAGAAGTTGAAATGTCTGATCGCTATAGCCCTATACCCATGACATCTCTGTGTGATTTGCAAACAGATCTGTTCCTGAATTTTCCACCAACTGTGCGGAAATTTGCAGTATAATGTGATTGCTATTTTATTTATTCCTTAACACAACCCACACGGCTTCATGTGAAGAATTTTCTGAGACCTCAATCCTCATTACTGCTAACATGGTCACTTTGATCAATATTGCAACATTACCCCTCCCAAACCCTTACATCCCTCCTGATCAAACATGAAACTTCTACACCTGGAGTGAGGTGTCTCCAGTCCCGCACATCTTTTGCTCAGATTCATAGAGTTGCCCATGACAGAAACTGGCCGAGTGTCCGACTTTTCCACCGAGACTAAGATATCTATCCGAGCGAATTCTCTTTACCTCTGTTTAGTCAATATCTCACTGAAAATATCCTATCCACGTACCTGTTAAACATTGTACTTGTACTCTGCACTGCAGCTTGCTTCAACTGAGCTATTACTTGCACTGCACAGCACCTTTAATTTCTCACACTTGCACTGCAGATCACTTTTAAATTCTCACTCTGTCACCTTAAAGCAATGTTTTCTTCTATCTGAAATTTTCACCCTGAGAAACGGATTTTGATTGTCTACATTATCTACACCTCTCATAGTTTTATGAACTTCAGTCAGGTCTCCTCTCTGCCTCCTTCCATCCAGAGACAACAGTCCCAGCCCTCATGAAATTTCCTTGTAATTCGACTGCCCATTCTCGGGAACAGCTCTGTGAATACCTCCTGCAGCTTTCCAGCTTAATGAGCAACATACAGTTTACCTTCTTCACAACCTTGTCTACCTGTGTGGCCAGTTTCAGAGGACTACATGTATGTCCATGGTCTCTCCCTGTTCTCTAACCCTCCCCTGGACCCTGTCATTCAATGTGTCTGCACTGGCCAACTTTAACTTCCCAAAATCTATTATTGTGTATTTGTCTGATACGGAAAAACACTTATCTTGTTCTCTGTACCAATGGCCCAGAAATAGATATCAATGCAACATTCATCTTCTGAACCATTTGCTGCGCCTCGTCTGCTATTTGACTGTAACTTGTGCAGTACAACGCTTGGACCCCTTTATATTTCATTCCATTGTGATTTCTCTCTATATAAGTAATCATCTGCCTTTCGAATCCTCCTAAATTTGTATACACCAACATGCTTCCCCACGTTAAACTGAATTTATCAAGTATTCTCCCACATGCCCAACCTATCTATATACTGCTGTAGAGACCAATTGTACCATCAACGTTATACCCATCACATTCCCCATTATTGACAACATTGATCCCTCAAACTCTGCCCTTCTCCGGATGATTAATATCGAGTGTAAATAATTGACAGAGAACTGACGCCTGGGACACTCCAAAAGTTATGACGTCCCTGCCTGCAATAGACTTGCTCATTCAGTCTATGTCTTCAACTTGACAACAGGTCTTCAGTCCTTGTTAACTCAGTTCCCTCAATCTTCTGAGGTCTTGTTTTGTACACCAGGCTTTCGTCTGCAGCTTGCCAAGTACATTCTGAAAATCTACCTTGTATATTTTCAGGTTAGCTTCATAACATCCAGAGGAAAAAAAAAACTCGGTCTTGTTGATCAAACGTGAATTGGCTTTCACCTGACATAATCTCAAACGAGGTCACAGGTGGACGTGGTGCTGAAGAAACGTTTTTGCACACTGGCCTTCATCAGGCAGTGCAATGACTATAGAGATTGGGATGTTGTGTTGCAGTTAAACAAGATGCTGTTGAGGCTACATTAAAATATCGTATTTCCCTTTAGTTACCCTATAACAGGAACAATGACATTAAGCTGGAAAGAACATACGGGACAGATACGAGGATGTTTCTGGCAGTTGAATAACTGAGAAATGGAGGGATAATGTGCTGATTAGGGCGTTTTCCCCATAGAATGCGGGAGAATGCGGGGCAATATAATAGTCGTGTATAAAATAATGAGTGTCATAGACTGGGTGAATGCACAGAGACATTTTTAACAGGGACGTGGAATAAGGACGAGAGGGCACTATATGCTGAGATGGCATAGATTGAAATGGAACCTGATGGACTATTTCTCTCATCCAGACGGTGGTCAGGATATCGAACTTGACAAAGTGATTAAGAATGAGTCATTAGCAGGGATATGGACCTAAAAGGTACAGAGAGATATTGGGGCAACTTAGATGGGAGCTTTAGTTGGCCTGGTCCAGATGGGCCGAAATACCTGTTTCCTCCATGCAGTTTGACACTACAAATCTAAACCATGTTGATTCGGTTTGATTACATTGAACGTCTCTTAATAACTTGCAATTTCTTCATAGATCACAAACTCCTGTTTATTGACCATAACTCAGCATTTATCACCATCAATCCGAACAATCCTGATTGATAAGTTACAGAACATGCTCATTTGTATCATCCTCTGCAATTGGACCCTTGTCTTCCTAAGTGGAAACCACAGTCTATGTGGATTAATATCTCCTCATCGCTGATGTTTAACACTGGTGCATATCAGCGGTCTGTGCTTAGCCCACTGCTCTTCTCTGTCTGTACCCGTGACTGTGTGGCTAGGCATAGCTCAAATACCATGTATAAATTCGCTGATGATAAAACTATTGGTGGGAGAACCTTAGATGGCGACGAATGGGCGTACAGGAGCAAGATATTCTAACTACTGGAGTGGTGTGTCAGCGACAATATGGCACTGAACATCAGTAAGACGAAAGAGCTGCCTGTGGACTTCAGGAAGGGTAAGACGAAGGAACACGAACCAATCCTCAATGAGGGATTAGAAGTGGAGAGAATGCGCAGTTGCTAGTTCCAGGCTGTGAAGGTGTCTGAGGTCCTAACCTGGTCCGAAAATATCGACGCAGCTTACAGAATGCAAGGCAGCGACTATACTTCATTAGGAATTTGAAGAGATTTGATATGTTAACAAAAGCACTACAAAGCATTCACGTACCATGGACAGCACTCTGACAGGCTGAATCACTGTCTGGTATGGGGGAGCAACTGCGCAAGACCGAAAGAAGCAGCAGAGGGTCATAAATCTAGTCAGCTTCATACTGAGTACTGGCTTACAATGTTCCCTGGACATCTATAGGGAACGGTGTCTCAGAGAGGCAGCGTCCATTATTAAGCATCCCCTGCACACTGTGCATGCCCTTTTATCGCTGCTACTATCAGGTGGGAGGTAAGGAAGCCGAAAGGAACCCACTCAGCGAAAGTGGAATCAAATCTTCCGCTCTGCCATCCAATTCCTAAATGGATATTGAACCCGTGAACAATACCTCGCTTGTTTAGTTTATATTATTTCTGTATGTGTCTGATTTTTAATCTCTTTCAATGTATGTATACCTTAATTTATTTATTTACGCTTCTATTTTATGTATTGCGTTAAACCGCTAGTTGCTGCGATAGTAAATAACACGACATATGCCGGTGAAAACAAGCCAGATTCTGATCCTGAAATTCCAGCGGCTTACCAACAACAGATGTGAAGTTATCATGGCTACAGTTACCAACTTTTGTCTTCTTCTTTTCTTGGACAATGGAGACACATTTCCTCACTTCGCTGGGCCTTCCTGAAACACACTGAATATTGACAAAGTTAATTTTTATCTCCATTTTCTCTCCAGTCTTTTCCAGTACAACGCTCGAGTGCAGATCATTGGTACCTGGAATAGTTTGTTTCTTCAGCCCCATTAGATTTTCTCTCATGATGGTGACTGTTGTAAATGATTGCAATATGTTGAAAAGGGAACGATTTTATCATTTTTCTTTAACTTACTGTAATTTCCTGTCAGTTTCTGCAACCAAGCCACTTGCTTCTGATTCCTAAAATTTTATGCACTTGGCCCTGTCGGTCCCATGATCAGGCAACATGTGAATCTACTACCCACGTTGTCTTTCCCCGCTGTTCATAATCCCTACATGTACATCAGACATCAGAAACTCATAATGAACACTGCCACCCTCCTCCTTTCACATTTGCTGATTCGTGTGGAGCGTTGTTAGTTGGTTAAACTCCATCACTTCCACTTGGCATAGGCCACTGACAGTACCTCATTAGAGTCCGCAACTTTAGCCAATCTTCGTGGCGGATCCATCCTCTCCCAGGGATTAACTGTTCAGAGCTACTGTAGCTTCCGGTTTTAACGGGATGTAGATGCTCGCCCCATGTCCAGCTCCCGCCAATCGCATCCGGGCATCAGACCATCCATGGGAGAGTGGTGGAACATGGAATACACTGGAATACTGAGGTTCCACTTCCGGTCAGCCTGCAACCATATCCCTACAATAGCTATAAGATCAAACATATTGTCACAATACAATTCCTGCATTTATTCACCCTATCAATTCATAATTTTGTTTACCTCTGTCAAATCTCCCCTCATTCGCATGTGCTCCAGGGTATAAAATCATAAGTCATTCAATACCTCCTTATAGCTCAGGTGTTCAATTGGCAGCATCACGCTTGGAAAATATCTCTGACTCTTTCAATCTTATTAACAACTTTCAAGTAGGTAAATGCTTCCACTACTATCTAACCTTAAAGAACATATCCTCTGGTATTTGACATTTCTACCGTGAGGAAATGATTCTGACGACCTACACTGTCTATGCCTCTCATAATTTTAAATACATCCATTCGGTCTCTCCTCGGGCGGTGCTGTTCCAGGAAAACACACAAGTGTGTCCAGTATTTCCTTATGGCTCGTGTACTCTAATCCAGCATCATCCTGGTGAAACCAGTCATGATACTCTGCGTTGTACATTTATAGAGCTTTTTCAGTGGTTTATATGACATACCAAATCTGCTCAACTTCAAATGAATTAGTCGTGCTGTTGTGCCTTCTTTGTAATGACACTTACGGGCTGGTCACAATGGTGTCCCTCTAATATGATAAAACTAAGGAATTTAAAGTTATTGATACTCTCCTACTCCGATCCCCAAATGAGGACTCTCGTTGTTATCTGCACTTTTGCAAAGCCACACATGCACACTTTCATCCAAATCCTAAATATACTGTATATCAGAAACACGAGCTTACAGCGCCGATCTCTATGCAACACCACAGGTCATGGACCTCCAGACAAAATAACAGCTTGCCTTCTCTGAACAGGATAGCTCCCAAACAAAACTTGCAATTCACTCTGGATCCCATTCATCTTTATCTTTTGAATCAAATTGGCATGAGGAAACTTATTGAATGATTTGTGAAGATACATGTAGATAACATCCACTGTGTTTCCTTCACCAAGTATCGATTTCATCACCTCAAAAAAACTCGATCACGTTTGATACGGATGGAAAGCCCACACAAAGCCATGCTGACTGTCCGTAAGAAGGACCTGACTTTCCAGATGTGCATCAATCCCGTCCCTTGGTATCCTCCTAAACAACTTCCCTAACACTGACGTGAAGCTCAGCGGCCTATAATTACCTTGATAATCCTTGTTTCCCTTCTTGGACAATGCCAAAACATTACACTTTTCCAGTTCTCCAGGACCTTGATGCTGCTCGTGACTTCACAAATTTCCTTGTCAAATTCCCAGTAATCTCTTCATGTGTTTCTTTTACTATTGTAGGATATATACCACCAAGCCCTGGAGTCTTATCCATCTTCATGCCGTTCAGATGACCCAGCAGTGTCCCCTCCTTAAGCTCAACACGTCTCAGCACATTAGCATGCCCCTCTCTGTTTTCACTCTCCTCCAATTCCTTCTCCTCGGTAAATACTGACACAAAGTACTCATTCAGTACCTCAGCCACTTACTCTGACTTCAAACACAACGTTGTTCCTTTCACCTCGAATGAACTTGCCCTCTCCTTACTTACTCTCCGCTTCACATGTGAAAAATCCCTTGAGATTATCCTTGGTGTTCCTTGCCAACGACAATTCGTGGCCCACATTTTGGCTTTTCTAATCACCTGCCTGAGCACATCTCTGCTATCTGTATATTCAGTGAGTTCCCGTTCTGCTTTTAGCTTTTGAAACCCCTTTAAATGCGTGGCAGAAGGCTCTGGGAGCACATTCGGCCACTTGTTGACCGGATTCCCATTTCCTTCTGACTCCCTGGTGCTGCAAACATTTTTCACTGAGACCAACTTCGCCCTCGATCACCAAGTACTGTGTGTGAAATGGGACTGCTGCATTGTTGTTGGGCCCGCGGAAGGATGTATACCACTTTCATCAAGATCCTCAAGTATTTGTTCGGAGAATAGAACATTATTTCTTATAATTATGGAACAGAGCTGGGGTCAATGAGATCACGTTGGACCCGGTGTATGAGAGTGTTTGTCCGGACTACTGTGCTTCTTTCAGCTGTGCGTAAACTGTTTAAAATTCGCAGCTGTGTTAACGTGGAGGTGGAGCTGCAAGATAAAAACAAACTCTCCGCTTTTGTCTGTCACTCTGATTCTTTCTCCCGCACCCCAACTCCACCAATTGTGGTTTTCTGTGTTCTACTCGGGCGGGTCAGGCTACTGTATGTAAATGGAAAGATAACAGCTTGCAAAACATTACCTATTCCAGTCTTTATCTTCATATTGTTCACAAATTTGGCCACATGAGATATAATGTGAAAAGAGGCAGTTCCAACACCGACATCTTTGGAACACCACTGGTCACTGGCAGCCAACCATAATATACCCGTTTATCCCCATTGTTTACTTCCTGTGACTCAGCCAACCTTCTATTCCTGCTTGTATGTTTCCTGTAATACTATAGGCTCTTATCTTGTAAAGCAGCCTCATGTGTAGCACCTTGTCAAAGATCTACTGAAAATCTATGTGTACACCATCCATAGAGTCTCCTTTGTCTATCCTGTATATTAATTCCTGAAATAATTCCAACAAATTTGTAAATCAGGATTTCCCCTGTAGGAAACAATGCTAACTTTGACCTATTTTGTCATGTGCCTCCAAGTACCCCGATACGTCATCCTTAATAATGGTCGCAAACATCTTCCCAATCACAGAAGCCAGGCTACCTGGCCTAAGTTTCCTATCTTCCCCATCTGCCATCTTCTTAAATATTGGAATGGATCTTGAAATTTCCCAGTCCGACTGAAACATACCAGATTCAAATGATTCTTGAAGGATCATTACTAATGCCTAAACGATCTTCTCAGCTATATTGTCACAACCCTGGAGTACAGATGGGTTATATAACATCAAAACTTTCAGTGCACCAAAAACATTCACCTTAATAATAGCAACTACATTCACTTCTGCTCTCACTCTTGAATTTCCGGCATATTACTACTGCCATCCATAATGAAGGTTGATGAAAATTCTTGTTTTGTTCTTCCGATATTTCTTTGTTAACCGCATTACATTTGCTCCAGCTTCATTTTCCAATGATCCAATATCCACTCTCAGCTCTGATTTACTCTTTCTATATTAAAGAAAAGGTATCCTCTTTATATTATTGGATAGTATTCCTTGATATGTCAGCTTTCCTCTCCTTGCGTCCTTTCTAATTGCATTCATTTGGATATCAAAAGCATCCAAGTCTTTTCACCTCCCATTATTTGTTGTTATAACAGATGCCCTGCCTTTTCCTTTTATGTAATCTTTTGATTTTCCTTGACAGCCACAGCTGCCTCGTCCTCCTTTTGCTAAACTGTCTCATCATTGGGATGTATCTATCTATCTATCGAACTGACCCCGAAACTCCAGCCATTGGTCTCTGCCGTCGTCCCCGCTAGGGACTCTTTCCAATAAACATGTTCCCACTGCCCTCTCATGCCTCTATAATTCCCTTTCCTCCACTGTAATACTGACATATCTGACTTCATCTTCTTCTACTCAGACTGCAGAGTGCAGTCATTGTCTTCTACGGTTTCTTTTACCTTAAGGTCCTGAGTCAAATCTGTCTCGTTAGACCATGCCCAATCCACAGCTGCCATGCCCTTGGAGGGCTTAAGTAAAACTGCTCCAAAAAGCAGTCTTGTAAAGATTCTACAGAATCTCTTTCTTGAGATCCAGCAGCAATCTAATATTTGCTATCTACTTCAATATTGAATACCCATCACTTTTCCAGCATTGCCGTTTTTACATGGCATTTCTATCACCCATTGTAATTTGATTTACACATATTCACTGCAATTTTGAAGCCTGTTTATAACTCCCAACAAGGGATTTATAGCCTTGCAGTTTCTTAATTCTACTCACAAGCATACTACATCTGCTGATCCTATGTCACCTCTTTCCAAAGGATTTGCTTTCACATTTAACCAAAAGAGCCACTCACTTCTTCTGTCTTCCTCTGTATCCTTTCGATCTTTGTTTCCTTCGATGTTAGCTCCAAAAATATAACCTTTTCAACCACAACTCAGTGATACCCACGAAGTCTTTCCTGCCAGAGTCTCATGTACATTTTTGCGGGACGCCCCATGCCTTAATTGCATCTGTATCAAAACTACATGGCCAATTGTTGCTATCCAGAGTAAGATAATATTTAAGAAAAAAACGAAATGAAAAACAGATAAGATAGGAGACGCATTTTCCTGGTGAAAGTCAGAAAATCTTCGTAAAGTGCAACACAGAAACATCCCCTTCGGCCCTTCTAGTTCATGATGGAACCATTTAAGCTCTCTACTCATATCGACCTAAACTGGAACCACAGCCCTCCATACCCGTACCACCCACATAACTATCTCAACTTAGTTTAAACGTTGAAATCGAGTTCATTTGCACCACTTGTGCTGGAAGCTCATTGTACATTCTTATGACACGCTTAGTGAAGTCGTTTCCCTTCATGTTCTTTCTCAATTTTCACTTTTCAGCCTTAACCCCTTTACCCCTGGTTGTAGCTCCAGCAAACCTTAACTGAAAAAGCCTGCTTGCATTTGATCCATACATAGATCAAATTTCCTCTCAATCCTCTATATTCTAAGGAATAAATTCCTAATCAAATCAACCCTTCCTTATAATTCAGGTCTCCGGATCGGCAACATTATTGTAAATGTCTTCTGTACTCTTTCAAGCTTATTTATATCTTTCCTGTAGTCAGCTGACCATAACTGAACCCAGCGCTCTAAGTTAGGCCTCACCAACATCTTATACAACTTTAATGTAACAACCCATCTCCTGGGCTCAGTACTTTTATTAATGAAGGTAGCTCATAGCTAATAAACTGGTGGTCTTCCAATTGCTGACACCGTCTGGTCAAAGTGTTTTATTTTTACCACTGTGCCTGCCCGTTGACTGCCTGACATGATTTACTTGTGTTGTGAGTTGTGATTTGTGTTTGTCTGGTGCAAACATACAAAAAGAAAAATGAAATTGCCTCACAGTTTTCAGGATGTTTAAAAATTTCCTCTTAGACTATTGGTCCACCGCGGTGAAGAAGAAAATAAATAGAAGGAAAAGTGCGTTTGCCATTCCATCCCTGATTCAGTTTTTGATTTGGCGATGAATTCGCTCGTACGCTCAAACACAATCTGGATTGTTTTTGTCTACGTTTTGCTCACAATTAAAACATCCACTCTGCAGAAGTCGTGATTATGATGCCTTGCACCTTCTAATGAAATAAGTTCAAAGTTTCAGAATTTACGATGGTCTGAACGCAGTTCTGACCAACAGTTCAAAAGGTATGGCTGCTGAATGCTGTAACAGCACAAGAGAGTAAAAAAGTGGGCTTCAAAGAGCAGTCCGACTGCTTCTTGTCAGAGCATTGTGCGCTCTCTTGCATTTTCTGTTCTTTTCATTCGTGTCCCCATTCTCCAAACAACAGGAGATACCCCACACACACTCAGCCGGCTGCAGGCACCTCAATAGCTGATGACCTAGAAAAGGAATTTCATGCAACTCATATCAGAAGAAACTAAAGTCCTGTCTCTTCAACGGTCTGCGCTTCACACTGTAATTAATCTTCACTCCTGGTCAATTCAGATTGTTATAAGAGGCTGGATATTGAAAGTGAACCCAAGCTTTCTGGTAACACAGAAGACATAATAGTCGGGCTGTAAAATGCCATCGGTAGTTGATTGAACCTTGTATTGCAGGAGATGAATATTGCCTCGGATATCCCTTTTGTAAGTGCATTGCATTGCCTATAAAAATATTTAACTCCTTTGGAAGTTTTCATGTTTTACAAGTTGACTCTGATTAACTACATATGATCCAAAATAATAACAAATACAAAACACATCATTGATTGCATCAGTACTCACACCCTATAATATGGCGCACCAAATCATCACTGGTGCAGCTTATAGAATTTAGAATTCAAATAATTAGTTGAAGTGTGTTAGCTATATATAAACCTGTGTGCTGTCAAGTTGTGACAATTGATTGTAATAAAAATACTTCTGTTTCTAGAAGGTCTAACTGCAAGTGAGACAGCGTAGTGGCAAAAACTACCCCATGAAACCAAAAGAGCACTCCAGGTAACTCTGCAAATTGCAAAATGAAAAGCACTAGTCAAGAGATGGATGCAAAAACGTTTCCAAGTCACTGAATATCCCTCGGAGTACAGTTAAGCCAATCATCCCGAAATGGAAAGAATATGGGACAGGGGAAAATCTGCCTAGAACATACTATCCTCAAAATCTGAGTTACCGTGTAAGAGAGACCTGTGACAACTCTGAACGATATACAAGCTTCAGTGGTTGAGATGGGAGAGACTGCACATACAACAACTGTTGCCCGGCTGCTTCATCAGCCGTACCAGTGTCCAAGAGATTGCCACTGCTGACAAAAATACTCGTACAGCAGCAACACAGACAGGGGGATTTGGTAGGTTTGCACTTCATTCTCGCATGTTTCGCGGGGTCGGTGATTCTCTCGCCTAGATTTACGCAGCCAACGGAACCAGAGTGTTTTATGTATATTTTTTTTCTTCTACTCAAGTGCATATCATACTTGCTTATGCTATATACCATCTGCCACTTCTCTGCACATTCTCCTAATCTGTCTAGCCCTCTGCAGACTCTCTGATTCCTCAACACTACCTGCCCCTCCACCTTTCTTTGTATCATCCCATTTGCCTGCTTTTGACGCATATCCCTCTGAACCTTCCCTATGTCTGTGCACACTGAAATGTCTTTAGAAATGCTGAAATTGACCTAATCTCTACGGCTTCCTTGGAAGCCCATTCCACACGAATTTTCACTCTCTGTATGAAAGGACTGCCACTCCAATCCTCCGTAAACATCTTCCCTTAGTTTCTACCCCTTAGTATTAGACTCCGCAATTCTACAGCTACAAAAAAGACCTTGACGGTTCACCAACCTCTACCCTCAGGATTGTATATCTACCTTGAAGTAAGTGAAGAAAGTTGTTTTAGATTACAGGGGATGTTGATCGGTGAGGGAAGCCGACCACAGCACGGCAAATGTATTTCAATACAGACCAGTGTACCATAATTCATATCAGAAAGACAAGCCAGGTAGAACTCATACTACAGGGCATTAGGGAGTGTCTGGGGAGTAAAAGTGAAAGTGGTGACACTGGTAGGCAGGGTGAGGAAGAATAGGGTTTATCATGCTGGTCTTCATTAGTCAGCGGAATGAGTATATCAGTTGGGATATCACTTTACGGTGCTGCAAGTGATTGATAGCCACACTTGCCGTATTGTGTTCAGCTCCTGTCAGCGCAAAAGGAAATGTGGTTAAACTTTGGAGAGTGTAGAAAAGATTTACAAGGCCTAATTCCTTCTCATGTGCCGGGAGAGAGTAACGGTGAGATGGTAACACTGAGAGAGAAAACTGCTCTTAGAGCACAAAACCCATCACGGGAGGTTCCCCAACTGATTGTGAGCTTATGAATCGTCTGGGCAGGGTTACGTGTAAGGAGGGAATGGTCCGTGGATTAGAGAGGAAAGGGTTTATATATGATACAGAATCTACCCGATAACATTACTGTCTGTCTTTCAGTAAGGTACCCGCACGTTCCATTATGGTTCTTTGATAGTAAACCGCTTGCAATTGGTGGTTGCAGTAAAGTGAGAGCGGAGCTAGAAGATGGGAGGCCGTTCTCTTTGCTGTCACTCCAACTAAAGCAGCATGTCATTCAGATTTAAACGAATCAAAAGACTGGCCAATGGCTGCAGAATATTATCTATCAGCCAGTCTAAATGGTATCAGGTTATGCTCTAGTCTCCCTTCGCAAACCAGGCTATACTGTAACACCATGTTGCTCTGTGAGAGCTCTAGTTCCAGAGTCTGAAGACTTGTGTCGCCATCATCCTATCATAGTGGGCTCTGCTAGAAATGGGACTTCTACTAAATGGGAGACGCTAGTGAATTAAACTGAAACAATTAAATACCACTGACCAAAAGAAGTCCCTCAATTTGTGTGAGAACTGGGACTCCCCATTAAACAATCGCAATGTTCCACAGGGGTAGGTCAGAGGGATACAATAGTGTAAGGGACTGCAAGTGACAGCCCTTTCCTCTGCCACGTTAGTTCCTCTAAAAAGAGCCTTTTGTTGTGTTTTGTGCAGAGGTCAGGCCTAGGTGCGCTCTCCATGGAGGCTGTGTGTCAACTGGATGTTTCTAGTCATGGTGGTGACTGGCCTGGCTTGGATTGCACTAATTGCCTCATTGGTCGCCTGCAGTGCCTCAACGGCCGAGCTCTGGAAGGGGAGATCGGTTTTGAAATCCTGAGCGCTCTCCAGCACTCGGCGCTGGAAGGGGACTTTACGAGTAAGCAGACCGGATTTCTGCTAGCGCCGGATCTCCCGCAGAGGCAAGGATGCGAGCCGATAGTGCCCCAAGAATGGGCAAGATTCACATTTATCAATTATTTTCCTGATATGGTGCTTCCATGTTACCTTATTATCCAGTCACATGCCAAGAGATCAACCGCTGACAATTACTCAAGAGTTTGACAATACAGTATCAAATCAACGGCTGGTCTATGTGCCCACTGTTCGAACTTATTAATCACTAATCACATTCTATCTACAACTCAGATGAATTTTCTACCTTTAATCCAAACAGCTGCATCATCTGCAAACAGTGATTTACACACCCCAATACCTACCTCAGAAAAATCATTAACATATTATTAAACAATAAAGAGTTATAAGTACTGTCGTGTGGTACTATTGTCTATGACTCAGAAGCCCATATATACCTTACCCTCACTTAACTGCCTAGACTGTACAAATAAAAAAGTCAAAAAATTATGTGGCTTTCCTCTCACTCCTAATTTCAACAATTTAATCGTCTCATAACATTTTATATGTTTTATTCTGTATAAAACTACTGTAATTGCAACTTATTTATTTACTTATACTTTTCTAATATCATCTCCCAGAAATAAAACCGAATCCAATATAATTCATCCCTTTCGAAATCCGCACTGATAAAATGCTTTATCACCTCTCTTTTCCAAAATATATTTCAACTCCTCTATTGCCATACATTCTGTGCTTTTACACAAACGGAACGGGACGTTAATGATATTTGTCTTTAATTAGATGAATCCTATTTGGGTTTCCCATGTTTCGGAATAGGAACTACTACTGTCATATTCCACGAAGAGGGAAGATGGACGACGCTCCAAATATGATTTCCAAATATTAATAATATCTCAGCAGTAGTAAGCCACATGCTTAAACATACAATAATATATATCATTCTTTGCTGGGAACGTCTGATCTGTACTATTAAAAGCTTTCTGAAACTCATGCAAAGAATACTCTCCATCGCTATCATGTCTATTACTGGCCTGCAACACTTCAGAGTATTCAATTAAAAACGTATCCCTACATTGTTTAGGCTCTTCACTTAAATTATCTTGATTGTGATTTACAGCAAACGACCGAGGCAGTAACACAGCTTTCTCTATTTTAGGAACAATCACCTTCTTTAATCAATACTGATATTTATTAATCCTATCAATCCACTCCGTTCAATTTCCGTAATTGCTTCCTAAATATCTCCAAGTTTAATATCCTGCGCAATACTCTCACAGGTAAACCTCCAGTGAACCTTGCTCGCAACACATTCCACACAACAGCCTGGGACCATTCATACTTAAAAAGATCACTTAGAGAGTGATGCTTCTTAACTCTCCGAAACACATTATTTCTCCCCGTAATTGCCTCTGCACACTCCTCCATCCACCATGGTACAGCCTTCCTAAAAGTAGTCACTTCCACCACAGGATGATGAATGATGAATGGTGTACAATTCTCAACCTTCAGCTCTGACAAATTTTTATCACATAAAATCTTAAATTTCTACCCGTTTGCTTTACCAATATTCCACTTCCTACGAGCAGACACCTGCCCCCTATGTAACCCCAAACTGATGCTTAGGGAAATGATCACTCTCCATTGTTTAATCACTCATGACATCCCTCTTACTCACTCCAGCCAGAAATTTTGAAACTGAATTTAAATCGACAGCATCTGAACTATTATGAACATTAAATCTCACACTCTCCCACTAGTAAGACGCACAGGATGCGAAATATCTACTAATTCCTCTACAATTAAAGTGTTCCATTATCAACATAACAGTGAAAAATGTGCACTAGAAAACCCAAACCATTCAACCCTCAGTGAGCTAGAGCTACATATGCTCTGCAACAAATCAATCAAACGCTTCCCAGAAGAGTTTCACCACTTCAATACCCTTACCTGCCGAATCAAATACTTCTACTATCAACACCTCATAAACTTCATTCGCATCCACAACTCTGTGTTCTATCCCTTGTCTTAGTAAAGTTTCAACCCCACCTCCTCTACCAACTACTCTAACGATTAAAACAATGTAAACCTGCAAAAAAAAAATACATAAATGCGGAAACAGCGGGGTATCATATTGGGTGAATTTGATGAATCAGAAATAAACTTCTTAATGTCTTGACAATCAGTATTCTCTCATTCTCTGCAATTTTCTTAACAATATTGTTTACCTACACAAGGAGACGGAAATACAGATACACCACCCATCCGACCTTAATTTACAGATTCCAACATAATGCCAGTTATGCTTAGATACTTTTCAACACCTTTCGAAATAATTTTAATTTTCTCAACAGGACTAGATGTCTGATCAGTACAATTCACCGCTTCCTTTATAAAAATCACAAATCTACTAAAGCGTAATCTAGTAAAGTATATTTAGTAATGGACCTGCGATGCGACATCCAGCCACTGAATTCACATTCTGTTCTCTGGCTTGGTCAACATTCGGGTTGTTTGTTTTTGCTGAGCCTTTGTTTGAGACACATTTAACTGTTGAACTCCGCTGCCTTCTGAAGCTCTTCACGTCTTTATGAGCTGCACTTGTTCTCCTCGCAATTAGAACAATTAAACTTTACACATTCGCAATCTTCATTCTCAGTTTCCCACCGCACTCACTACAACTTTGTTTCCTATGGCATACTGCCACAACATGCCCAAACCTCTGACATTTGTAACATGTAAGCAGAGCCGAAATATAAGCTCGTAGATTATAACTAACATACCCCAAACTATCTTTATCATGAAGCTTCACCTCATCATAATACACCAATACATATAAACTCTCCATCCTTTCTCTATTTCTGACTACTTGTAGTTTCTTTACATTCTTAAACTTACCTCCCAATAAATGAGATTTAATCTCTTCTATCGAAATCTCCACGGGAAAACCCGTTCAAACACCCCTAATGCCTCCATTTTCATTGGGGGACGCAGATGTTATCTTTTTTCAGAAATAAAGTCTACAAATGTTATACCCTCTCACAGCCTCTTAACCTGACTTAACGATAGGCACAACACCTCCTCTTAAGTTTCGAGCACAATCTATATTTTCTACGGCCGACTTCAACTCAATAGTTAATATCGAACGAGAGAAGATGTACAGATGCTGGAAGTACAACCCATACACACAAAGAGCCGAGACCATTCATCGGGACTGATTAATAGCCTCGGCGCTAAATCTTGTCTATAGATGCTGACCGGCCTGTGGAGTTCCTCCAGCATTATGTCTGTGGAAAAGAGAACACAGTTGACGTTTCTGGCCGAGACCCTTCATCAACACCCTATTTGTGTGCTGTTTTGTATTTCGAGCATCTGCAGATTTTCTCGTGTTTGACTTGTAACTCTGTTCATCACGTTGTTTACATTTATCTACGTGTGGTTATAGAATAGGATGCACGAAGGCAGCTGAATATTTAAGGCATTTATTTTTAACGTTTCGTGAGTTTCAAAATCCGATTCAGTGGGTATTTCACCGCATTCTTTAGTTCTTCTCGGAATTTGCTCTGAGTCAGGGCGTAAATACACGTGTTGGTGCAGGAACTGAGAATCTGCAGCATTACCGATGTGTGTTTTGTGATGTAACGGGGATCATTAACGGAATTATAGACATAACTTACTGAAATCCGCTCGAAGATGGAAAATACCACCATTGTTCCCCACAACAATATGAAACTACCTGTTATACTGAAAAGCAAAACGATGGATTTGCGTCGGTTCTCCATCTCCCGGTCCTTGTCATTCTCTCCACTCTTTTGTCCCCGGAGCCCCCTGCGGACTCGACTGGCCGCTAGAATCCGCCTAACGGTCAGGATATTGAACAGCAAAATCAGACAGAATGGGACACAAGGGGTAAAAATGACGTCAAACATGTCAAATGCCGCCCAGGAGGGAGACGTACTGAAGCTTGGTATATTAACACAATACCAGGGAACGCCATCAATTATTTCTCCTGACTCGTTTGTAAAGTACCAGGGCACAGTCTCCAAACAGGCCAGCACACTCACTGTCCCGATAACCAATGCCGCCGTTCTCTCGGTGCAATATTTTGTTTTCAGCTTCTCACAGCAAATTGCCACAAATCGATCGACGGTGAAAGCGACAGTCAGCCAGACTGAGGTCACAGTGCTCGCGAAAATCAACCAAGTATTCAGTCTGCACACAGGAGTGATGAACAGGAAGGATCGGCGAAAATAAATCGAAGCAGTCCACGAGAGCAGCGGATCGGAGATAACGACCAGAAGATCGGCCACTGCCATTCCCACCAGGCAGCGAGTGACACATTTGGAGAGACCGCACTTTCCCCGGCACAGGATCACAATCGCCACCAAGTTCGCTGGAAGAGAGACAGGGAAAAGCCAGTTGAGAAAATACCGAGCAGAAGCCAATGCAGCAGTTTTCGTGGATCCTGTAATATTTCCACTTTATTGCTGCATTTAGCGGTGGGAGGGTCCAGAGAGGACGCAGAGCTGGCGGAGAGAGAGAAGGAGTTTACACAGAAAAATAAAGTCAGTATGATCTGGATACGGATTCCAGACTGATGGCCGAAATGTGAAGTGGCAGCAAAAGCTAAAACTGGGTAACTACCTCTGGGGAGTCAATCTTTGATGGAACACTTTTCTGCCGGCGCCTTCTGCGTCTCGTCTGGGTGACATGAATAAATCGAGACGCTGATGGCGGGACACTTCCATTCGACAATCATCAACCTCCATGGCGATCTCTGGCATCGACCGAACAGCCGAAGGTCCGAACAAAAGCAGGAAATGCTGGAAACACTCACCCAGGTAAAACAGAATATGAGGAATAACAGTTACGTATCTGTCCTCAGAACTGCTCTCAGAGAGAACCCTGAAACGATTGTTAAATTGTTTCTCTTTCATGACAAGCTGCTTGGGGCTCAGTGTTTCCAGCATTCCCTGAGTTTGTTTGCCAGCTCAATGAACTTATAACAGAACGTTGACTTCATCCAACAGATACAGCGCACAACCTCACAGACTGACAGAACGCCTCCCACTGATTCCATCACAGGGAAGCAGCGGAGAGGAATTCAGCGTCCAGCAGCAAACTCGGTGCCGCAGACAGATGTCTGTAACAGCGTCAGGTGTAGATATCATAGAATACATTACGCAGTATTCATAACTATGACGCATCACGTCTGTGGTGTCGATTGGCTCAGAAACGACTTCACTGTGTTGTCCATGATGTGCTTCATATTCCGCTCCTAGATCAGAGAGCCGGTCGCTTAAAAGGAAGACAATCAATTGGTATTATCTCTGCGGGCTGTCTAAACACGATATTCGCAAATGCAGTTTTGCTGCTACAAGACCCGAGGCACAGAGACCATAACATCCTATGCTGATCACGACCTCTGGAAGGACGCTGTCTGAACCGCTCAGCTCCAGAGATGCCGACTGATTCGCTGAGT
The DNA here is from genome assembly GCF_048418815.1 of Hemitrygon akajei. Lineage (NCBI taxonomy): Eukaryota > Metazoa > Chordata > Chondrichthyes > Myliobatiformes > Dasyatidae > Hemitrygon > Hemitrygon akajei. Next base: position 19,930,788 of record NC_133151.1, read on the forward strand.
TCCTGTGGCCGTTTGTTTTCAGATCGTCAGTCCCGGTGTTTTCAATCCATTGCTGAAATGAGGAATACTGGGACTGAACAGGTAACAGTGTAAACCAGCTTCAGAATCAATCACAACATTGGAATTAAACTTAATATCCCTCCCACGGCAGCTGACACTGCGGCTTACCGGGGATCCCAAAGGCTGAAATAAAAGGAAAGTAAACGTCCTCTATTCGCCAGATGACCGGATACGCCATTTCAGAGAGAAGTTGTGACTGTTCTTGCTCCAGCAGGCACTCTGAACTGAGGAGCTGAAAACTACCCTGATTTATACCGACAATCTGTCTCCAGAGATAAGGTTATACACCTCACTAACTTTCTTTGTTACAGTTGCTTGAACAAACTCTTAATATTTGTCTCTGATGCAAATATTGGATTGATTGAAGACAAATACAGCAGAACAACTGGGAATTACCTCGGCACTATCTCTGGTGGGAAAAAAAGACAGTAGCTTTAGTTACAGAGAGTGAACTGAGACCAGCGACACTGGACTGACCCCAGCTTTCTTTGCCTGTAGTTTTCCATATACAAGCTGTCATGACGCGAGCTTTGTGAGTGGACCAAAAAGCAAGACAAACACTGAACTACCAGGAAAAGGACTAGGCTTGAGAAGGAAGCAAGAGAAGAGAGGGACAAAGGACGCTCGACACAACACAGGCCCCGGAAGAGACAAGGATTCCGGGCCTGGGGGAGGACTTGACAAGGACCGGGGAACCAGGACAAGGAAATGGGAACTTGAAGCCTGGGCTTGGACTTCGAGACAAAGACTGGACAAGGACCCAGAACCTGGGTCTTGACTCGGGCTCTGACTTCAGAACGTGGCGAGAACAAGACGTGGCTACAGGATGAGGGGAGGCACAGGACGGACCTAGAGACTCCTGGAAGGGACAAGGGAACCCCAGCACAGGACGAGGTAATCGCAGCACCGGGCTGAGCATAGGTACTCCTGAGCTGGGCGAGGCACAAGGACATGACGAGAACCCAGAGCCTTGGTCGAGCGAGAACAGGAACGCAGAACACAGAGTCGAGGGACAGACAGGAACATGGAATACAGTCATACCTAGAGAAGGCGTGGAGACAGAAAGACTGTTCCAAACAGGTCGAGGCTCCAAACACAAGCGAGGCGAGGCAAGGCTCCAGGAAGAGGCGAGGGGAGATGAGGCGAGGCAAGGCTCCAGGCAGAGGCGAGGCGATGCGAGACAAGGCTCCAGTCAGAGGCGAGGCGAAGCGAAGCGAAGCTAGGCAAGGCTTCAGGCAGTGGCGTGGCGAGGCGAGGCTAGGCGAGGCGAGGCAAGGCTCCCGGTAGAGCCGAGGCGAGGTGAGGCATGTTTCCCGGAAGAGGTTAGGCGAGGCGAGGCTCCAGGCAGAGGCAAGGCGAGGCGAGGCAAGGTTCCAGACAGAGGCAATGCGAGGCGAGGCAAGGTTCCCGGTAGAAGCGAGGTGAGGCGTGGCTCCCGGTAGAGGCAAGACAAGGCGAGGCAACGCCCCAGACATAGGCTGCAGGGCAGGGCTTCAGGCGTGGGTAGCCATCAGGGCTTCGTCGGGACAGAACGGAACAGTCCAACCTCAGGGTAACGGCAATGACGACCCGACTTACCCCACGGAGGCGACACCTACACACGAACACAGGGCCACTTAAATTCCCGACCCTTTGACGAGAATCAGGTGCCTACAATTAAGCCCCTAGTGAGACAAGGGCAGCCGGAAGACCCGGAGTCTTGTGTCCACGGACCGGTCCGTTATCCGGAATGCGGATAGAATGTACCGGACTATGACAGCACCCAACCTCCCCCCCACCATGGGAGCCTCCGGGCGACCTAACAGGCTCCCCAGGACTAAGGACGACCTTGGAGGGTTGGGGTGGTATTCATTCCGTAGGAATCCAAGATGATGAGAGTTAGACGACAATATCTGCGTTGCTGGGTCCTTCTATGACCGGTTAGTTTCTGTTATAACGCGGGCGTTGGAGGGTGGACCCAAAAGGAAGACACAGACACTAGGAACAGGACTAGGCGTGAGGAGCCGGCACGGCTTCAGAAGGACGTTAAGGGAACAGTCAACCCTCATGGTACCGACAATGATGGCCCGACTTACCCAACGGAGGCAAGGACCGGGAGAGACAGATCCCACCGTAGGGTAACGGCAAGGACGGCCTCATTTAGCCCACGGAGGCGAGGACAGGATACCGACGGGACCTACCCCACAGAGACGGGGACAGGGGCAAGACGATCTGGTACCTACACTCGAACCCAGGGCCACTTATATTCCCGGCCACAAAAGAGAATCAGGTGCCTGCCTTTAAGCCACAAATGAGACAAAAGACAGCCAGAAGACCCGGAGTCTGGTGTCCACGGACCGGACCGTGAGCCGGAACGTGGATTTCATGGACCAGTCCATCACACAAACAGGCAAACAGACAGCCAGAGACAGATGCGTCGAGTGTAGGATTGTGATGGTCGTCTTGTATCTCCCAGTTTCTGATACAGTGTGTAATTGTGGGATTCGTTACGCACTGGTCAGTCTCTGGTACAGTACAGTACAGCCTGGCCTCCAGTCCTGGACTTGCACGTGACAGTAAAACACAGTGCCCGGACTTGGACTTGACAGGAAACCTGACAGCGGACTTAGACTTAACGGGAAATCCGAGCTGAAACTTGGACCTGACTGAATCACACAGCCCGGACTTGGACTTGACAGGAACACCGAGCACGGACATGGAATTGACTGGAACACCGAGCCCGGATATAGACCTGACAGGAACAAAGAGCCTTAACTTGGATTTGACAGGAACACAGAGCCTGGACTTGGACTTGACTGTTACACAGAGCCTGGACTTGGATTTGACAGGAACACAGAGCCTGGACTTGGACTTGACTGTTACACAGAGCCTGGACTTGGACGTGACAGGAACTCGGAGCCTGGACTTGGGCTTGAAAGGTAGACGGAGCCAGGACATGGACTTGACTAGATCACAGAACCCGGATATAGACCTGACAGGAACATCCAGCCCGGACTTGGACTTGACAGGAACACCAGGACTTGATTTTGCCGTGACATCAACACAATGCCCAGACTTGGAAATGACAGGAACTCAGAGCCTGGACTTGGACTTGACAGGAACAAAGAGCCTGGAATTGGATTTGACTGGAACTCAGAGACTGAAGTTGGAATTGAACGGTACACAGAGCCTGGACTTGGACGTGACTGCAACACAGTGCCCGCACTTGGAATTGATAGGAACACAGAGCCCGGACTTGACGTTGACAGGAAATCCGAGCCGAGACTTCGCCTTGAAAGGAATACAGAGCCTGGACATGGATTTGACTGGAACACAGAGCCTGGACTTGGACGTGACTGGAACACAGTGCCCGGACTTGGACTTGACAGGAACACAGAGCCTGGACTTGGAATTGAACGGTACACAGAGCCTGGACTTGGACGTGACTGGAACACAGTGCCCGGACTTGGAATTGACAGGAATACGGAGCCCGGACTTGACGTTGACAGGAAATCCGAGCCCAGACTTCGCCTTGAAAGGAATACAGAGCCTGGACATGGATTTGACTGGAACACAGAGCCTGGACTTGGACGTGACAGGAATACAGAGCCCGGACATGGACCTGACAGGAACTCAGAGCCTGGACTTGGCCTTGAAAGGAACGCCGAGCCCGGTCTTGGACTTGACAGGATCACAGAGCCCGGATATAGACCTGACAGGAACACCCAGCCCCGATTCGGATTTGACAAGATCACAGAGCCCGGAATAGGACGTGACAGGAACACAGTGCCCGGACTTGGACGTGACAGGAACACAGGTCCCGGACATTGACTTGACTGTTACACAGAGCCTGGACTTGAACGTGACAGGAACTCAGAGCCTGGACTTGGGCTTGAAAGGTAGACCGAGCCAGGACATGGTCTTGACTAGATCACAGAGCCTGGATATAGACCTGACAGGAACAACCAGCCCGGACTTGGACTTGACAGGAACACCAAGACTTGATTTTGCCGTGACATCAACACAATGCCCGGACTTGGAAATGACAGGAACTCAGAGCCTGGACTTGGACTTGACAGGAACAAAGAGCCTGGAATTGGATTTGACTGGAACTCAGAGACTGAACTTGGAATTGAACGGTACACAGAGCCTGGATTTGGACGTGACTGGAACACAGTGCCCGGACTTGGACTTGACAGGAAAACAGAGCCCGGACTTGGAATTGATAGGAACACGGAGCCCCGACTTGGCGTTGACAGGAAATCCGAGCCCAGACTTCGCCTTGAAAGGAATGCAGAGCTTGGACATGGATTTGACTGGAACACAGAGCCTGGACTTGGACGTGACTGGAATACAGAGCCTGGACTTGGACGTGACTGGAATACAGAGCCCGGACAATGACTTGACAGGAACTCAGTGCCCGGACTTGGAATTGATAGTGTTACGTATTCAGGCAACAATAAATATATATAAGTTAGGCAAGGGTTTTCATAACAAATAACACCTTTATTAAACACTGAAAACCAACCCCCCAAAAGTAAACAAGCTTTAGCTTAAACGGAACTCAGCTGCTGTGCGGCAGATTCACAGATCTTAATAGCGTTGCAGATCAAACAGTCTTTAAAGCGGTATTGAAAAAAAAACAGTTCTTTAAAGCGGTATGCCGAAAGTTCAAAAGCTCACAGTCCATTTAAAAGGAGAAACTTTTTAAGGCGATTTATATTCTCTTCCTCGTCGATGTCCTTCGATTCCCCGGCGTCGAACTTTCCCACGAAGAATTTTATAAAATATAACGGCTTAAAAAAAAAACACTGACCTTTCTTCCACACGCTGTCCTCAATCTCCCGCTATCCCAGCGGAGATTAACACGAGAATAGTCAACGAAATCCTTCCGAATGAGGATCAAATAAGGTCGTAACCAATCCACCGTCGAAAATCGATTCTCCTCGATTTTTATCTTCCAAATTCTTATTTTCACTCTCCACCAGCAAAGAAACCGCTGGCAATGACCTTTTTAAACTTTAGGCATTATATAAAACTTCATTTTTCAACTAAACTGCGTCATCACATTAAATCACGCAGGGACATGAAGTCAGCTTGGCACATCCCGCCACGAACTGCCCCACGTGACAGGGTGGGTCCTCCTTTTATACCCTGTAAAAAAAACCTGTCACATGACCTCTACTGGCGGGAAAATGACATCACTCCACCATCACAAGACCATTACCTCAAGTCCAGTATTACTTCAACCCCAGTCACGTGACAAGGGTACCACTGTCACGTGTCACGGGTACCTAACACCTCCCTCCAAAAAAAAAACATTTTTGGTCTGACAAGAACAAAAATTTTAACAATTACTTACAAGAAAAACAAATGTATAAATTATATAACATACACAATATACAATACAGTAGGAGTGTTACAATAAAAAAAACACTCCAAAAAAAATTACATTGTACATTCAACTTCGAGATAGACAATCAGCAACCACATTATCTTTACCTTTAACATGAGTTATCAAAATATTGTACTCTTGTAACATCAAACTCCAATTTAATAATCTTCTGTTTTTGTTTTTCATCTTACTCAGAAAAACTAACGGATTATGATCAGTGTAAACAATAAGTGTTTTTTGAGTTGTACCAACATATACCTCAAAATATTCCAAAGCTAAAACAAGAGATAACAATTCTTTCTCTATTGTTGAATAGTTTCTTTGATGCTTATTAAATTTCTTAGAAAAGTAAGCTACTGGATGATCAACCTCATCACCCTCATTCCTTTGCATCAATACTGCTCCCGCAGCTTCATCACTAGCATCTACAGCTAATGAAAAAGGTTTTCCAAAGTCAGGTGCCTTAAGCACAGGTTGTTGACATATCATTGTTTTTAATTTTTCAAATGCTTCCTGACAAGGCACTGTCCACACAAACTTCACATTCTTCTGCAGAAGGTTAGTTAATGGAAGGGCAACATTAGCAAAATTCTTACAAAATTTTCGATAATATCCTACCATTCCCAAAAATCTTCTAAGAGTTTTTTTTCCCCGTCGGAGTGGGAATCTCTAAAATTGCCTGAACTTTTGCCTGAACAGGAGCTACCTTACCTTGACCTACAACATAACGAAGGTAAGTCACAGTGGCATGCCCAAATTCACTCTTAGCTAAATTAATAGTCAAGTTAGCTTTTGAAAGCTTTTCAAACAATTTCTCCACCGCAATTATTTGTGCTTCCCAAGTATCATTTCCTGTCACTAAATCATCAATATAAGCATCAGTATCTTTCAATCCCTGAATCACAGAGTTAATCATCCTCTGGAAAGTACCTGGGGCATTCTTCATCCCAAATGGAAGAACATTATACTCATATAACCCAGATGGAGTTACAAGTGCAGAAATATCTCTACCTCTGTCCGTTAATGGAACACACCAATACCCTTTCAATAAATCAATCTTTGTAAGGAAATTTGCTGTTCCAACCTTATCTACACAATCATCTACTCTAGGAATTGGATATGCATCTGTTTTCGTTACAGCATTCACCTTCCTATAGTCCATACAAAACCTAATACTACCATCAGGTTTTGGCACCATAACACATGGCGAACTCCAATTCGAGTTAGAATGTCTAATAATATCATTCTCTAACATGTATTCAATTTCTTTGTTAGCAAGTTCACATTTTTCCATGTTCATCCTATATGGATGTTGTTTAATAGGTTTGGTATCTCCAACATCTACATCATGTGAAGCTATAGTAGTCCTTCTCGGAACGTCTGGAAACAAATCCGTATACTTAAAAATCAATTCCTTCATCTGTTGTTTCTGCTCTAGCTGTAAATGTGCTAATTTCTCATCCATATTTTCCAGAATGGTCGAATTAGGTAACCTAACAGAAACAATGTTAGATTTAGAATGAAAGTCAGATGAATCATCTATCATGTTCCCAGTTTAATCAAACTCATTCTCACCAACCACAACAGTCACAGTATTAAATTGTTTCTCAAAATATGGTTTAATCATATTTATGTGGCAAAGTTGTGTTGACCTTCTGCGATCTGGAGTTTTTATTACATAATCCACATCATTGATTCTAGACACAATTTCATAAGGACCATGAAATCTAGCTTGTAACGGATTTGTCTGCACTGGGAAAAGAACCAACACCTTATCTGCAGGCTTGAACATCCTCAACCTAGCTTCTTTATCATACCAAGTTTTCATTTTCTCCTGAGCCAACTTTAAATTTTCCTTGGCTAAACTACAAGCTTTATGTAACCTGTCCTTAAATTTCAAAACATAGTCCAACAAATTAGTATGCACTTCCTTACTAATCCACTGTTCCTTCAATAAAGCTAAAGGTCCTCTAACTCTATGCCCAAACACAAGTTCAAATGGACTAAAACCTAAAGATTCCTGTACCGATTCCCTTACTGCAAATAAAAGTAAGTTTATACTCTCATCCCAGTCACTTTCATTTTCCACACAATATGTCCTAATCATATTCTTGAGAGTAGAATGAAACCTTTCCAAGGCACCTTGCGATTCTGGATGGTATGCAGACGAAGTGATTTGCTTAGCTCCCAATTTATAAACTATCTGTTGAGACAATCCAGACATAAAATTACTGCCTTGATCAGTTTGTATTTCCTTAGGCTATCCAAAATAAGTAAAGAATTTTATAAGAGCCTTCATCACAGTTTTAGCTTTTATATTCCTAAGTGGTACTGCCTCTGAAACCTAGACGAAGTACACATGATAGTCAACAAATACTGATAACCAGTTTTTGTCTTTGGTAATGGACCAACACAATCTACAATAACTTTAGAAAACGGTTCACCGAATGCTGGAATAGGTTGTAATGGAGCTACTGGTGTAACCTGATTTGGTTTACCCACAATTTGACAAGTATGGCACGTCTTACAAAACATCGCCACATCTTTTCTTAAACCAGGCCAGTAAAAATGTTTTAAAATCTTGTCCACATTTTTCCTTACCCCTTGATGTCCACCTAAAGGCACACTATGAGCTAAAGTCAAAATCTCATTCAGATAAACTTTAGGAACAACTACCTGATAAACAACATTCCATTCCTCACTTGCAGGAATTGTAGGCGACCTCCACTTCCTCATCAACACTCCTTTTTCCAAGTAATATCCTACTGACACCTTCTCAATTTCACTACCTAGTAAAGCTTGTTCCCTTAATTTTATAATCTCAGGATCTCTATTCTGCTCTGCTATCATCTCCTTCCCAGACAGAGATAAATCTTCATAGTCAGACTTACTCCCAGAACCTTGTTCAAACAACGAAGGTAAGAAAGGCTCTGACACATCCTCAAAACTCGAATCCTGAGTTAAACAGTCATGAGTAACAACCTCATCCTGCACATCAATCTTTTTAGCCATAGCTCTAGTCACAACACAGGAAGAATCTGTGTTAGAATTCATCTCTGGTTCCTCTGACTCCATTGGCAAATGCACTTCAGGAAAAACTTGTCCACCTGCCAAGTCATTACCTAACAATAAAGGAATACCCTTCACAGGTAAGCTATGCTGTAATCCTACTTTAACAAATCCTGTAACAAACCCTGACTTTAAATTTACTTCATGTTAATGTACAGGCATAAAATCACTTCCAAAATCTCTTATGTAATTTACCTCACCAGTATCACTCTCTTCATTAAACTTCAACACACTATCTAACATCAGTGATTGAGAAGCTCCAGTATCCCTAAGAAATTTTATTGGCACCGGAGTAGATCCTTCTTTCAAGGATACAAACCCTTCAGTTATAAAATGATCATATCCCTTTCTAACTTGGTCAGACTCTAACAAGTCCTCATTTGTGTTTACCAAACCCTGTAACTTTACAGGTGCTTCAGTATGTTGCACACAAGCATCTGGAACTGCTTCCTTCTCTTTCTTTTTCAATTTGAAACAGTTAGCTATTACATGGCCAGGCTTCTTACAATAGTTACAAATAAGAGCAAACTGTCTTTCCTTCACAGGTTTTCCTTCCTCTTTACCTCTCTCATTAACCTCTGATTTAATTTCTGATTTACCTTGAGTCTCCATATTATTTTTCCTCTTAAAAATTCTACCCTGAGGAAATTTGTTCTTATGGATTAAAACATACTCATCAGCAGGTCTAGCACAGTCCTGCAATTTATAAGTATACCTCTCATTTAAGTAGGTCCTTACTTCAACAGGAATGCTTCTTTTAAATTCCTCCATTAAAATCAGCTCTCTGAATGTATCATAGTCCTCATTTACATTTTTAGAAGAAACCCATCTCTCAAAACACATAGCTTTATCATAGGCAAATTCCACATACGTCTTTTCCACAGATTTTTTCAAACTCCTGAATCTTTCCCTATATGCTTCTGGTACCAATTCATATGCTTTGAGAATGTTCGTTTTCACAATATCATAATCTAATGCTTGCGCAGCAGTTAAAGCTGTGTAAACTTGTTGTGCTTTGCCTTTAATCACACTCTGTACCAACACTGACCATTTATCTTTCGGCCACTCTGACATCCGAGCAATAGTTTCAAAATGTTGAAAATATCTTTCCACTTCTGTTTCACTAAATGGAGGGACCAATTTAATTTCTTGGCTAGCAGCAAACGGTTTTTTAGAATCAGAAGACTGATTCTCAGACCTTAAATTCATCATTGCATATTCAAACTCTCTCTTTTGCTGGTCAGATTCCAATTTATAACGCTCCAATTCTGCTTTACTTTGTTCCAACTTCATTTGTTCAATTTGCAACTGTATCTCCAGATTACTTATTGGAAACGATTCTAAAATCGATTCATCAAAATCACCCGAAGCCACAAAATGTGATGCGATTTTTCTCTGTATTACAGCTTTTGGTGCAGTCTTCAAAATACCTTTAAGTTGTAATCTATTAGCAATCTCAGATACTTCAGTTTTTTTCGCCTTCGCTAACAAATCCGCGGCTGACGAATCCAGAAACTCATCAATATTCATCGTTGCCGAATACCACTCACAAGCCAATGAAACAAAAGAATCGAGCAGTCCCCGTTACCAAAACACCGATTCAAAAGTTAACAAGCATTTAACTCAAACGATCCAATTCCGGACGTAGCCCCCATAATTATGTTACGTATTCAGGCAACAGTAAATATATATAAGTTAGGCAAGGGTTTTTATAACAAATAACACCTTTATAAAACACTGAAAACCAACCCCCCAAAAGTAAACAAGCATTAGCTTAAACGGAACTCAGCTGCTGTGCGGCAGATTCACAGATCTTAATAGCGTTGCAGATCAAACAGTCTTTAAAGCGGTATTGAAAAAAAAACAGTTCTTTAAAGCGGTATGTCGAAAGAAAACAGTTCTTTAAAGCCGTATGCCGAAAGTTCAAAAGCTCACAGTCCATTTAAAAGGAGAGACTTTTTAAGGCGATTTAAATTCTCTTCCACGTCGATGTCCTTCGATTCCCCGGCGTCGAACTTTCCCACGAAGAATTTTATAAAATATAATGGCTTAAAAAAAAAACACTGACCTTTCTTCCACACTCTGTCCTCAATCTCCAGCTATCCCAGCGGAGATTAACACGAGAACAGTCAACGAAATCCTTCCGAATGAGGATCAAATAAGGTCGTAACCAATCCACCGTCGAAAATCGATTCTCCTCGATTTTTATCTTCCAAATTCTTATCTTCACTCTCCACCAGCAAAGAAACCGCTGGCAATGACCTTTTTAAACTTTAGGCATTATATAAAACTTCATTTTTCAACTAAACTGCGTCATCACATTAAATCACGCAGGGACATGAAGTCAGCTTGGCACATCCCGCCACGAACAGCCCCACCTGACAGGGTGGGTCCTCCTTTTATAGACTGTAAAAAAAAACCTGTCACATGACCTCTACTGGAGGGAAAATGACATCACTCCACCATCACAAGACCATTACCTCAAGTCCAGTATAACTTCAACCCCAGTCACGTGGCAAGGGTACCACTGACACGGAGCCCGGACTTGGTGTTGACAGGAAATCCGAGCCCAGACTTCGCCTTGAAAGTAATACAGAACCTGGACATGGATTTGACTGGAACACAGAGCCTGGACTTGGACGTGACTGGAATACAGAGCCCGGCTATAGACCTGACAGGAACACCCAGCCCCGATTCGGATTTGACAAGATCACAGAGCCGGGAATAGGACGTGACAGGAACACAGTGCCCGGACATGGACGTGAGAGGAACACAGATTCCGGACATTGACTTGACTGGAACACAGTGGCTGGACTTGACCTTGACAGGAACACAGAGCCTGGACATGGATTTGACTGGAACTCAGAGCCTGGACTTGGTCGTGACTGGAACACAGAGCCTGGACTTGGACGTGACTGGAACATGGAGCCGGAACTTGGACTTGACAGGAACACAGAGCCTGGACTTGAACGTGAACTGAACACAGAGCCGGGAATTGGACTTGACAGGAACACAGAGCCTGAACATGGACTTGTCAGAACACCAAGACTGGACTTTGACTTGACATGAAAACAGTGCACGGACTTGGACTTGACTGGAACAACGAGTGCGGACATGGACATGAGAGGAAAACCGAGCCCAGACTTGGCCTTGACAGGAATAAAAGCCTGGACATGGATTTGACTGGAACACAGAGCCTGGACTTGGACTTGAACGGAACACAGAGCCTGGACTTGGACGTGACTGGAACACAGAGCACGGATTTGGACTTGACAGGAACACGGTGCCCGGACTTCGACTTGACAGGAAATCCGAGCCCAGACTTGGATTTGACTGGAACACAGAGCCTGGACTTGGATTTGACTGGAACACAGAGCCTGGACTTGGTCGTGACTGGAACACAGAGCCTGCTCTTGGACGTGACTGGAACACAGAGACCGGACATGTACTTGAGAGGAACTCAGAGCCAGGACTTGGACTTGAAAGGAAGACCGAGCCCGGAATTGGACTTGACTCAATCACAGAGCCCGGATATAGACCTGACAGGAACACCCAACCCGGTCATGGACTTGACAGGAACACAGAGCCCGGAATTGGAATTGATTGGAAAACCAAGACTTGACTTTGATGTGACATCAACACAATGCCCGGACTTGGAAATAACGGGAACTCAGCGCCTGGACTTGTACTTGAATGGATCACCCAGCCCGAACTTGGACTTGACTGGAACACCGAGCCCGGACTTGGAATTGAATGGAACACAGAGCCGGGACTTGGAATTGAACGGAACACAGACCCCGGAATTGGACTTGACAGAAACACAGAGCCCGGACTTGGACTTGAATGGAAAACAGAGCCCGGACTTGGAATTGAATGGAACACCGAGCCCGGACTTGGAATTGAACGGAACACAGAGCCCGGACTTGGAATTGAATGGAACACAGAGCCGGGACTTGGAATTGAACGGAACACAGAGCCCGGACTTGGACTTGACAGGAACACAGAGCCCGGACTTGGACTTGAATGGAACACAGAGCCCGGACTTGGACTTGAATGGAAGACCGAGCCCGGAATTGGACTTGACTGGAACACAGAGCCTGGACTTCGAATTGACTGGAACCTGTACCGTAGCCACACACCCGCCCCTCCCCACCTTCCAATACCAGTCAATGATGCAGCATGTCAGAATGATCTGCATTCTATAGCTGATAGATGTTCTGAGTGCTTTTGCTAACATACAAAATCTCTTCAAACTCCTTATGAAGCATAGTCGTTGTCTTGCTTTCAATATGCAGGGACTAGGATAGGTTCGTCAGAAATCTTAACACCCGGGAATTTGAAACTGCTCACACTCTCCACGTCTGATCCCTCTATGAATATTGATAAGTGCTCCTTCATTTTACACTTCCTGAAGTCCACAATCGGCTCCTCCGTCTTCCTGACGTTGTGTACAAGGTTGATGCCGCGACATCACTGCACTTCTTGGCAGATCTCGCTCCTGTACGCCGTCTCGTCTCCATCTGAAATTCTACCAACAATGGTTGTAGCATCAGCAAATTTGCAGATGGTATTTGAACTATGCCTAACCACAGAGTCGTGGGCATAGATACAGTAGAGCAGTGGGCAAGGCACATACTCCTGAGGTGCACCAGTATTGATCGCCGGTGATGAGGAGATGTTATTGGCAATGCGCTCAGATTGTGGACTTCAGCTTGGGAATTCAAGGATTCAATTAGAGAAGAAGTTACAGAGGACAAGGTTCTGTAATTTTCAATTGGTATTGTTCGAATGATGTTATCTAATGTTTGGGTATATTCGATGAACGGCATCCTGAAATAGATGTTTCTGTTCTCCAGGTGATCTAAGGCCGTGTGAAGAGCCATTGAGATTGCATCTGCCCTTTCATCCAGTCCTACTCTATGTGCCATTTATGCCTCATCCCATCTTGCACCTCGTTCCCGATATTTCGCCAGTGAATGTGTTTTACATTATTTTATTGCTCAGATGGACAACTCCTCCGTCTGCTTGTGCTTTAGAAATAAATAACGACGTTTTACTCCATACCGGGGACTAATCACGTACAATCCAGAGTTTTCATTCACTTCCCAATCCTGCTCCAAAAATGGAAAGAACATCGGATTCCCTTACTGTTGAACCAAGTTTCTTGTGACAGGAAGTTCATCCACAGCAAGTGCTTACCTTAATGCTACCATCCCACCACCTGGATTCATGGTTGCTGAATTACTGTTGGTATAACGTTCAGATCATCACTTGAGAACCAGTCAGTGATAGATGCGGAAGTGTGGGGTACCGATGATAATTCGTCCCGCTCTGCTGCATGCTACCGGTTTCTGCATTTCTCGAGGATTTGCACTGGATACAGTAACTATGTTTTTAACTCCCCCACGTGGGGCGTTTAAATGCAGGATGGCAGTTGCTTATCGCCGCGCTTCACACCGTTTCATATGAAACGTTAGGATTCACCCCGCATCTCTGCCACTGAAATATATCCATCTTGAAAAATGTACGTGTCATCCCTCTTTCTGAGTCGCTGATCACAAATGGTGAACTTTGAAAGGTAGAAAACGGAAGTCAAAGGGGATACGGCCAGACCTTCAACCCTGCTCTGCCATTCAGTTCGATTCCACCAAATCATCTGATGTTCATGATCTCTCCCCAGATTTTTGATATTTTGTGTATGAAAATCTGACGGAATTCTTCAATTATTTATAATTTTGGCAGAGACTGTGCCACTGTGCAATATTTACGTGACTATCTGACTTAAAACCAAAAAATAACAGT